>NC_079481.1:27600767-27923491 GCF_026230105.1 Diorhabda sublineata
TCTTTCAGCTTCATGATTCCGTGCTCATTAAATTTCTGGTCCTTATCAGCAAAAAACTGAACCAGGTGCAACTCAAGGTCATCGTCATTGATGAAAGTTTTACCATTCAAAAAATACTGCAAACTTCCAAATAAATGGTAATCAGATGATGCCAGATCAGGGCTGTATGCGGGATGAACATTACTTCACAGCCAAACTCCAAGAGTTTCCCACGAGTTGCCAAAAATGTGTGATGCGTGGTGTTATCATAGTGGAACACTGGAGCTGACAATTCTTGTTTTTCTTTGATGGCTTCATCCAGTTTCATTGACTCTTGCGCTTGACGCTTTCGATGTGGTTTGTTCTGGTCCATCGTGTTTGCTTCATGATCGTTTTTGAAATATGTTACTATACAGGATCCATTTTTCATCACCAGTGATGATTCTTTTCAAGAAAGGATCGGTTCCATTTCATTTAAGATGTCGATTCTTTGTTTTAATTGAATTTCTTTGAATTCGTGAGGTACTCAATTATCAAGCTTCTTAACTAGCCCAAGACGTTTTGTATGTGATTTTCAATTGTTGTGTGCATTACAAGTAGCCCCTTCACAACCTCTCGAACAGTTATATGACGATCTTCTCCAATATGACTTTGCATTGGTCATCATCAATGTCAGTAGGCCGACCAGAACGTTCCTCATCTTTGAGGGAAGAATCCTTTGAAGGCTAACTAAAATTCTATACAATCTATTACACATATCTTTGAACCCGAGATGGAACTTCTATCTTTGTTGAAGAAAACGAAATCAGTAATTCAATCTCTGAAATGAGTATAAGATAAATTTTGAATGGATACATTTACACTACTGCTCCAACATTTTTGTACTCATCTGCAGAAATTACTGATAGCTCCACCTTTTCCAATGTTATGGAATCGATACTCTAGTCGGATATAACTATATATTTATTATCATAGTAAAAAAACCTCTCTTTTTTAACGTTCCCTCTTACAGATTTACAGAACACTACCGTTTGAAAGGTTTTTTCCACATTTTTCTTTATTTGGACAGTTGAACTGTCACTCTTCTACCTAAGATTTTTCTATAATTTCCTTTTTGTAAACTCAAAAATCAAATTTATTGATACTGATTAGTTGCGCTATTTAACATCTCAAGAAAGAAATACGTATTAGAAAAAATTAGCTGACAGCAATGCAATTTCTGTTAATATTGGATCCTTTTAGTCATGAATCTAGTTACACAATATATTTTCAGGTTGAATACGAACAAAAAATTCAATACAGTCATTGTAGGAAGTGAAATATATGAGATGCTATTATTTTCACAAAACACAGATCTGTTATCACATTGTAGAATAAGCAAGTACTAAATACATGTCAATAACCTTTAGGAACGTTGATTAATTGTTTCGTGTTTGTCTGTAATACATTATTGGTGATATGGCAAAATATGAATTCAGCCGTAGATTTACCAACTTGAAGGTATTCCCTTACAAAATCCCGACAGTACATCAGGTACCAGCCGTTTGTTACCTACGCTCAAGCTATCCTGAATGTCCACCACAAGGAAGACAACTTATCATCGAAAATCCTCATAAGCAACGAGGTCCATTTCCTTAGGTTTCCTTAGGTTTCGTGATTAAGCACTTCTGTGGTATCGTATATAACACACAAAGACAAAGAAAACCAATTAATGATGATGGTAAAATGCAGGCATGGAATTCTCTACAACTTGCTTGTACTACAACTGGAAGAGTTGGGTCTAGAGAGCATGTATAGCTCTAGCATAATGAAATAACGGTGCATACTTAATGATTTAAACCGAAATTCTAATAGCTATATTCCTACACACCTAATATATTCTATCTTTTGCATGTATTTCTGCAACTAATAAAGTTTTTTTAGTCATTCCAACATGCGCACCATTGGTGGCCCTAAGCACTTCCAGTCTGTAATCAATTTCGAGCCAGGTACGCTGTAACATGTCGCATGTAATTGTACTAAAAGCTTGTGTAATGCGGCGTTTCAAGTGATCAATGTCATTAACCGGTGTCCGGTAAACAATGTCTTTTAAATAACCCCACAAAAAGAAGTCAAGGGGTGTTATGTCCGTAGACCTTGGTGGCCATGGAATTGGGTCATCACGTACAATCCATCGGTTGGGTTGAGGTGTTCCCGAACTGCTGTCAACCAGTTTGGTGGTGCACCATCCTGTTGGAAGTAAATAATCGGCTGTAATTCTTCCAACTGAAAAAGAGCAAAGTTTTGAAGCGTATCCAGGTACATGCAGCCAGTAATTGTGGTTTCTATTTAGAAAAAAGGAGCAATGATTTTGTTGTGCATAAGCCCACACCACACATTAACCTTTGGGCTGTCTTGTGGAAGGCCGACTACTACTGGTTTCAGAGCCCCAAATTCGTACGTTGTGGCAGTTTATTGTACCAAACACATCACTTTTTCAAAAAATCAATACGTTGCAACACGTCTATGGCAAATTCCACAGGTTTTGGTCGCTCTGTTGGTAATAGTGCCTGCAGCAACTATACCTTATAGGCATACAGTCGCAATTATTTATGAAGAACCCTGTCTTTGCCGTATTTGCTTCACATTTTCTGGACATATGTGATTTGAATAACGGGAAATATAATTTAACCATTCTTATTTGTGTAGTTTCCAAAAGTCACAAGTATGTAACAATAAACTTCAGCTTAGAAATCGAATAGACACCATCCAAATACAAAACTAAAGCTTTTTTAGTTAATTAATATCAATTATCACACAAAAATGGATTTTTTTACATCTTTCTACTATCATTTCCCATCATAAAATTCGTTTATTTTTAAAGTGTATCTCGGAATTAAAGTAAAAACAAAGTTCCATGCTTGTCAGCCGGAAAACTTTGTTTGCATGATAAATGGTAGTCTGTAATTGAATTTTTGATTATAATTCGACAACTTATCAATTTTGATGATTGGATTTGGAGAGATACAGAAGTGAAATGTATTTATCTTTTTTTCCCACTTCCTGTGACAAGTCTGTCTTTATTAATGATTGTGTTTGTTAGTAAAAAGCTTCTTTGATTATTAACCTAAGAAATTTTTATACCTTAAGCGATGTATTGTGAAATTCGGATATCAAATAATGTTTTAATAATTGAATATAATTTACATAGCTACAATTTTTATGGAAGTATGCTCTATGCAAAATTCAATTTTAATATTGGCTCTACATATTTAATTTTCACTCATAGTCACCGGAATTAACGTTTATCAAAATCAAACAACCGAGAAACTGAAATGCAACAATGAAAACATGAAAAAAAAAATAAAAATAAAACAATACCATGATTGAAGTAGTTTATGAAAGTATTAAATACCATCCATCCAATTACACCGCTCAAGTCGCCATGAGTGGACGAAATCTTCACAGTCTCCTTCAAAGGGGACCCTTGGAAAAGCACCATAGGAAGCTTCATACCAAAACCACATACGCCAAATCCATCAGTACTACTTCGTTTCTACTTAAAACGATAGAATACTACATTATATCAGAATTTCTAAAGTGGAAATATCTCCAACCGTGCTAACACTGCTAACAAAGAATGTCCACAAGGAACAGTCGCATCCCCACTTATGTGGAGCTTGGTAGTAGATGAAATCTTATACGTGCTGACTGAACTCGCCATATTCTGTCAAGGATATCAATATAAGTGGATCAAAACGTTTTATGAACCATCAATTCATCATGAATATGTTGTTTTAGTAAATGTGATTATAACAAATCTCTAATATTTTAAAAAATGATTATATAAGATTACTAGAGCTAATTCAATTCCCTCCGTGGCTGGTGTTTAAATCGAATGTTCAAATGAATCGATAATTAAGCTTATTTATTTAATTTTTAGTTTGTTAGACCACATATATGTGAAGATTGATAAAAATATGAACATATGAATCGCTTAAACATCAAAATATAGTCGTACCAGATGCGCTATCTTGATTGTATTTAATATAGAGAAGCACACATCGCGTTTTTGCTTATACAAGAAATTTGTATTCACTTGATCCACTGGTTGGTTGGTTGGTTGGTTTTCTTCAAAGCTTAAGAGTTCATATGTTCAAAGTTATAAAAGTAGTGTATACTATTGAGGTGTAGGAATATATAGAAAGTTATAATGGGGATAACTACTCATTTATTGATAATGGCATGATAATTGGTTACAATAATAACGTATGAATTGTTGCCTAGCCGATAGTTTGGTTTCCCAGGAGAGATTGTAATCTCCTCGTTAGTTAATTTAAGCAGAAGCTCATTGTATAGTATGTCCCATTGCTTCAATATACCCTTTTATTTTGCAAAATATTTCTCGAGAAAATACAAATTTTTACTTGTAGAGATCCACTATCAAGCGCTTGAAACACACCGTAATATTATTAACATCACTCAAACTTGGGATTAGATAAAGGCAGTTGTACTCAAAAGAATTTTTTTTCACTAACAAGGTTAAGAAAATATTTGATTTTCATTGTTAGTACATATCTTTCGTAAATTAGCTTTATTTTGAATAGTGCAATACTATTTGCACCCTCCGCTAATTTCTCGGATTGTGGCTCAATAAAAATCGTCGACGAAACATGTTTTTGTTCATTAAAAAAACGTCAATTAATTCAACTTTCTTTTCATCTAAGCTTTATACATCCTTCAACAGGAAGTTGAGCAGGGAGAACAAATTGAGTGAGATGGACCAGTTTCACTGAAACATAATTAGTATTAGTTTTGTAATCAACTTTCCATGTATATAACGTGTAATTATTATGTTAAATACGTAACTATTTTATGGAAAAAGTCCTTGAGGAAGTCCCGAGAATGTCACTGTCTCTCAACAAAAACTAGTCACAATAAACCGGCCGTTCTTCTTAAGCCTTTTCGATACAGTTAATCGGAAGAAATAATGAGCTCAACTCACAATAGGGAAAACGTACCTTATTCTTGTATGAATCGTTTGTTTCTTTATCGATTGAATAAATCAAATATTGCTGAAGATAAAAGATATATAGGATTTCGCCAGTTTTATACATTGCTACTAACATAAAGAAGAACACTAAGAATATATTGGTGCCGAAAAAGATTATAAACATATGTAATATACTACAAAATATTGAAGAAAACCAAGAATTGAGAAATATTCATCAATAGGTCAAAAAATTACTAGAGGGCACAATTATAACAGATACAACGAAGGAAGACTCTTGGCAGATACAAAAGTAGAAGCTAAAAGATGGGAGATTTTGGAGGAGTAATGAAAAAACTGAAATCTTGTGGAGGAACCAAATGATGGAGAGATCTTAGAGTTCGGGGTATAAATACAGAAAAGAATATGCAGGATAATACAACAAATCATTGCATACAATTTAGCTTTAATAACTAAAACAAAGAAGAAACTAGAAAAAGCATTATGTGAACTAGAAGAGGCTGCAAAAAATTCCGGACTGAAACTTAACCAAGAGAAAGTATATGGTGCTTGTACATAATGTGGTTGGTGAACAATACTACGTACATTTTAAAGCAAAAAAGGACAGATAAAGTTTGTGAATTCGAATACCTAGGAACAGCACTGTCAAAAACCCTGGGATAATTGATTAAATTGATAAGATCTGGGGTTATTTGAAGCACCCAAAATTAGAATACACTGAACAGTAATACGACCAACAGCTACATACGGAAGTGAAACATGAGTTTTAACAAAGACAGCAGGATCAAAACTAGTTATAAGTAAAAGGAAGGTATTGAGGAAAATTTTTGGACAAATACGAACAAATGAAGAACTTTGGGAGAAAAGAACTGAAGGATTTGTGAAAATGTAGAAGGAGGTACAAGAAGAAGAAAGTCAAAGATAAAATGGTTAGGTTGTAACGAGCCATTTGGCATTTTGGATATTCCTTTGTTCACGTATTGCAATACAGTTAACAATTTTGATTTATTCATTCTAACATTCGAGTTTATGAAGATAATATTCTATCATCAACCTCCCTTTTCAATAAAACTGTAAAAAAAATGTAATCGAACTCTTCCTCTACCTATCTACACTTTAAATCAAAGTAAAGTTTAGTAAATTCGTGGTGATTTTATTCTTTATATTCGCTGTTTTACAGCTGCCAAAGATTAAGCTGATACACCACAAAAAAACCAACAAATACAACTCCAGCGTCTGGGAGTCCATTTGAGAACTGCAACCATCCCGGATTTCCATAGATAACTCCCAGTCTTCTCTTTAGTATCGGAAATCCAGCCGAACACGGTTTCTCGAGAGGGTGCTTTAACACCAGAAGTCGAAACGAGTTGATCGGCACACAGCTGTTGATTTAATTCACTTCACTCCATGTTTTTACCAAGATGAATGTCTTAACTATCTGTAAACAAATCAAATGATAACACGTTTTAAGTATGTTCATACTTTATGATGGAAATGTCAGATTTGACATATTCATATCAGTGTTACAATATCACAAAAATTAATTATGAACTCTTGTATCAAATTGTAATAAACCCTCAAATTATATTTAAGATTAATTCATTTATCTTTAGAACTAATGAAGTAACGAAAACTACTAAAATTTTGTTAAGTTTCAAGATTCACTATTCTAACAAAATAACCAACATAATTGTTTGTTTTCCACGGGGCAATACAAAGGTATGGTACAACAAAAAATTATATCAATGAGATCTCCCACAAAGTCTTTTAAATTAGTTTGATACAATCTCGATGGATGTCTTTGCCTGTTCATGTCAGTGCCAGTGTTAGTATACCCCTTCAACGTAGGTGTTTATATTTCTATTATGTAGGCGAGTTGCTTCTTCTGCAGACAAACAGCTGTCGATGTATTTTTCTTCGTGGGCTAACACTCTGTTAACATCACCCATTATCTTAAATGATGACTTTATTAGGACACTAGTCCAGGAGGAATCATGAAGTCGGTCTAATATACATATATAATTGTTACTCGTGTTCCACACAAGATGAATATATGTCTTCGTATATTTTCACAAATAAACTTGTCTGAAGTGTCAGCTCTCGTTTAAAATATAATGTTTTTATTATTATTTCTAACAGAATATCTAGATACTATTAACACATGTTTTCAAAGATATTCGCAAAATGATTGTTTAATTGTCGGAAATCTTGAGGCAAAAATTGATTTATATAATGAAATTTTTTTCTGGTTTCAACGGCACCATCAAATTCTTTTATACATCTGTATAACAGTCGTTTTGTCACTTATACCTAGAAGATATTTTGTACAAGTTTGTATGTTGATTATTCATGGGATCTATGGATTTAAATACATCCTTATATAATTACTATATTGTAGGAATCAGTTGTTCTTTTGCATATTTTAATACAATATTGACTTTGGCAAAAAGTTTGTCATTCATATACAAAAAAGTTACTGATGCATTTTTGAAAAACATACCTTTTTGTATATAATGTTTTATTTCAATTCTGAAGAAAATTACCATAATTGCGTGCGTATTCCTAATGAATGCAATTCACAATCCAGCTTGTAACCGCTTTCCGACCTGTTGTTTTCAACTTGAGCTGGCCTATAATTTTTATTGTCACGGCAAAGAATTAACAGCAGGAGAGAATTTTGTTCTTACTACTCTTATTTTAAGCGGGAAAGTATCCATTGTCATAGATCATTCTCGTTTTTTATACAATGAACGAATCATAATTATTAATATGAAAACTTTAATCAGATTTATATCATCTGATACTTTGTACAGGGTTATAAAGTCAAGAAATATCAACGTGATTTTGAGGAAATTTTGGACATTTTAAAATTAATTACAGTCTAGGTCTTTCGTTTCTTGTAATGTTTCACAAAAATCCAGTCTAATTAATATAGGATCATGTTTTTTATGGTATGGGCACTGAGCTATTGGAGGCCCCAGTATGGAACAAACAACAATCTAATGATGATGTATTGCGGCTCTGGGACTGACAAACTGTTGTTTGTTTTATACTAAGTCCTTCAATAGCTGAGTATCCATAATTATTTAACTTTAATTTTACACGGCAACAGCATTTTCTTTGAGTTTACTGTCGAAAACTGTTATTCATTGATAGTTATGACATTTCTGAAACCTTGTTATTTGTTAAATTAGATATTTTTAATCAAAATGTACTCAAATTTTTACTAAACTGACTGTTATTAACCTTAAGAAAGTGCTGCAAAAAGTTTCCTCGAAGAAACTTACCAAGTGAATATAGATTCATAGCTATTTAATGACTGGGAATACGAGACGAGAATTCTGATAGGCCAAGAACAACAAGAACCATTAAAAAAATTATGATTATAAATTTAGTTGTACAAAACTTAAAGAGCAACAGCTAAATCCTTATCATTACAGACAAGTCCAAGAGTTCTTGCCAGACGATGTACCAGTTAGAGTAGATTTTTGTCAAACATTACAAGAAAGGACAGCCCTCAATGCAAATTTTTTAAAATGTATTATATTTAAGGACGACGCGATTAGGTATGTTTAACTCCCATATTGCAATCTATTGGTGTGATGATAATCCACATATCAAGAGGGTATATCATTACCAACACTTACTAGGTTATCACATTCTACCTGGAAATTTAAATGGTGATATGTATCTGGATTTTTTAAGCAATCACTTATTCGAGATATTAGAATATTTAACGCTAATCAAGCTCCACCGTACTTTGATAGAAGGTGTCGTAATTTATTGAGTAACCATTTTCCGAATCGATGGATTGGTAGAGAAGCAGATTCATTGGACTCTTCGGACATGAGATTTTGATCCAATAAATTACACAGTTTGGTAGTATCTCAAAGAAAAAGTTTATGGTACAGAGGTAAATTCACTTCAAGAATTGAAAGACAGAATTCAACGTCACTTCAGTGACCTCATAGCTGAGTCTTAACTGTTTAGAAGATTAATGGATTCCTTAGAAAAAAGGATGAACTTGTGAATTCATAAAAACGGATGAAATTTTGAACACCTACTCCATTTGAATTCAATTTTATGTTATTAGCCTTCTTATTTAAATTTTAAATCTTGTGATTTTTGTTTAATTGATACATTTAACATTACTTCCTACCATTATTACTTCATAATTTTCGTATCAAAATATTCAGAAAACGGTACAAATTATGAAGTTTTATCGAGAGTGCTTTTTTGGTGTAAAAGTCACTTCAAATTTTGCTCAATAAATCTGATATTGAAAAAGCTATGTTCAATTCTTGGTACGAAATAGCGACCTCTATGATAGTTAGTTATATGGATGTATCAGCTTCCAAAACATATTCGTATTTCAATTTCAATTTCAATTCAATTTCAACACAATGTTGTCAGTAGTACTAGACAAAATCGTAAAAAATGTTTATTATTGTTTTGAAGCACCCCATATAATAAAATAAATGTTCCAAGAACTAACATCTGTTTATTATTTAACTATCATTAAAATTTAAATAAATGATTCCGTTCTTTATTTTCAATAAACGCAGTCATAGTATTCCAACCTAAAAATCACATTCATCTTAAATGACCTTGAATGTTATAATTCTAGACTTTTAATATATTGTAAATTAATTCAAGTAGATGATCGTAATTTTGTTCCCGCCCTGTAAGTATTGTTCTTGATACCCCCTGGAAGGTTGACGCTTGGATATTAGCGTGAGACACCTGCGGTTCTTGGGTAGTGCTCCCCACTGGCACCTCTTGCTCTTCGCCTCATTGTAGTAGCCAACATGCCATAGCTACTAATTGCACATAATTCCGTACTGATGCTTGTAGTTTTTATGCATTTATTAAGAGCAGATCTGGTTGTTATTGATATTGTTAAGATTATTCATAAAAGAAACTGGGCAGAGGAATCCTTCAAGTTATAGTCGTGTGCGTTTTACTTGGAATGTACTTGTTTAGTCTAGCCATAACTGATATTTTAGAATACTAATTAATAGTTTAGAAAATTGCTAAATATTTTGTCCTAAAATATAAACATGAGTGCATTAAAAGAATAGAAATTTACTAGGAGAAATGTGGAGAACTAAAACAAGAATTCAAGGAGTACAAAAAGTTGGGAGAAGAAAGAGATCTCTTGGTAGAAAGTATGAATTATCACAACGATAGAATTAGAATTGCGAGACCATTGTGAAGAAAGTATTTCAGAAAAATAATCCAAAATAATCAACAGGAACGTTGTTCCTAATTCAAGTAAATAAAGGTGCCTGTATAAGTCCATTTTGAAATTTCCTTCGTCACCTCTCCTTAATTCTTTTATAACTTTCATAATGAAGTTATTTTGTGAAATTATTTAACCTCTATTCCATTTTCTTTTTCTCTTAAAACAATTCTTGAGAACTACTAGATAATATTTAATTTTTTAACAGTATAATAACTAAACATTCTATTTGGAATAGTGGCCGCTCAAATTGACCTCTTTTGACCTTGTATATGACTTATATCACTATTTATTCACGGTTTAATAAATTTTTTTGTAGTATTAACAAATGTTCTCTGTTTTTCTCTGTTCCAGTCACATCCGTCTTCATTTTCCTTATCCTCTGTCGTTTTTCGTTTGTTTAATCTGTCCGCACCATCATAGTTC
This sequence comes from Diorhabda sublineata, assembly GCF_026230105.1. NCBI lineage: Eukaryota > Metazoa > Arthropoda > Insecta > Coleoptera > Chrysomelidae > Diorhabda > Diorhabda sublineata. The sequence goes on from NC_079481.1 coordinate 27,611,405, forward strand.
TTTTCATTTAAGTGTGTTCATTATATCCTCGTTTTCTAATATACTCTTAATATCGTAATTCATATATTAAAGTGTCACTGGTCCATGAATTTTCCTAATTATTCTCCTCTCATATATCCTTAGTTGTTCTTCGTCTATATTTGTTAGTGTCAAAGCTTCCGCGACGTATGTCTACTGGTTTTATTGTAGTCTTGTACACTCTTAATTTGACTGTTCGGCTTATTTTATTGTTCTGTCCTGTATCCTGCCTAAATTCTTTCTTGCCTCATTCTTTGGGTTATTTTTTTTGCTTATCATTCAATTTTCATATATTTTGTTTTTTTCTGATTTAATTACAATCCTTTTTCTATTGCCTCCCTCACAATTCTTTCTAATGTGTCTTCAAGACTTCAGATCCTTTTTATTGGACTTAAATCATCAGCATCCGCTTTTCTTTGTTTCCATTCCTTAATTATACTACCACTAATATTACATGCCTTTATTATTATTTCCATTCCAGTATTAACTTTCGGGGTAGTATTAATTTTTCTATGTCCTTCATAATTGTCCTTTTCAGACTGTCGAATAGCATTTTTCGATCACTTGTTTTATACTATGATCGGCATATACTGATGATTTTCGTTTTCCATAACCTTTTTTTCGAACTCTACCAACTTTTTCAGTTTTTCATTAAGTATTTGATATAGGGTATTGAATAAACAGATTCCTCTATTATTACTACATATGAAGGGATTTTTTCCATCCACTATATATACTAGTCTTTCCACATTATTTCTGATTCCCATACTACATGATCCTAAATATTCTCCTTCGTATTTTATCAAGTTATTCACTATTTCGTCTGATCCTTCTATTAGCTTGAAGATTCAATGAAAGAAGTGTTTTTTGGTATAATTTCGAAATCCTCCAACTGAAATAATAAATAATGTACGGTTTGAAACCAAGCATTTAAATGGGAAGTAATGTTGATTTCCAATATAACCAATGTCCTACATACGGAAGTAGATAGATAATTATTTTAAAATAAAATGATTCCCCGAATTTCTGACTTCTGTCACAACAATGTACAAAGAAGAAATTGATTTCATCTTACCAATGATTTGGAAGAAATATCTTCAAAAGTATTCAAAAATAAATTCCTATTTTATCTGAAACAGCAGGTGCTGATTAAATTTTTCATAACAAGTGCATTATTGCATCTAAAATAATTCTTGTTCGAAATTTATGAATCCGTGAAGAGATAAATCATATATTAATCCTTATGAATATATGTTATATCTCCTCTATAAGCGTTGAATATATATCAGGGTCGGATTATTGTTTTTTGACATTATCATTCTATTAACAAAACTAATGAAAATAATGTCGATATAGTAACACAAAAAATGTGCTAATGGTATGATTTAACCCTCACAGCTCCGATGACCTTGAAAATTTAGTATCTTGTAGAGGTGATCAAAATTGAATCAATATACTGATTTGTTTGCATGAAATATTTCTTAGAAACGGTTTATCCAATCAAAATGACATCACTATCTTAGTAGTCTTTGTTTGTCGAATATATGCTATTTGTATGATATACCTTCATATAAATTTGGAGCAATTCATTAGTCACAAAAGTGAAACCTGAATGATTCCACAGTATACATTTTTCGAACTTATTAGCAATCGTGATGTAATTATTGACCTAACCCAACCTAACATAACCTAACATTACCATACTCTATACAAATTATCTCATGTCTGATGACTTTATGTTCAATTAGAAAATCGCGATTGCAGTATATTGATTCAATTTTCAACATAAAAAAACTATGTGAAGATATGATTTCCGTGCCCTATATATAGAATATAATAAAATATAATTTTCAAGGTCATCGTAGCTGTGAGGGTTAAACGATACAATTACCAAAAATGTATGTAGTTCAAAATGTTATCAGTAAATTCATGTTTTTAATTGAAAACAGTTGTAATGATAATCTGGTACGCGAAAAAATAGAAATCAAAAAATAAATACAGCTTCTAAATTGCAGTCACTAGTGAACAAAAATAAATAAATTCTATCGATTATTATTTTCAACTTTTTTTATATAATAGAAATGTTGGCTTCTTGCAACTAGCTGGAAACTCTGGAAACCCTGAGATGAACAAACTAGTACAGTTTGTAGCATCTACTTTTCCATTGAAACCATGAAAAACTGTGGTATGCCGTTAATCTCTATATAATAAATAGAATGGAATTTAATGGAGAATCTTTTCTTAATACCTCGGAAAGGACGCAATTTTTGCACCTACTTCGAGGCAGGAAAATTTGTGTTCTGAACTGTGCGCCGCGCAGAAATCTCAAACTTTCTGCCCAAGTCGTGTCATAAGTATACCATGGAAAAGCTTAATGATTTTTCTAATCTCCTTTTATTTGGTATACAAATTCCCAACTAATATCTGAACATCGGTTTATACGTAAATTTAAAAATACCAAAGTATCAACGTACCTTTTATGGGCCAAAAAAGGCTTTCACTCATTCAAAACTGAAATAACAATCAATCGATCAGATTAGCTTCGCTGTAATAAAGTCCACCCCTGTCCCCTTATAAATTCTTCTTAGTAACTTACCTAGTATAGAAAATTGTAATAGACGGGTTTAGTAAAAAAAAACACAATTGCAGGTAGTCTGGACTGCAACCATGGTTTACAGCAATTTGATAGAACACTTTATGGCACTCATTAGAAGAGAGCATCACGAGCAAGTCGTTCAACAACGAGAAAAGTTTATCTGCATTTAAACAGGGACGACTTTCGGTTTCAAGTGACCGGAAACAGTTTAATATGGTAAATAGATTAAAAAAAAAAAATATTTGTGTCGATGTAACTTGAATTTGAATAGAATCAATTGAGGTAACGACCGTTTTATTTTCCATTCAAGTGACTTATGAGTGACCAATCAAATATCTGCTACGTTTTGGATTCCTCTGCTTGAATTAGTTATAAAAAAATCTCTTCTTTTTTATAGTTTACTTGAATTGAGTACTCTCAATGTGGAATTACGAAAAACCTGATATCTGGAGTGCAAAATTCTGATTGTGTGTATGTATAATTTCCCATCAACATATTACAAGGTCACACGTCCAATTTCGTTAGGCTAGAGTTCATCTTTCAGATCTTTTCTAATTGTCAAGCTATACGTAGCTCTAACAGGCATTACCTCCAAATAAACTTTGTTCTAATAGAGAGTAGAATATTTTTCACTATTTTCACTTTTCAATTCTTCTTTAATCACACTTGCGCGAATGAGGTTGACAATTATATTAAAACGAATTAGTTATTTTTATGTTCAGAATTCAGTTATGTTTTACTCAGTATCAGTACAGTGTAGCACAATGGAAGTCTTTCAAGGGCGTGACATTGAATACCATCCTGTATGATATTTAAAGTAAGTATCATATCCTCCAAACCAATTCAACCAAGCCGCTTTGAAATCGAATGTTACCATCCTCTAGAGATCTAGATTTTACATCACAATATCAACTACCCTAATCCAAACATACTGTTCCCATTTTGTCCTTTTATAATTAACGAACCATGTAAAATGAATGTAAATCCTTTTTGGCATGTTTGTTCCTCCTAGGAATGTAATTTTTCAAATGTATTTTCTTTTCAGTACATGATACCTCTTTATCTAAGCCCCATTTTCCTCATTAAATGAAATAATATTTAATGAATTGATGGCGTAGTAGTATGCTTCCATATTAACAAACATTAAAAATCTTCAGGCAAAAAATGTAATTTTATTGAAATTTCTACGCTCCCGTTACAATGGACCATAATATGGATGAGACCACGGTCATACATAGAGATCTTAAAACGAAGGTAGTGAGGGGTGATTCATTTCAATGGCGATTAGTTATCTCATTTTGTGGTCGCCAGTTCAGCGTTGTATATAATGCACTCACCATTTTCAAATTATCACGTCCATACCTTGATGCAGCGCCGCGCCACGGCTGTTTCAAGCACTTAATAAAGCCGGGACTACATGCGAACCACGCCGCTCTGTGTAATATGGTCTCAGTTTCAAGATCTGTATGTAATACCCTGGTTGAGACACATATAATGACAAATGAGATCATAAACTACACATAAGTTAGTGGACTCATATGTCAGATGATCTATATGATCATAGATAGGTGGCGAGCTGGTGACAGATGACTTATGACAGCTGACACTGGCGACAGTTGATAGACAGTGTTTATGATGCAGAATACGTTGAGGGAGAACACATTTAAAATGATAAGTGCACGTTAACTGAGTTTTTGAATAAGTACTTCTATTAATGAATTTTCTTTAATCTCGTCTTGAAAATCCAGAAAAAATGTTTCAGTAAATCCCATATCGAGTGTTTGATTTTATTCCATTCCAGTTTAATAGAATCTGAAGCGTATACAAACCAATTCTGATTTGCAGTCATTAGAAGAAACAATAATTTATTGGAAATTCTCATTTTTCATGACAATTTTATGTAGAAAACACTTAAATCTGAAGAATTCTGATCATATTTGGAATCTAGGAATTACAGATTGGAAACTGGACACCTTGTATTTATGTTTTGAAGAGCTACTTACTCAAACATAAAATTCATTTTGTCCTCAAAATAAGAGTTAATAAGTTATTATTTTTATCAAAATACTTGTTTTTACAACTATCAGATCTTGTTTCGTTGCTGATTCCTGGTCTAAGACTTTCTTTCACTTAGTAACTCTGTACTTGGAATTTGCAGAACATGAATGATAACCGCTGTAAACAATTGTCAATTAAAAGACATCTAGTTAGTCCACAATGCGACAGTAGGCTTTGTTTGCCGCCTTGATGACCGAACAATTGCCGATCGGCAACAAATGTCTCCACGTTTCTACTTATCACGCGACTATCTGATCTTTGGGCCTTTTTCGAAAAGACCTATACAGAATCCCATAAAACTGTTCAGTCATGATGTAGACTATTCTGATTAAGGAACCATAGGCGAACGTCGAGTCTTAGAACAAGGGGGACATATTTCTGCTTAACGAATTAGAATAATTCTAAAACATCGAACGATATTGAATCCTTTAATCATGTTCAGAGTTACTGAATAAGTTAAGTTTTAGGTCACAAAATACACACAATAACGAGCGATAGAATTGATGAATAGAACAAATAGCAATTTGACTTCAAGATCAAATCCACAGTTTCAATAGCTGTGAACTGGTACCAAATATGATTCAAAAAATTAATTGTTTCAAGGTTCTGTTACGTCTTGGTAAAGTTAGTATCTCATAACAACAGCCAATTAATAGCAGCAAGTTGAAATAAGCTTTACTTACTTTAGTCAATTTGGACTTTTCCTTGGACTTTTCCGTAGTGTTTGATTCCAACAAACAATTCATTTTGGCAGTCTGCCGTTCGTCATGTGTTAGACATAACGTACAATTTTATTATTTATTTTGTTTTGATATCATCCAATATTTTATCAATTTTCCATTATGAGTTACCATAGATATATAATTATTTGTATATTCGGTAATTATTTTTTTGGATATGTGGCTATCCCACAAAACGCTATTTAACATCAAAGTCCTTTACCCTGAATATTTCTGCCTTCAATAGCCTCGTCCAAAATTCTTCCACTTGTAATCTTTGGAGCACTCTTCAGTTTGGCAGTAACATGTTTTGTTGTGGTCCTCAGAAACAGAAATTTTTTGTTTCCAATTCCTATTTGCTGTATTTTTCCTTTTCTGCGGTTATATACTCTAGATCATCAAGGTCTTAAACCAGTATTATGTGAAAGGTATTTTATGAAGCTTAGAGGGTGAATAGAGATATGGTGAATTTTTAAAAGTGTGAGGGATAAGCAACATCCATATTTTAATCCTTTGTTTGTATAAAAACCTCTAGAGAGTGAATTTACAATTTTTATTTCTATGTGTGAGTTCTTAATGTTTGTTGTTTCCAGAGCTTCCCATAATTTCACCAGCATTCTAGAGCCTGTACAGCTAATGCCTTTGTTACAGAGCCTCACAAAATATCATAGCCTAGGAAACATGTTAACTTACCATTTTTTTTAATGTAAGCTTGATGTTATTTTTTAATCCGACCTCGTTGTAGAATTAACATTTTATTTGACGGTGGTCGTTGTTTCAATGAATTGGTCAGGATTTGGGGATTAATGCAAAATTAGTAATTGAGAATTTTTTTTCGCGATTAGGCCAGCAGTTTCATTGCGGTCAAAGTCATGTGTGGAAAATACTATTCGGGAATAGTATATGTCACGTTCAAACTAATGGACGATCTGATAAAATTTATATTTCGGAGAATTTATGGATAATATGGTCCATGAAGTGGACCACCGATTGATACTTCCAACATTGTGACAGTGATAAAGATTAGTACTTGGTTCTCATTCTGCGGAAATGTATAATCAAAACCAATATGGTACCAATTATATAAGTTGTAAATCAATTATTTTATTTTTAATTCAAATGCAACCAACAATTTTATGAGTACGAGAAACTAAATATTTGGTCACTATTTTCCTATAACTTATATTAACTGTCGTTCATTTACTACTTTGCCAACAAAGACGAAATTATTTTTTCTTTGTTTGATATGTGGGAAATTTAGTTTCCTTGTGAAGAATTTCGTTGTTCCGTCTTTGGTGACGGCATGGCCTATTCGGAATATGACCAATTACACGGGAGTTAACAAACGTCACGAAAAGCCAATTCAATTCAATGCCAATGTCAGATCTGGTGGAAGATTCTTTGAATGTTCTTAGGATGTTGGTTTATGGTTAATTTTCTAATGTCTGAACATGTTTTAGAATATAATAGATAAATAGTCACTTTACGATACGTAATTGATGTCACCATGGATGAAAATTAGTAAAGTTAACAATCTTTATTTGTTTTTATAGTACAGTCAACAATCCGTACCAAATAAGAAACAAAATAATAATAGAAAAAGTTATAATTACACAATTTTTCCATTTTCATTTATTATTTTCTATCAATCTGAAACTGAAATCCAAATAGAAGGAGCTTTAGAAATCTAGCTGGGACGTTGATTTATTATTCTCATTTATTGAGGGGATTTATCTCATATTACCAGAAACATCAAAAAAATCTGACAATAATGAGATCGTCACTAAACAAAAAACAAAACTTTGAGATACCAAATTTTTCCATAATTTGGATTGCATACTGGTGGATAACTGATGAAATTGAAGAAACTTTCACGAATAGAACACAGAACTGTGAAACATTCTGTGATGTGATCCTCTACTCTGCTCTATTACTTTTTTTATTCATTCTGTGTCTTACATGTAAATTCAAAATAAAAAGGATCAATGGTTCCTTTTTAGTTTTTATCTGAAATTCATCATTCTGCTAGATACCATTCTTATTAAGTGCCCATTTAATTGTCTCTTATTTCATTATATATAAAGTAACTTAACTTGCTGATATTTCGATTTCGGTTGACAAAAAATTGACTAAGACACCTAGATGAAGTTGAATAGAAGTATAGAGAATGTATGGTTACTTCAAAATGACTTTATAACATATTTTCAAATAGTACAATCTATATACATCTTCAGTTGTACAAAATCTATTGAATGCAACTATCAAATCTCATGAAAAAAAAAGTTGTTGAGGACTAAGTTTCAGTGACAATCTTTATATATATATATTATCCGAAAACTAGATTACTGCATGATGTTCGTCTCTAAAATTTCTGTACCTCAACCAATATCATATTGGAATGATATTATTAATACTTGAGCTATTTGGCACGCTTAGTTTCTGTTTGACAATCGTATAAATAAGTTGTGAGATTTTTTCTAAACACAGTTAGAGAGATGGTTCGTGCTTTGATCACTTTTGATGAAAATCATATTCGAATGAACATTTTCTTGGCCTTAACGACGCTGTTGAAGCGATAGCAGTCAAATTTTTCGCAACGTTTCATAACTTTATATGAAAACTATATCCACCACCACAACCTTGAAGCGAAAAAGCATTCAAGGCATTGGATTACCAAGGGCACAATTGCTCCGAAGAAGGGATTGGATTCATCGACTTCTTCACCTCTTCAATGAGGTCTGGCAATAACAGTTATCTCATCATTAGTTGAAGGAGGAAATTGCACACTGGTGATCGCTTTGGCCAAAATTCACGAATTGCACTTCGAATTCGTTGATCATTCACTGAATTCCTATTTCCTAACTCTAACAAAAACAGTTATCACGTATGTAAACGCCCATTTTGAAGAGAAAGACGGTAACAAAAAGTTGGAGCATCCCTGTACTAAGTATACAGATCTAGAAGAAAACTATTTTGAAAAATATAAATTAATATTTTGGACAACCTTCGTATATATCAGTATATATTATAGTTGCAGCGTAAAAATAATTTTCGCGGGGCAAAATTCCAAAATGCAGATAATGTACATATCTTATTCATATGAAGGATTTATTAACAATTGTGGTAATACAAAAAAAGGTAGCTAGACAACGTACACCTCAACAATCTCTTCCGCGTACACAGACAATCTCATTTATTTAAAAGATCATCCGGGTAACATCCACGTTTATCGAACCATTCAATAATTAAATCGTGTAAAGCAATTTATTACTTATTAGAAAATTATCAATAGAAAAAAATCTTTGAAATTGCTATATAGTATATCAAAACCGAAGACAATGGAATATCGGTGGGAGTGTATATTAATAGCGGGGGTCAGGTAAGTTAAGACCGAACGGATCTAGAAGACCAACAAACAGTGTGTGTGTATATTGTGGATATATCCATAATTACAGTGGAATGTCCGAGAATGAGCATTCACTGATTGTGTTCGTGTAATTATATATTCGTGAGTTATAATCAAGCTCGCGCACAGAACAGAATCGGCTTAAATGAAAATAATTTCGGGTTTCGTCGAACACAGTTAGTTGTTCATATTTATACGTGAATCAACTGGGTACTTAATTTTCAAACTGTCATTTATAACTAACATAAAATCCTAGAAACAAGGTTTGTGGTTTGAGACAAATGCACCTGAAGACCTGCAATCAATCTGATATTTGACTGTTGAACTCGCCACGATGAACTTTGAGTTGTGAAGAAAATACTGAAAGAAGTAGAGCATCTTGTTTATCCGAACTTAAAGCCTTGGAGGAAAGGTTGAAAAAATGGGTCGTAAAATGTTGCTGCTTATATTAGTTAGCTCTGTAATGTATCTTCGGGCTCACCAATGATTGTTGACCAAATTTGTTGTATTGAAACATCAGAACTACTTTGAAATGAACTTTTTATCAAATAATAAAATGAGTAATTAAACGTGGTTTTAATAATCTGATTACTATACTCGAACGAACTCCAAAACATCTATCTGTTTACAGACCTCTCTTAAATACTGAAAAATCCTCTTGTATGAAATTATCTAAGTATGGTCGTAAGAGTCAAATCGATACAAAATAAAGTACGTAATTTGATACCTTAATGGAACTCAACTGTCCAAGGGAATCAATATATGATGTGGATCCCCATTAGGATCGTATATAATAAATCTTGATGATAACAATAAACCTTAAATTTAAGTAGCTAAATTTATGTCAGTCAATCACATTAATATAAAACAAAAATTTGGCTATTCGAGAGTATAAGTTAATTGAGGGTAAATGACTAAAAGATCACAATGGTTCGCACCGGGGGTGAGTTAATTTACACACAAGAGACTGTATCTCTGTCTGAGTTATATATGTGTAATGTTTTTAAATTTGAATCATTTTAAATGGAAAATTATTGTGTCAAAACAAACTCTTCTAGAGGTCTTCCGTCACATCACGACTAATACTAATACGTCAGCAACAATATTCATATGAATTAAATAAAAATTTCTGTCCCTGTTATGATTTTTTACTGCCTTTTACGAATGAGGAATAAGAAAAGAAAGTTAACTCTATTAATGGTTTTATTTATATGGTTTTGATAAAAATATCGATATACCGAGTGAGTAAGTTAGAAAATCAAAAATTAATATAAGCCCAAAATTTTTGTGAATAGCAACTATAGCTTTTTGTACCGACAAAGAATGTTTGAAAGTTGAAAGAATCTGGTAGGAAAGTACTAACTAATCAATTAATTATTTTAGTAAAGTACTATAAGGTTCTTCCAGCAGTTTTGCAGACTTGAAATAAAATCATATTCTGATTGTTTCATATTTTTATTTTGTTTTCAAGAAAGAACTTTCGAAAACATTACTACTGGAGAATAGGAACATTCCGGATTGAATTACATACATTGCAACTTCCTTAAGGCAGCTTGACATTGTGCAAGACAACGTGCAAGAAATTGCATGCAATTTTTTCCAAAGTCAAAATACTTCATAGATTAATATCGGTCGTTGTTTAACAAATTTCTTACCACTGCATAGTGGCGGCCCCTAACAAACTTCCATAAAGTAAATTAAACAAATTTCTAACGTCAAATTTTATTAAATATTTTGGGACCAGTTTACGGCAATTTAAAAATATCAAAATCAAGTGAAATGAACAAGAAAGAAGTAACTAGACTATTTAACTTCATCTGAATATAATTTTGATCAAGAAATATTGCGTCTTGCATTGCACTGCACGTTGTATTGCATCATGTCAAGTTGAGTTTTGATTTTATGAAATTTAGTCAATTTTCTTTCTACTTGTGCTACTAGTTTTGGTAGTTGTAATCTTTAATTTAGTTTTGTATACTCCTGAATAAACCTCTTTGTTTTTGTTATATGAACTTTTACACTATAATTTTAATCTTTAATGAAGAAAATAAAGCGAAATACTCTGAATACGAGGTTTCCAAATGTTTGTGTTAGTAGTTTTCTTCTATTCGTTGCTTTATAGTCGTGCAAAAATATAGAAACTTTTTCGCGTTAACCAGAAGAGCAAAGGCCTATTATAAACTTGATGTTCCGGTTGCCAACTGGATTCACCGTTCTTGCCAAATCAATGAAATGCGTACGAGCTTTCGAAAATACTTTTGTCGTTGAAGCTAAGGTTGTAGATGGGCAAAATTTATCTTTCGTTCGTAGCAAAAGAGAACAACCAATGAAATTTATTTTCACTGGCATACTAATCGTTCCTATCAATTTTTGCGGACTGCCAAGTAGTCAATACACAGGATGAGGAGAATCTAGCAATGACGGAGGGGAAAGTAAATAACCTAGTTGCATATGAAAACTTGGGAATTAAAAATGTAGATGATTTAAATATCTGGGATTTATCATCACAAAAGACGCAACAACGGAAGAAGATATCAAAATTGGAACGGGATAGACATAAAGATGTATTATAAAACTAAATCCTATACTATGGAATACACTGATTAGGAAAAAAAATGGAGAATATGCTGCATAATGACACTATAATGATATAAGTCGCGGGAAACTGGGCGAATAAAAGGAATGAATACAAAATCACAGCGGTGGAAATGGGTCATTAGCGCTGAAGCTACAGATTGTCAACGGATAATGAGATACGTAAACGGATGAAAATGAGTAAAAGTGCTATCGAATGAAGTCCCATATGTAGAAGAAAACGGGGAAGACTCAGAAAATCTGGGTGAGTTAATGTCGATGAAGCAACGAGGAAGGGAGAATACAAATTGTTTTTTGCGTTTTTGGAATATAGAGTTAGGACAAGTTTTTCACCTTTCAGCAATAAAATATTAGGTTTTCTTTTTGCGATATATTTTTCTCAAATTTCCTATACTTTTATAACGTTTTTATTATAAATCAACCGATAAAGAACCCCTGTTACTGTTAAATAAGTGTGGATGAATTTTCCATTCAGGAAACTCTCCGTTAGTCTCCTCCTCAAAAGAAAGAATGAATAAGGCCTTGCCTTTCATTTCCTTGTTCCATATTTCTAATTATATTTTTCTTTTAAGGAGTCTTCGTTGTTATTTTCACCCTCCCAAGCTGTAATTTCTTTTTTATTCAAGTCCTGCTTTGCTTTACGTTCACTCTCAAAACAAATTTGCCTTTTGATATTTTCTTGTATGTATATCCTTTTATCAGCCGTAGATACTTGCAGGATTGGCCTCAGATCTATGTTCGGTTGAATTTAATTCATAATGATAGATAACAATTTGGAAAAACAACGTACTTTACTTATTTTACAGTAAACATACGTAGTCTGATCAATTTAAACTGCGCGCTTAGATAGAATCGATGACATTTTTTTCTCCAAATTAATACAAACTTTGTTGATGTTTTTGTGAAGTTTAAGCGCCATATATGAATTAAAGTGTGATTGTCGGCTACAAAATCATTCAAAATATTGCGGAAGAGTTTTGGGGAATATACTCTATTACGAACGCCAGTATTTGAGAGTCACAAAGTGCTCAATGAAGGTCGTGAAGTTGTAGAAAACTTGCCTCATTCGAGAACTGTCGTGTTCTCATACGAGAGTTTCCCATACCATTTATGGATCGATTCAGCTTATTTTGATCAAAGTTGTGGGTACAACGTCGTGTATAAGTCGCAAAAGATATGCTTAACAACGAAGCTCTCTACGTTCATCATCACTGGCGATGATATGTAGATTTATGAAACTGCCCCACAATCTATCGCATTGCGCTCCAAAAAAGAGCCAAAGTATAAAAAATCATATCAAAGTTGTTTTCTTCGATTACCGAAATTTGGTTCACCAAAAATTCATTTCAGAGGGTGAAGTAGTCAATAAAGAGACAGCTTGACACTTTTGAGGCATATACGTGAATCGTAATCGACTGGATTTGTGGATTGCCAATTCATGAATTCTTTACTACGATATTTCGTCGTCACATTATATATAATTATGACTGATGTTTTGGCCAAACACGGAACTAAAGCCATCATTTGGCCAACGTATTTAACAAATCTTTCTATCTTCGCAATTTTCCTCTTTTCAAATATAAAACTTCGTTCCAAGGAATGCACTATTAGGAATTGCAGCCATGAAAAGTGATTTTCCTAAGGTACTAACTCAAGGCTATCCCGGAATAGGATTAAACATTAGAATTCTTGTATTGGTTCGAAAAGAGCTTATTTTGAAGGCGCTAATAGAGATTTGTATAAAAATACGTGAAAATGTTGTTTTTCTGTTGACTTTTCATTCTCATCAAAATCAGGGATATGTATATAACCCGTATTTAACATTTTAATTACGTGATTCGTATTGGTAGTATAGTATATATACTAGAATACTAGCAGTATACTAGTATATATTCTATTCTGTGGACAGTGTAGCAACTTAGTAAAACAATGTTATATGCTCAAGAAAATCGTGTTTATCAAGATCTCTCATACTATTCTACTATTCTACAGCAATATATGATCTGAATATATGTGAAAATATACTTCTTCATTGTTTTTTTCTCATAGGGATTGGCAATAATTGATAAGCACTGGTTTTGTCACAAGAACTTCGTGATGATTTTTCGTAACATCGTATAAATGCCCCTAAAATTTTCTAAGAACCCCGACACTTTTTATTATGTATGTGAAGAATTAACTTTTGCATGTAAATGTCTAAATTTCATATCGTTAATTGAACAGTGCTAAGGATATAGACTATTTTGGAATTTTTGCGAGGAATTTATATAAATCCTTGTCTCCACTCAATCAAAAAACATTACAACAAAATAGTGCCGAAGTACCTTTTTCAAAGCCTAAAAATAGATTAGAAAGTTAGGATTCAACTCCGAATTTGGTTCTTAATCGACACGATAAGGTAACTGAAGTTATGAACCGTCAACTTCAAAAAACTGCAACTATTGACACAAAGTGACTTAAGCGATTTAGTACGTAATTTGAATCTGTCTAAGAACAAGGACTGAGCTTTTGGGGTCTAGATTATATGACTGGAATTCACTTTCTTCTAATTCTCATTTTGGACATCGCGGCGATGGAATAAATCTTTTCTGAAGCAGGTGATTTAGCCTATTGTGATAACGTTTTTGTTTCAATATGTCATTAAATTTTGAATATGATCCGAATAACTGGTGTTTATTCAAATATTGAAACTCCACAAATGATATGAAAATTTGGATAGATTAAACAAGCAAAATTTGTGGAAGTTTTAAAGTCATTGCAATGTTTCATTTGCGAATAGTATAGTTCGAACAGAACCACTATACAAAGAAAGTGTGGACCAAGTGTAAATCCCTCACTCCATGCCATAAAAATGTTAAAAATGGTCCTTAAGTGGACACTGATGAAATTATCTTACCATCGTTACAGATAAGACTCGGTCTAATCAAGCTTTTGTAGAAGCAATGCCTAAACATGTTAGTAAGGTAGTAGAGAGACCCCCAAAACTTAAAGAAATTAAAGATGAAATATTTGCAGACCTACAAATACAACAACAGATAAAGGTAATGAACAGATTGACAATGTGAAAAATTTATGTGACTCCCATCTGGATTTTTTTGGCACATTTTTGGTACTGTTGTAACGAACAAGATGAATGTTTCCTTTAGGACATTTACTTGATAGAGAAGCGCTATCAAGGAATAATATCTCCAAAGTAGTCAACATATATTACTTTGCCAGTATATTGCTTTTAATAATTTATTTATTTATATGTTATATTAACATCCAATTCATTTAATTATCACATTTTTCATGAATGGACTCAAATATTTTTAGTTGTCTAGCGCCGATCCTGTACCTAAGGCGCTAGCAGGATAATGAGCTTCTCCCCGTCTCCTCCTCCTGTTCAAGCTGACATTTTCAACAAATTGCATATATTGTACATCACAGGAGGTAAATAAAAATGTTTTATACTTTTATCCGAAGACTAATCTGTCCAAAACAGTAGAAAATCTTTTTAGTGGGCGCATTGATCGAAAATAATAAGTATTAGAATCAATTATACGTTAATCTGACAAATTCTACTGTTAAAAATAATTTTCTATTATTATTAATAAGTAATTTTATGAAGATGTATGAGAATAGCCTTGGATATTTAAATTATGTTAAAAGTAATTTTACATTCTATAAACCATTTGACAAATACCAAAACCAAATAGATTAATCGTCGTGAAGAAATTCATATAAAAATGTCGGAAATAACATATCACAACCAAAAGCTGCAATGAATACAGTGTCTCCAAAGTTAAACATCCAGAAAATTTATGGACTTGATTTTATTCTCACAATTGTAGGTTGTAGCATATCATACCAACCCTAGGAGGCATTTGAAACCTCATAAAGCATCATCTCGCTCCTCAGCGTGAAAGGATCTCGCCTCTCGAACACAAGCACTAAATCATCTCCTTGGCATTTTGGTGTGTTTCACTGTTTTAGTATGGTCATTTCATATTAGCGTCATATTATGTTATTTAATTGGTGTATTATTGTTGGAATTTAATTGTGTAGATTTCTGAATTTATTTTTTTACTGTAGAAGAAAAGGTGAAATATTGGAAAACGAAAATAAGTAAAAGTGATTAAAAATTCATTATATTGGCTTAAATGTATGTTGAAACAGGAGAAGAAGAAAAATTTCCTCTTTAATACTATAATTGTATAACTGTACACCATCTGCACTACTAGAAGTTTTTGCCATTTCAAGTATACAAAGCCGATACTCGATGCTAATCTGCGCGTGTCTTTATTGCAATAATATCTGATAGGAAAAATACTTAAGCAGTTTTCTATAATCATTTTTGTGATAAAGTGGACATATAATATTTAAAATTTACTAAACTATACACCCGAAATTATTTAAAATAATAATGTTCAACTCCTTCATTGCGATTTGTAAATATCGTCATTCATCACACATACACCACTAGAACTTTAAGAACTACGTTGAAGCGAACCAAGCAGGTAAATTTTGATAGCAAAAAAAGTTTTTGGAAAAAGTATATTTATTTTTCAACAAAATCACTTGTCAGTTCAATGGACTCCGCTTTTTTATAATCAAATCTGACTTGTAATTAACTGCCAACAAACCAAGTTGGGAAACATGAAATAATTCGACAAAACTCAATCAGGCCAATAGTTATTATTATTTGCCATTGTGAGAACTGATTTGAGCTGGTGAATTGTTTTGACCAAATGCTACTCTCACGAATTAGCTAAATGTGGACTTATTACTTGCTTTTACCTTTGCAAAGTAAATTCTGAGAAAAAAGATAATTCACGTTATCCAACATTTTACTGCTGTAATTGAAGGAGCAAACTCACCCAGAGTAGCAGATAACCAGCATGAAAAATTTTCACAAATTTATTGGAAAAGTTGACTGTTAAATAATTAAAAACACACGTAGCATCTTCAAACTTAGAAAATATGTTTTATAGATAATGTCTATCAACTTCTTCTTCTTTCTTTCATAATAGGCCTAATACCTGTTTCTTTTTCGATATCATTCCTAATCTTGGCTTTATATTGTCATTCCACCTTTTTCGCGGTTGACCTCTACTCTATGTTCCAATTGGAGATTTATCCATTGCTTGCTAACGACTGTCATTCGACTGATTTGTTAGTTCCACATGATCGTCTGTTTTCGCTTCTTTCTTGGTCCAATAGTAGTGGTGTTCGGAGAGTTGCTTCGTGTTTCGTTTCTGGTCTTGTTTCTGATGTATAGGTCATTATGGTTCTGATTGTCGCTTTGTAAACTCGTGTCTTTATTTCTTGTCTTATATATGCGTTCTGCCATACTACATTCTGAAGAGACACCGAGACCTTATTAGCTATAGCTGCTTGTCCTCTTACCTCGTATTCTACGTCTTCATAACTGGTTGTGTCAATTCTACAGTACTTATATTTCATTTTCTCTCTGTTGTATTATTTGTAATTTGCATCTAGTGGGCTCTTCTCATGTCTTGTATATGATTTATTCAGTCCTGATAGTCAAATTATACTGTTTTTCTGTGAGATTGAAAATATTCATCCGTCATCGACGCAGGATTTTTATCTTTCACCAATTCCGTAAGTTTTGACTAACCGCTCCTTATTATTGATTGGTATGGGTTTTATTTAGTTTAGCTTGAGATTGTTCGAGTATACTCTTTCGATAGTCTGGATTATATTGATAGGTATGTATGTTTTTGTTGTACAAAACGTGAATCTTCCACTTTGAAACACCAAAATGCTTTCGTGATTTCAATGAATCATAGGACTACTGTTTTATACTATATATTTCTTGCTGCTTGTCTTCTAGTGTTGTGTTCATTGTTTGTATTAACTTTCTATTGGATTTTATTCTTCTATTCCTGTCAGTTTATACAACAAAAAGTTAGATAACTATCATGTGCTGTAATTCCAAATAAACCAAACAACAAACTTTAAGTTATGCTAACCTAAGCTCTTCTGACATTTATTTTATGGGATATTCATTGTGGTTTAGTCTTCTATCTTAATCTTCTATCGTAGAAATTGAGGTGCAGAGGAATGCTAATCATTTTTGATCACCAGTTCCTCCTATTGAACTAGAGAACATTTATAATGCATTTCAAAGGAATATATTGTAAGATCATTTTTTACCGTCCCTTCGTCTATCTGTAGCAGCATGATCTCTTCGCAGAAAGTATGTAGGGAGCTCGGGTTTTTGCAGTTAATTCCTGTATAGCTGTAGATGTATAGAAACGAAAGAAATTTTGGGTATTATTAGGAAAAATATCAATTTAATGTGATCCCAGTGGCCAAATGACCTCAAATAACGTGAATTGAAGTCAATAACATTATAAGACAACGATCAACATCAAATGACGATGGACGTCATTTGAGATCATTTTTCATTTCATAAATCAATTATTATGAGAATAAAGGAAATTATTGTTATTTTCTTGGTAATGGTAAAAAATGCACCAAGGGTGCGAAAACATTTTTACTTGTATCACCTAAAGATGATCAAGGTGAAAAATTTGAACAAATGTAGTAAAAACCTTACTGAAAAATTTATATCAAATAGCGTTGCGTTTTCAAACTTGGAAAATATGGTTCATAAATCATGTACTTTCTAATACTTTCCAAGCAATAACCACTGTCGTTGTATTGGATGTAGGCATAGTTTTTACTCAATCCCTATGGTTTTATCCATCTAAATTTATACAACTAACCTTTGTTGTAATTTCAAATAAACTAAAATAAACGACAAGTATTGCGATCTTTTTATAATTTTTTTTTAAAAAAATTTACAACACTTAACCTTAGGTTATACTAAACTACACTCTTTTGACGTTCAGTTTTTCGCTTGTGGATTATCAAATTAAAGCTACATTTTGTGAAATTAATGTGGAAAGGAATGCCAATAATTTTTGATAACTATCCTCTTTAAAAAAATTTTGATAACCCTATTGTCTACTACTGTCATACTATGAATGTCTAAGCAAACGAAGTATTTGAAATGCCAACTATCGTTTAACTAGTTTTGAAGCCAAATCCTAATATTTACAAACATCTTTGGTATTCAGTGAAGTATCGTACTCTCGTTTTAATCAACAATAAAGAACGTAGTTTATTGTGTTCCTTGAAGTTTATGGAGAAAAAGTTGTTTTATATTACCTTTATATTATCCCGGGTTTTACGACTTGAAAATGTATTTAATTAACAACATATCTTTTGTTATCTTTACATTTTACATGCGCTTGAAATACAAATTGTTAATGCATACCTGCGGGCATTAATAAAACAAAAAATCCATTTAATATAGGAAGTAGGAAAAAAGTCTAATAGTGGTAATAAATTTCGGCTGTTTGATAATAACTAGTAACGTTTTACATTACTTCAAACGGGTTTAGTGACTATTAATCATAACTTGATATATGTTTGACGACCACCAAGAAATAATAAAGAAAGATGTAGATGAAATACAAGAAAACACGCAAGACAAATTTCAAAAATTAAAGTTATATTTATTGTGTATATATTATCTTTGACATCGATAATATCGTGAAAATTACATAATTGTGGCGATCCTTTTGCATGAAATGTCAGATAATTTAGCTCAATCAATTCTACGTCACAATTAATTCACCTCCCTTCTTACCGATGCAGCACCATCTTTTGTTTTACGGAAATAACTCAGTTCAGTTATTTGACGAATAATTGGAAAGTTTGAGGTCATATTTATTTGTTTTTTGATTAGTGCCTAGTGGTAAGCAAAGCTATGAAAGTCTATGAAGTTGTTTATATAGCATCTTTCATTTCAATGAGCTAACCACATTTTCTGTGATGTACTTCATACTAACACATTGTTTGGTCGACAAATTTCCATGGTATCATACTCTAAACATTCTATGGCTCAAATTTAGGAGGCTCTGACCTATTTATGTACTTACCAATCAGTTAGCAACAACTTTACAGAGTGAAGTACCTATTTAGGGGCTAAACGGCTTACGTCTTTCAAGAATAGATAATAAAAGAACCACTCACACTTTTTCGATGGACAGCTCTCACTCATAGTGGAGGTGCTCAGCTGTTTTCTTTATTCGCTTGCAGAAACGACAAGAACTGAGTTTCTCTCATGTTCTTCAAGTAGTAATTTATCGAACAATGCACGGTAAGCATATCAGTACCCCTCCTTAGCTCATCTTTGCTTAACGAAAGGACTTGTTGAGTCTAGCCTTTCAGACCAGAGAGAGGATTTCCTACTGTTTTTTTTCATAATCTTGACTTGGAGGCTTCTTAGGAAACCTATGAAACATTATGGTCCATGTCCCTATTTCTTCCAGCTTATTTATCGACGTACACTCCAGAGGAACTTTGTTGTTTGCTCCTAGTAAGTTCAGAGACTACGTACATTCTCATACTAGCCCTGACTCATTTTTTTTAGAATCAAGTGTTTGGAAAGCTGCTTTGCTATCTGATACATAATTCACCACAGCATCACGCTGTGTGCGTTATGCGTAATCAGCTTTACATTCACGAATGGCTGAGATGATTAGCTTGGTTATCGGGACTTAGAAGCCTGCCATTATTTGTCGATTTTAGACTTTTGGATCTAGAACACCAGTGAGCCTCGTGGGGATCTTGTTTCGACATTTTCCTGTAGCTGCCGATTTTTTATCCAAACTAAAGTATTCGAAAAACATAATTTGGAAGATATTGCAACTGTGACTTATCTATTTAACACCTTAGACTGCTCAGATATCCAATCAGAGCACAGGGCTTCACTTTATACTCATTCAAAATATAGGATAACTTTTGAAACTGCTGTGAGAATGATCGTGACGAGCGAAAGTCACTGGTTGGTTGGTATATGTTTTTCTTTCAATATTTGATTAGCATCGACCAAGCTCACTGGAAATATTTGAGTTAAATATTATGATTATATGATTGAAATTTCAACTTGTTCCATCCCAGTAATTTTGTTCTACGATATATTGCGGGCTTTGTTTTTATTTTAATTATTCCAAGAACTGCTTATATTCCGTACATACGAGGATGGTCCTAGAAGTACCTAGCCCAATAAAGAAGAAACAAAAATAATAAGAATCGTCAAGCTCCACCTTTTCATTGTTGCAAAATCTTTGACCATCGAGCGATTTTTTCAAGTCTGGGTACAGAAAATTCGCAGGTTCTAAATTCGGCGATTAGGGTACATGGGGTAGCAATTTAAACTTCAATTCATTAAGCAGTAACACATGTGTGATGTGTGATGAAACAACATTTTTTGCTTAGCCAAATGTGGCCGTTTTTCCTCGATTTCTTTGCTCAAATGTAGTAATAAATTCACACCTTTTATATATTTTTTCCTGTTTCTAGATAGTTAATGAAAATTATCCCACAATACCGACGTCATGACCTTGTCTGCAGATGGAGAGGTCTTTGCCTTCTTTGGAGCCTGTTCTCCTTTTTCATGCCATTATTTATTGTTTTGGATGTGATGTGATGGACCCAAGTTTCATGGTTATGAAACGAATCCAAAATTCGGTGAAACACTCGATGGAAACATCTTCACGACGCAACTTTTGTTCCATTGTGACCAAACGCGGCTCTCATCTTGGGCACAGCTTTCTCATGTCCAAATTTTCAGCTAAAATGCGATATACTGCACTTCCTGAAATACCTACTATGATTGTTGGCTCGCACATTTCCAGTCGACGATCATCTAGTACCGCTTTATGGGTTTTCTCCAAGATTTCTGGAATCTTTACCTCATTTGATGGACCACTACGATACTGGTCTTCGCAGGTCGTACGGCCTCCGTTGAACTCTGCTACCAAATATTTCACTGTTGATAACGAAGGAGCAGTCTCACCCAGAGGTCAGATACTATCTCCTATTTCTTTCATGGATCCTCACTATTTTTAAATATATATTCAGTTTTGTTTACTTTCTTAAAGTGACTTTTGTTGTTTTATTAAAATAAGACTTTACGGTGTATTGTATTATGAGTTGGCTGTATTATCTTTTCTGCAACTGATTGTTATTACTCACTAAAATAGATTAGTTGAGTTGCCATCAATGTTTCTATTATCATCAATAACATCTACGTAACAGTTTATTGAACTTCACTTATTTTGTACCATTCATGTCAACTAACGTAGTATAGAAAACGCTGAATAGTCAAAAATACTTTTATAGTCTCCATGTTTTATTTAATCAATGTAAAGGAATTGATTTCAATGTAAGATACTTTTTTATTGTTTCATATTTAACTAGGATACTACATTTAAACTTTTGTTTCTTTTCTATTTATATACAAACATCTTTTATAGCTTTCGATAAATTTCTCTATAATTGACAGAAACCCTGCTGATTTTATTTTTCCAATGAAGATTTCTTGATAATAATTCAATGTATTTCATGTTAATTATTGTAACTCTCATAACACTTGTAAATACGGAAGTGATTATACCTTAAAAGCACCTACATGGAAACAATGTATTTATTTGTAGCGGTTATTGCACGCCATAAAACTTTTATTTCTATTGTTTTCTTCAATCTATGCTAGGCGCAATAATAAACTTGAGTGGTAGTGGGATGTCAATAGAAAGTCATTTTAAACAACCTCTTTTATTCTTTGGATCAAGGTGTCTTCAATAATGAGTTTCTCGATGTGAAAATGAAGGCAGGAAAACCATTCCACCTCAACGAATTCTTTTTTGTACAAAGATATATTTGAAAAAATAATTTCTCTCGTGAAAATTGAGCCTATTTCGAGAAAATTGTTTTCTTGCATCTAATTGAAAACATCACATCCACATGACATATTTAGGGATTAAAAGTCATTTTACCTTGCTAAGTTACTACTTAAGATTTGAAATATGGCAACACTGACGTGAACGTAGAAGTCTTGTCAAAATTGCTATTTTTGTTGTTCACAGATACTTGTAAATAGTATTCTTGGTCACAAACTGGAATTAAATCGCTTTTGCTAACGGAGGACCAGCCCGAGTATCGCGTGGATCGTTGGTTTTCCGAATTTAAACGTGGTCGCACTTCCCGATAGGATGAATTTCGTGAAGGTCGTCCAAAATCGGCTGTTGTGCCAGAAAACATCAATGCTGTGCGTAAACTGATGTCACATGACATACTGCGAGATTGAGGTATACTTGGGCATTAATTCCACTCGCATATTTTCAATATTGCATGAACATTTAGCTGCCAAAAATACTTGTTAGCGTTGCATATGCATAATTTGACAATAGTTAAAAAAAATGTTCGTGTCGATTGTTACAAAGAAATGAAATGAAAGAAATGAAAATTCAATGGCTGTGGTTCCAAAAGCCGTCCATAGGATAGTGATAGTGATAGCTCTCACACATCAGTTAAAACAAAAACGTCTATGAACAGTCAAAACATCAAATTGGGTCATCCACCTTACACTTTTGTTTTGCCTCCAAGTATTTCTTCGTATTCCCGCAGATCAAAAATAAATTGTGAGATCATCGTTTTTGGGGATACCTCAATAAAAATGGAGAAAATATTTCGAGAAATGGTTCAAACGCATTCTAAATTATATTTATCTCAATGAAGAATATTTTGAAAAACAAAAAACCATATCGAATTATAAATATTTGTTTTTATTTACTTTGTGGTGTTTCAACTATTATGGTTTTTAGCTGGTCAATTGCACTTTCTAAAGTTTCAAAATCCTGTTCTAAAATAAGAGATTCTTCATTCTTGGTCATTGGAAATCTTCTACTCAAGGTCAACAAATATTGTCACTGTGTGTCAAAATTTGTTATATGTTTTCCAAATTTTTTATTATTGATATACAGCATTTATACAATCTATATACTCTATAAGCAGAGTAGTAAGTAAATTGTCTTTAAGTTACTAAAGAGAGTCAGTAACTCTCAGAGTATTTATTGTGGGAGATCTTCTGGTCATATTCTCTTAAATCTTTGCTTTACTAGGCTTGTTAAATAGATTATTTATTTATAAATTCATTGTGCAGATTCAGATTCTGATGTTCAGATCGTTATGAATTGTTTGGTTAGTATCGTACCAGGTGGCTCTACTCAACAAACGGAGTGTTGTGGATTGGAATATATGTTTGGAGTATCTTCGTATTTGAAGGTTTACTTCAACCCCATAAGTCTATTCCATACGACCAGATTGGTATGAATTCAGTTTTGTTATTTTCGAATCTTGTTGAGACCTTTTGTTGAGTAGCCAGTAGCCAGTAGCCATATTTTCAAATCTAACTGTTTTCTCTTGTTTTTGATATATTTTCTATGTTAGTTTTCCATCTAAATACAACCCTAAGTACTTGACAACTAGTTTCATTACAATGGGGATATTATTGATGAGAATTTGTGTAAAAACATTTTTAAAATTAAGATATTCCTTGAAGGAGATCTTGTGCTTTTTAAAAATTATTTATTTTTTTGACGGGAGATTTTCCTTGCCTCAGCATTTGAAAAATGAGTCGTGAATTCAATACAATAGCAGAATCTTGCTTTGACTCTTAAATATCAGTATTTACTTGTACTTATAACTCAGACTAAAAAAGAGATTTGGTACATGTTAGTAGATTCAAAGTTGTCTTATCATCCGTAGTGTTGACATTCTTGCTGCTTTTAATCATAATAAAATTATATCTGATAAAGTGAAAAATTTGCTGGTTTGTAGTTATTTAATTCAGTAAATTTGACCCTAGCTAAAGAAAGTTTAAAAAGGTACATATTTAGATTCTAAACGTTACGATTATGATCTATTGTTTGTTAGAAAGCGTGACGTTACGTTATAAAACGTTTTTGTTTTTTATATCTCACTCGGCAGGTCGGTACAGATTGATTCCCGTATGACAAGTTGATTAAACCGCTTAATTAAGTTATTTAATTGGCACACCAGCGGTAAACTGCGTTCCACTATGCAGCCACAATTCTTGCGATATACCATTAAACACTTTTTGTCACATTAGGGCCGATTTTTATACGAGTCGATGCCGGATTCCGCGTAATTCTCTTTTTACAATATAGATGAGGTGAGCTGGAGATCTTGAAAATTTCGTAATTAGTTATTTCATTGTCGCTAGTGATTTGTTAAATGATACTAAAGATAGCTTTTTAATTTTGGAGAACGTTTTTTGTTTCTTCAAATCATTTCTATTAATTTTCATAAAATCACGCTTGAAAATTATCTTTTGCAGTGATCTGACAACGCTGTACATTTAGGGCGCCAATCACCACAATCGTAATCATAGTTCAATTAATTTAGACATGATGGGATACAAAAATTCAGTCAAATTGACGCTTTTTAACAAAACAGTGATTTTTATCATGAAATCAGGTCAAATAAAAATTGTAGATGATACAGGATGAGTCATGAGGAATTTTACATACTTCTACCATATGTAGAGCCCCTCAAAAAGTCTACTAAAAAGTGTCAACCCTTATTCGTTATTAATTTATAGGGTGATTTATGAAATTGACAATAAATTTCAATATATAGTGCTTACACACCTCTTTTGATTTTTTTGGGGAATCGTATTGAATAATATTTTTTAATGCTATATGTGATTTTCAAACTACGCGAATAGTCAAACAAAACGACATATGCGACATTTTTTTTAAATTCCCAGAAAACAATTAAATCTTATCAGTTAGGTTATTAATTTATTCAAATTTGGCAGCATATAAATATGGTATCTATCAAATAAGTTGTTTACAAATTTATCTTCTTCTCTCCGCACTTTTTTCTTTTGCTTAAAATTTTGTTAAATATCGTTTAGGAAAGGTGGAAATGATTATTCATTTTAGCCCATGTCTAACCAGATCCATAGATTGATTTAATCAATAGAATTCCGATAAACATGTGTCAGTGAGGTCAGAAAGGTCGTTGGACGGCTATCCACTTAGGAACCTACTCCACGTTCAGAATTAGTTGAGGGCTCAATATTTTTCAATGCAAAAAAATGCATAATCACTTGCCAATTGAAATCAAATCGATATCATCTTTTCCCGCACTTTTTTGACAATAAAACATTTCTCTCTCTTAAAACGGTGATTATTGTACCTGAGTGTATTCTAAATAAAAGGAAATAAGGTAAACTTGCGGTACTAAATGAGGCTATAGAAGAACAAATCAAAATAATACGCTAATTGCAGAAGGATAGTTACAGCTAAGGTAAATTTAGACACCGCCAAAGTGATCTCATTACTCATAGAAAATGTATGAATGTAATTGTTGCCGTTTTTATTTCTAATCAGTGGCTAATTGGCTAATAAATGATTAGTTCAGATAGTATTAAAAGTTATTTCATCATCACTATAAACCGAATCAGTCAAAACATCGTTACAGTAATAAGACTATTACTACAATGCACAGTGTGATTTAAAAAAAAGGTTGGGCAGTTTCTAAATTATAAAAATTTAAGTTTCATAACTTTTTCTTTCTAGATATTCTCTACTGCTTCAAAGGATGCGGTTTTATCCTATGGTGATTCCTGGTTAAAGCTCTAACCGCTACCATTAAAACAAAAAACATTTATGTTATTTTTTGTAGTCAAAATTGTTTTTTACTCAATTTTCCAAATTCCACTGAACGCATAGATCCATTTGGACTTAATCACCTAATGGAGCTTCATTCAGCATATTATTAAATGCAAACAATATATTATTTGATGACCTGAGCGTTTTGTTTTTCTTTTTTACATTTTTTAGTGAAGGTTTTGTTACAGTTACGCCTCTGTACTCTTCAAATAACTAATGATTCTATGCCAAAAAAATTCCTTATCATATTCTGAGGAAGGTACCAATCTATTTTCTATTTGTATCTGAACAATGGTAGAGCTATTCTCACACAAATGATGCCTTCCAGCACAAGATATAGTCAATTAATACAGCGTATTATTTGCTACCGTACATTTCACTTTGTTATATCTGATCATCAAACTGGTTTTGCAGCAGTAAACAATCAAATTAATTAGTCGAATGGAATGTAGAAGGATATTTATAAATATTTATGGAAGGAATAATTTGTCAACATTCGTCAAAACTAATGAAAATGTTGGAATTACTAGTGAGACATCAAGATTCGTTTTATCCCCCAAAAGAGAATCTCAAAATTTGTTAATTTATCTCATGGAATCAATGATGAGCAAAATTACTTTGTAATGCGATGAAATGTCACTATTGTACTTTAAATATTGACCAAACAAACTAGAAAACAAGGGAAGTCGAAGAGTTTATTTGTTATTAGACATTTAGCTTGAATGAAAACAAAAATAATTCAAAAGATTAAATATAGAAACAACTATAAATAACTAAACAAAATTCAGAAACAATTGAAATTATAAAAATAATTGAAATATCATCTAGTGTTATCAAAGTCTGTATTATATCTTTTTTGCTAATATAACAGAGTGGGCTATAACAACAAGTCCTCAAAGATATTTCGCAACATTTCATTCTTAAATGAGATTAAAACTCATCTAGTATCCAGGCACAACATTGGTTTAATTATTTTAATAGTGTCGATTTCGCTTGAAAATTATTAGCGTGTGAAATATTGAGGTTACAAGAGAAGCATTTAGGAGAAAATCCACCAAATACTAACACTTGCCGATTATAAAACTTATAGATCCATAAAAATTGTCGAATAATGCCAAACGAAACGGGGAGTGAGCAGCTCGTTGCCCTACCGATGGACTTAAACATGGAAAATGTGTGGTTATACCAGAGCTTGTTGTGCAGAGAGGTCGAGCGTAAAAGTCTTCTTGTGTGTCTGGTAGATGTATAAAATGAAGGAGCTATCAATGTAGTGGACAGCTTATGTAAATATATGAGGTTTTAATTGGAAAATATTTAGATTTAGTTAACCGAAAACGGGTTCTCTTGTATCAAGACAAAACTGAACCACATACTCCAAAATTTACGAGGAATAAGATGGACCAACTTGCTGGTATTGAACTCCTGTCACATCCAAAATTTACTCCTCAACCTGTACTGTCACATTACTATTTATCCAGATCCATGAGGAGATTTTTGCGTGAGGAAAAATCTGAATCCAAGGGAGATGTTGAAATAAAATGCCACATTTTTTTGCTTCTAAGCTCAAAAAATAGTTCAACCAAGCTTTGTATAATAATTTATAAACAAAGTGAACATTGAAAACAGACATTATTTATGAGACACTTCATACATACATCCTCTTGAATTCAACGTATTATTGGGCGTATTTGCTGCAACAATTCAAGGGAGAAACAAAGAACTTGATTGAACAAAAGCGACACTAATAGAGAAAATTTGATTCCAGTTTTACTTCGCCAGAAATCGATTCTATAAGGCTTCTGCAATCTAAATCCTGCCCTAAATCTTGCCTATGAAAAGTCAATTTTTTTAAAAGAGCTATTCGCTGCTGGTATATTTTTAGATAGATAGATAGATGATTAGAAATATTTACAGATAAAACAAAAAATATCGTATATGATTATATCAAAAAGGTTCATAACGATTTAAAGGTTGAAAAATGTCACATTTATATACCTTCTATTACAAATTAGAGTAAGAATAAATAGAAGGTAAACTTAATATCTATATATCGAAAAACACTTTTCGAATTTATTAAATGTATGCTTAGAACCACAAAAATTACTAATTCTTCCTTTAAAATTTGATAGTTGTATCTCTCGAAAGAAAATAAATTAAAAACCAGCGATTTTAATATAAAACATTATCATCATAACTGAATAAATTTTACTTGAAATTCAAGTACATATCAGCATTTTAGACATATCTTTTAATGTAGGCAAAACAATAAACAAGAAGTTGACGAGATGATCAAAAGCTTGGTTGACGCAGCCAAACTTCAAATTAAAATTGAACTTTCTTGCTGTAAATTTTTCAGTTTATGCAGTATATTAAGAAAATTTATAAATTACTGGTGAACTAATAGAAATTACCTGTCAGTTGTCAGTTGTCATTTGAAAACTAGGTTAGGTTGTGTTGTTCATATTATTTTTATTTCATTTTGTTAAATTTTTTTATCGCCTTTTGAAAAATTAGCAAAGTAAAAAAATGGACAACAATGATTGCTGCACTATAATAGCCTCAAAGCATCTGTTAACTTATATTGCATGTACCTAATCAAGTTCTTGTTCAAAAAAGCCTTTTTAATAATTTAATAAGCAGCTCTTTAACTATTATGACAGCTTTTTTCGATACACAAGAATGACGCCATATGTATTTTTTCCCACTGCTTAAATTCTTAGAACTCAATCTATAGTCGGATCCTACGAAGAATCCCTTGCCACCAGTGGTGGAAAGCTCCTGACAATGTGTATCAGTGTTCTATTTCTGATTTTCAGACATTGCATATTTTTATATCAGTTTCAAAAATAAAACTTTACAGAGGAAATGGACGCAATTACGCAAATGAAATTTTCATGGCCAAAAAACAAGAATGTTGCAAACCCACAATACCACCTATACAGACTGACCTGACGTATTCTCATAACCCCACAAAATTAAGTTATTAAACTAAGAATTTGAAAGTTTGCGAACTGTTCAATTTTAATTTAAATTTATTGTTAATTGTCTACATGTATTACGAGTACCATTTTAGTCTCTCTAATCTACTAATTTAATTTGTTAATTTAATGGTGATTTTTAATTTTGGCTGCATAAACTGAATAGTCGTTTCAACATATCCGTATTTCTACTCAAATTATTACATTTTCTATCATTAGTTAACCTAATTTCTTCGATTCCATCATTAATATGCAAATGTTTTCTGGTACTGTGAGTAGTAATTAACCGGCTTCTTCGTGGCATAATTAAATGGTAGAATAATCATAAGTTTCTACAGAAAAACAGTTAAAAGTAGTAACTCGAAGAATATAATGGTAAGAGTATAGTCAATCAACTCTCAATTCATCTTCTTATAATTCGTAATGATATATAAAATGATTAAATAATCAACAAACCCATATAAATGTAAAATATAAAAAGGCATATCCTCAGACCTCATTTTTCATATATCACAAATATGTTTAGATGATACGTATTTTCAAAGCTAATCCTACAATTTGTCAATTTAGGTAATAATAAGATAATTTGCTAACATTCATATTATGAGTAATCTACCTGGTATCATCTGTCAGCATTCAAAAATACGTTGTTTTGTTAAAAATATTACTTTTGTCCGTGGTATTGTTTGGAGTACAAAAAAATGATAATGAATCATAATTAGCTCTTAGTGACAATATCAATTATTAATTACACTAAAAAAAGAAGAAAAAAATAATCATTAAAGGTCCTATGGGAATAAGAAGCGTGCTAAGAATGGAACAAAAAGTTTTCATACCAACCACGCGACAAAAAACGTCCTCAACAGATTGTTGGATTATTAAATCAATATTTAGTCATTTGAAACAAAAAAACACAAAGTACAACATCAAATATGAAATAAAACTATTGTAGTGTCGCTATTGAGTCAAATTAATACAAAATAATCAGTCAATTATTCAATTTAATGAATTAAAACCCAATTCGAAAGTACAATACGGGTTTTTCCGACCAGTTCACTTTTATATTAAATTGAGAAATTAACGGACATAACTGTTGATATTGTAGTTAAAATAACGTACAGAACTACCTCATAAATTAAATGTTTACGTTGGTAATTCAAAGAATCACAACAGCTGATCAGTAATTATTGATGAAAATATATATACGAGGGTAGCTACTTAAGTTTTGAGATAGACAACTGAATATTGGTTTTCAAAGTATTCTCCATTAAGATCAATTCCGATCGAGTTACTTCCAAAACATGTGATTGAACGCATCAACCGCTTCTTCAGGTATAGAAAAACGTTAACCTCACAATTAATTTTTGATCTGCTTGGATAAGCAGAAATCATTAACAGTTCAAAAACGTTTTAGCTTGAGATGATGTGTGAGAGCTCGCATTGTGTTGCTGGAGAATAATACGTCTTCTACGATTGGCTTCCCTGATTTTTTCGAATATTTCTGGCAAACAAATGCTAGTGTACCATTCAGAACTCCGTACTACGGTGCTCTAATGAAACGGTGGTGACAAGTCCAGTTATTTAAACAATTTTTTTGGATTTGGGTCGTCTTGAAAGACCCATAAAGTCGAATTTGGTTTAATTTCGGGTTCGTATGCATAGATCCATGATACATCGCCTGTCACGACCCTATATACAACTTTTGAAGTATTGCGTTTGAATTTTTTCAGCATTTGTTTGCACCAATTTATCTTTACCTTTATCACCAAAAATCGAAGCGAGTTGATCGGCACTGCTGTTGGTTTAAACCACGTCGAAAGTCATATTTAATTCCATATTTTGACTGAATGTTTGACAATATATATGATGGCAATGTCATATTTGACAGATTGACATCAGGGATGTCTTATCTCAAAACTTAAGTAGGAACCTTCGCAGTTTGTTAAGAGGTGTTATTGGCCCAATTAGTAGGAACACATTGGATATGATAATATTTTAGAGGATCAAATAGTTTTTCAACAGATTGCGGCATCTCTACATTTTTGATCAGAGAATTTGATGAATTTCAATTGGAGGGTAAAACTCTAATAGAGGAGCCAGCTATAGGATTTCTCACCTCTGTTTTACTTTATTAGACACAATTAAAATTGAGAATAGACGTCACGATTACTAACACTACTGATTTTTTCTAATGTGAGAGCTGTAGATTGTATTATTATGTGGAGGTTCAATTCGTTTATTTGGTGAAATTTCATGTTTTTGATATTATTATTAGTAATCAACAAATAAATCAATTAAATTCAATGTTTCTTTAAGAATATCACTAGAAATGAGAAAAGCAGTAATCTTTAAACTAATATTCACAACATAATTCGAACTTACAAATGAGGATAATGATATGAAGACTTATATCTTACACAGAATAAGTCAGTCAATAAGAAATTTTTATTTTCGTGCAAATTACCTGACAACATAGCTCTCAGCTAACAATTTACACATGAACATACCTCAACTATCGTCAAATGTTGATTTATCTATAAAGTGTCCACTCGTTCACCGAGGGTTCCGTACAAATTTGCCGGTACATATAAATAGTCCAGGAGTCCTGCAACTTTTTCCGAGTCTTCCCAAAGTTCCGTATCTAAAAGTATTTATTCGAAGACCTGCCAAAAAGTCATCCATTCGATGATGACATCTCTTACCGTTGTTTAACCTGAATAAATACTATAATTTTCGTATTCCAATTACAAATGTATAGTTCGTAGAGTTTCCCTCAATTTTGTATTATAAGACGGTATTACTTGCCAAATTTCATAGTTCTAGGTTAACGAAAAATATTTATATTTCTTTGTTAAGGTGCGAAAAAAAGTTTTCGCGGTATGAACGGCCGTATTCTTTTTTTATGTTAACGTAGAAATTGGATCTTTTAACAGCTTTAATGGTTTGCTAACGTTAATTTATGGTTTTAATTTTCACACGTTGCAAATGAACCCAAATAGGATCACTTTGTTGTTTATCAAGACTCTTCATAGAATTAGATACGGAGACCTAAAAACGAATTAATGTAGCTGAATTGAGCAAAAGTATTTTTACTAAAACACCGATAAACTTTTCAAAAAAATTATCTAAATGATGGTGAAAACGGCATCAAAATCAAATGCGTCGGTTGAGTAAACTTAGCTGATAAACAGGAAAAAGACCGTGTGGATATTTTTTGTTAAAGATAGTTTCATCAAAACCACATTTCTTATTCATAACACGATTCCTTTTACCGTACGCTCGTGATAAACAGAATTCGAACTGTGCATCTATAACGGCCGTACTGTCAGCTGAAGACAATCGAGAAAAGACAAAAGAAGTTAAAGCAAGTCTATTAGAATGTGTATATGGGAGAAGTTTATGGTTGCCTGAGCTATTTACCTACTCCAATTAAAGACTGATTAACGATTATTGTACGGCAAACAATTCCGACTTTCACCCATATGCCGTCAGTCGGTTTGTTTGTAATTTGTTACTCATTCCAAAGGACATTTGCATTCGGTGATTGACAGATTATATCATCTTTTTAAGAATTTATTTGAATAGTAATAATTCCTTTTTCGTTGCTTATGCAATCAACTTGAGATACTTGAAAGGGGTTACTTCTCATAAATATTATATTTATTTATGCTAAAATAAATGGATTTTTTTATTTTAACATTGATGTTGATAAAAATAAAATAGATTTGAAAATAATATACTTCGTAATTTTCGAAGAAATACTGTCTTTAAGTCAATTTCTAACCTATTATGTTTATACTGTGAAAATACAACTTCTGTTAGTTTTCTTTTTTTCCTTTTCTTCTACCACTACCAGTACTAGCTACATCCTCACCAGCTTCATTTTCAAGTCTCTGGTTTTCAGTTTCCCCAGTTTCCGCTTCATCCGCCTCTTGCGAATGTACGTGCACGTCCAAAGGACCAGGAATATCATTTGCATCCACCAGATCTAGAATATCATCGTCGCCTTCATCTTCGTCACTCAAAGAATTAGGTTTTTATGAAACCACATTCACGTCTACCAAATCTCTATTTTCCATATTGCACCAAAATTAATTTCGTTTAAATTCAGCTTCTAGTTCGGCAATACTCAGAAATTTCCGTGTCACCATTCTGTACGTCATAATAATAGTTTTATGAAAGAAAATAGGATTTATGAATATTGAAATGGATAAAATAGTTATGGATTAATATTCTTCCACTGGTATTTGTTCAAAATATAAAAAAAAAATAAATATAAAATCCTAATAATAGTAACGAAAAAATTATTTTATAATATATCTGTGTTTTAGTTTCTTTTGAATGGTTTTTTTGCATTAAAATGCATTTTAATAATTATATATTTTCCAGATGTAGCCTAATTGATAAACTTTCCAATTTCCGGATATAGAATTTTTTGGTTTTTTAAATCTTTTGATATGTTTCCTCCACATATATTTAAATTGAGGGATAAATCAAGTTACCCTTATCTTAAACCATATTAAAAAAAGTAGGTTGAATTGATTTCATTCAAAAACAAGCTTTTGAGGTACTAATGATAATCTAACAGTCACTATCAACAATATCATCCACCAATACTGTAATAAGTGCCAAGGTCTAGACTCGTATCTTTCATACATCATGTTTTAATAGCTATCATTCTTTTTCCATAATATACTGTTTACAAGATATGATCTATAGGATCAAGACTATAAGTTAGGTTATATATTACCATAACTCAACCATACTTGAGGCTTCTGTATAATGGTTTAAGTGCTTTCATACTTCCATGGGTCGAAGTCAGGCTAAAAACTAATAATTCTGAATTTGTTCTCTCCACAGTAGAAATGGAGATGTTTACATCTCAGTATCAATATGATTCCTGTCGAGGAACGCGCTTTAAAGAGTTTACCCAAACGTAAATTCTGAAAAAGTTGCTAAACATATTAGCATCAATGTAATATCTTGAGTTTAATATGGTATATATTCAGGTTCAGACGAACATACAAGTGGTTAGGTTAGGTTAAGTTAGGTTAGGTTAGGTTAGGTTAGGTTAGAATAGGTTAGGTCCATGATCTAGTGTTGTAAGATCAATGTTAACTAATGGACACAAGCCATCTAGAAAAGACATTGCAGTCTTCTTTCAATGTAGAATAGACAAAACAAAAGAATTGTTGCGAAATTATAATCCATTTTTGGATCCAGTATTGCGATGTAAGCAGTTACAAGTTTTACACATCAAATGAGATGTAGCTTAATTGATAATTCGTTGTATTCTACAGATTTAATACAATTTACAATTTAATACAGTCATTTAATACAATTTTACTCAAAAATAATTCAATGATTCCAAAATTCCATAATACAAAAAGGAAACTCACTTACAGCAACTGAAGATTTTTGAAATGTATAATAAAACATGATAGTGCTTACTAAAATGATATGGAGCCCCTTTAAAACAATCAAATGTTTATAAAAAATATCTCAAATCTGACGTTCTAACATTTATACATGTAGTTAAGTATCATGCAGTGAAAATAAAAAAAGCTAAATATATTCTAAAACTTTCATAAATGTACAACTAAATCTAGTATTCTGGCTGGTTTTTTATAAGCATAAACTGTACAAAAAATAGAATAGGTTTGTAGTAGTCAAAAGACCTGTGTGTTAAATATAACATAACCATCATAAGATTTTTTTTTGCCAATAAAAATTAGAAATTCCAAAACCCTCTTCCCTACAAGTTCCATATAGTAAATAGTTTCAAGTTGTGTAATATAAACAGTTTAGTTCAGTTGTACTGTGCAATATATTGTGGATTCCAGTGTGATTATAGAAAATCTGGAGGGGCTGCGTATTCTTTAGAAAAGAATTTCCGGCAGTAGACAAAGTTCCAAACCAAACCAAAGAAAAAATATAGTTTATTCAGATGAAACATGGATCTATGAGGGGCATACATGAAACAAAAGATGAAACCCTTACAAATCGAAGACCGACTTATAATTTGAAATGATTTATCTACGAGTTCAAATCCAATAACAGGAAAGGGGCGCATACTGATCGGCAGTTCAAACGGTTTTGTTAAAGGAGGTTTATTGACCTTTAAATCTACTCGTTCCGGTGTCAATCATGAGGACAAGAATGCTGATGTTTTTGAAGAATAGTTCGAACAAACGATAGATCTTCCCCAGATCTGTATAATAGTAATAGATGATGCAAGTTTTCACTCCAGTAAGAAAAAAAGTATACTTTGTGTAACAAATCCAAAAAATATGAAATTGTAGTAAATCGTGAAATGCCGATTGTTATAGTTCTACCATATCTAAAACTAATCTCTCATTGTGCAATTGTTGCAATCAAATTCATCTGCTAATTATGATTCTGATTTGGATTTGTAAGACGTAACTCTACTTATACCGCGGAATTTTTATATTGAAATTATTCTTTATGAAAGTAAGGTTGTTTAAAAATCAAAGCTCAAACCCCTTCGCCTGTATAACCAGTATGACACAAAGTTTTTTTGACCATGTCGAAAAATGAAACATATTGAAAAAAATTGTAAGTGGAAATATAAGTACACCCGATGTAGTCATTATAATTAGATCTTTTTATATATAATTCATGATGATTTGTCTTGATTTTAGGTCTCTTTCCATAGAAATCAGTTTAAAATAACAGATAATTAATTTGGAGAGAAATTATAGAAATGTTAGTAGAGAAAACCCAGCTAACCCTTCCAAATGATCAATTCCTAAAATAAAAATCAACAATCGAAGCCGACTGACTGATTTACAAAGCACTACAGTATTGTTATACCCCATGGTGCTTCAATAACTGTAATAATCAATCACACTGTATAATAATGCAATATATCTGTCAACAAAAGCAACTTCAATCCATCAACATATTCATTATGCAAGAGAAAGCGAACCAACATAAAGTAATTAAAAACAAAACAATGTCAAATTCTCCCGACTTATACCACATTAGATACAATGATAATAAATCACACTGTGTCTCGCATACTAACCAACGTTTTATAAAAGTAACGTCATGGTATATACAATAAATTATTCTTAATATAAAGGAATTATCCTGTAGATAATCGGTGATGCAGGGCCGGATTCTAATCGTTTAAACTTAGAATCGGTCTTTTTGATTATTTGCAGTTACAAGAGCAGGTCTCCGGAAAATACATTAATTATTAGTTTGCAATATGTTTCTGTCAAAATGTATAAACATAAAAATAAATTGCTGTTTGTTAATCTCGCTAGAACTGGAGAAAGGCTGAACCGATTTGGCTAATTATTTGTGGAAATCCAGAGAAAAGTTTAAAAGTTGAATGAATTTAAAAATTAAACAACAATTTTGTTTTTCAAATCAAATTTCTGAACGCACCAATAATATTTGACATTTGACAATTAACGATACGTGTGCGAGAACTTTCTTTACTTCGATGAACTTTTGTGATAGTGACTTTTCAAGTTATGTGCTATTTTTTTTTGTTGATCTATTTTGATAGTGTCACTTTACTGCTGATTGTGCTAAGGGCTATCTCACGTGCTAACCGCACTGATAGATTAAAATAGAGATAGATCAAGAAAATAGTCGTATTGTTATATAAGAATAGCGAACAATTATAAAAGGCAAATATAAAGTAGAGGATGTCTTGATCCCGCGTATATCGATGATTCCAACGGATTTACCATTCGATTTTAAACGTTTGCAATTTCCTGTACGTCTGGCCTTCACGATGACCATAAATAAATCGCAGGGCAGTCGTTTGAAGTTTGCGGAATCAACTTGGAGTTTCCTGTTTCGCGCATGGAAAACCGTCATCTTTGTTTATTTACTCACCACAAAACAAAACAAAAAATATAGTTTACTATAGATCAATAGACTTTATCATTACTGTGTGTATATGTCATTATCAAATTAAAACCTTATAAATAGCCAGTATTTCAGGAAAACTTTGTTTTGTAAGTACGCAACATCATGAGTTATCAATCGAAAATAATAAAATGTCATTCATACTGAGCATTTTTTTATTTTATTTATTTTAATAAAAAAGGATTCCTTTTGTTTATTTTATACAAAAGTTAAATTTGATTCGATTGATGCTTTACGTAATCTGCCTGTTCAGCCAGTTTTAAATTAATCTGACAGATAGATTAGTTTTAGTAGCTATTCATACTTGTCTTATACTTGTCGAATAGAAGTTCGTTAATGGAGATTTAATCACCCTATTATATCATTGTAACAAATGTACAATCTAACAAATGTACTTCAACGAAGAACCCCAAAGGACAATAAGGTCATCATCTTTATTGATTATTTGGAAATTATAATTGTTCTATATCATGCTGTTCCCAAATTTTAACAATATTGCAACCAGCAATGTTAATTTCTTGTGGGTTCCCATCCACCGGAGAGTAGATCGAGGAGCAAAAGCAATCCGAAAACGATTACTATATTGTATACTTCTATTCACATCATTTTGCCTGCGTAAATCAGATTTTGTACCTAATGTCACTGTTATTGACGGTGACTGATTATTCACCTAGTAATTTGAGTTCAGTTGAAGTAAAAGTGTACTTAATCTCAACTCATTTATCTAAATTGCGGAAAGCTTCCATTATTACCAAAATTGAAGATGGCTGGCAAAAGACTGGCAACTCATCTAGGTCTAAATGCTATTACGTGATAAATTAATATTTGTGAATATGGCAACAAATGTCGAGTCAATTCATACACCCGAAAGATTTTATATATTTTATAAGAATAATATCCAAGAAAAATTCCCAAAAGTCCATAGAAGTTAACAAGTTGTCCTTTCCTGTCTACGAATCGGTCATATTCTTATCACACATGACTAGTTATTAGTAGGAAAACATAAAACAATGTGCGAAATGTGCAACAGGGACTTAACTGTGAAACACCTCTTAACTGAAAGTAGAAAATATGTCAACGAACTACAGAAGAATCAGTTACTACATTCCCAGGAGAAACTACTACGAAAAAATCAAAAGGAGTTCATGAACTATCTGAAAAACTGCTAATTAAGAAGTGAAATCTGGAAATTAAATTGTCATCAGTACAGAAATTAACAATAACTACTCGGTAATAACCCTTAGTGGTTGATGCAAAAAAAATATTATTCTGATAGTTAGATAGTTAGCATAGTTTTGTTTCATCACAGCAATAAATCTCCCAATTTATTACTTATTATTTCAGTAAAATAAGTCGTACTGAGTCACATATTAACTTGATCTGGCTCCGTCTGATTGATTACTTTCTATTTCCACACTTCAACAAACGGTAACTTTTTGAGAGGTTTGAAAACTCAATCGAGTATAATATAACTTTTGTGTTTTGCTAACTTCAAATAATTTTCTGTTCTGCTCCTATTAGGCTAGAACCGACCATGTGGTAATCAGTTGTATGTGTGGCAACGGTGATTACTAATAAATCAAGTAGATACAACAATGATGTGTAAAATATTGTTAGAAAATGCATATTCCGAAAAAATTGTAATCCTATGATTAATGCAAAGTAGGTACTGTGTGAAGAATTACCTGTTGGACAATGAAATGATAAATTGAGGAAAATTAGAGACAAACAGTGTCATGTTTTAGTATAACCCCAATCTCGTAAGAGACATTTCAATAATATCACCAATTAGACATTGGCATTCTAACGATTGTAGTAAATGCCACGTCTGTTAACTTTCGAGTTCAGATGATTTATTAAACCTAGGAAAGTAATTGCTATCATTTTTTAAAAGTTGTTGAAAGGCCGACGTGTCGTTTAGTAATCATTTTCTGTAAAAATAAATGAAGACATCCAAAAAAATATCTATAGTTTGCTGCATGAATCCCGTCACAACTTGAAACGGCACTCTATCATTAATATTATGTCATTACCTACATATTTTTTATTAACACGCACGAGATGATGTTTCATGTATTATATCAACGTTATCTCCTTATCATCTCCACATATTTACTTTATTATTTGTACTGTTCTTTATCTAGTTTCTCCTTGCATTTCATATTAAAATGGTGGTTCGAATATAAACCAGAATTATGCTATAAAAAATTTTAATGCTAAAATTTTGTACAGGTTTTCTAGATAGTCTTCCTCACATTCTACATACTTTGCTACATCTCCGGTACATTGCATATTGAATGACAATTTAGACATGAGAAAGCTGGGTGCAAGATGGGTGTCGCGTTTGCTCACAATGGAACAAAAACAGCGTCATGAAGATGTTTCCATCGAGTGTGTGGCAATGCACAAAAGCCGAATTATTGTGACACAACTTCACCCCCGGCACAACAATCAAAACAATGGATTGAAGAAGGAGAACCGGCGCCAAAGAAGACAAAGGTAACAATGGAAAGAGATACATGAAAGCGTTTTAAGTCCGTTATTGTTCCTTTAAATCATGGACGAAATAGCTAAAGAAGTGGACAAATAAGGAAAAAAAACACACATAGGGTACAACGGACTAAGGACTAATTTAGATTATTAACCAACTAACCCAAAGGAAAAGCTATAAAGCAGAAGACAGAAGTAACGAAAATATCAAAAAATCAAGAAGAAATAACTCTTCAAATACATGAACTGGAAAAGAAGAATGTTAACCAGCTAAAGTATCTAGTTACAACAGTTTAATGTGGAAGAATTAACGAAGAGGTAGTCAATAGGGTATCTACTATAAAATCAACCTGTGTAACCCTTTACATAGTTTTATCATTATTTGTTATTATCAATAAAAACGAGAATCTACGAATTGTTACTAC
This sequence comes from Diorhabda sublineata, assembly GCF_026230105.1. Taxonomy (NCBI): domain Eukaryota; kingdom Metazoa; phylum Arthropoda; class Insecta; order Coleoptera; family Chrysomelidae; genus Diorhabda; species Diorhabda sublineata. The sequence goes on from NC_079481.1 coordinate 27,651,159, forward strand.
TGCCAATGTTGATCTATGGTCACGAATCCTGGGTGAAAAGAACTGAGAAAAATAACAGGTGTGAAAAGACCAGATAAAATAAGGAACGGCAGAATCAAACGTAATGATTGCAGTGCATAAATTTGAACAACAACAACTGAGATGGGTTAGACACAGGATAGAATACAGAAATAGTGATCAACCTGGAAAAAGAGGACTGAACTGAAGAAGATATATCACCTCTTCAGATATGGTAGGAGAGGTTTCGGAAAAGTAAGTAAGTGTATGACATTTATAAACCCAATTTAGTATCAATATTGGATATTATTGAGAAGAAACTTCCTACATACTCTGATTATGACTATAAATAGATTAGATACATTTCGATGTGTTTCAATCAAGTATGGTTTCAACATAAAAAACTTCACTTGATGGAATCTTATCGTATCATCAACCTCGAAGTAGCTTGTATGAATGGGCGTAGAAAAAGTATAGTACGTTACACGAGTTGTAAGCCCATTACGCACTCATGAAATTTATGCACTCGCCGCTGCGTAATGGGTTACTTACAACTCTTGTTACGTAATATACTATTAAATGTGATTAATTTGAAATTGATATAATTTTTAAAAAACTTTAATTTATCTCCATATAATTCCAATATAAAAATTCTATTATATTATTATCATCTATTTATAATACAATAATGTGACTGTGACGCCGCTGGTTACGGAGGAATCCTTCGTAATATTTTTCCTTCGCCGTCTCTTTTTTGATTCTTCAAGTAAAGTGAATTAATAGAAATTTCGTTTCTTCTAACATTTGATACACATTTACAAATAAATAATGTATAAAATCCTATTAAATATTTCGTCAATATAAATTGACAGCCTGTCAATTTGTTTGCATTTATAGTCACCGAATGATTAATTAAAATTTCGAGATAACTAAGATACCATAATAAAAAGAAGAAGTAGACAAATGTTATTTTAACAGCCTCAATTAAACAACTGTTAGCTCACAACGAAATTGATATTGATTCGGATCACCGACCACACCTCAAAAAGCGGACAGGTTACGTTGAACTCGCTACAATGCTAATAACGTCGATTTGATGCAATCAATAGAACAAATACGACAAATAGGAACCACATTACGTGCTACTGACATCATTTGATTCATTTAATATACGATATTAGATATCAAAGTGAATAGATTAATTTCTATCATACACAAGGTGTCACAATGTTCTGGAAAATTAATTATAATCTGGAAACTGGTTACACTAAGTCCCGTTGTCCACATCTGCCTAGCAAAGACAAAACCATGAGCTTTTAATAGGCGAATCGGTTCAAAGAAAAGAGGAAAATGTTCAAACGATGGTGAAGATGTTCAAGTCACTACTGGGGCAATGTTAATCGTTTTTTTTTTCGATGTCCAGTGACTGAACAACTATAAGTTGCATTATCTGTGTAGCGATTGGAATTAGCCATAACAGGATGAATCTTTCACCACGTCAACTCAACGTCCCATTGCACTTTGATGCTGTAAAACTCATTGACCAAAAAAAGGAATTTCAGCTTTCCCATTCCCGTTTCGGTGGTCATGTTTTGCAGTGCTATTAGTGTTGATGTACAAACTAATATGAAAAAAAACTATGAATGGTTTGGTTCCAATCGCCTGCCTTAGCTCATTATCATCACAAACAGCACAATTATTCTCCAATTATACTTCTATTGTACACGTCCTCCTAGAACACCCTGTAGTAATACTCCTAATCACTTATCACGCGCAAGTTTAAAGAAAATGATTCCCCTCTCGTCGATCCTGCCTGGCTCGTTTCGTTCGTGTGTCATTATACTTCTTGCGCTTATTTCGTGCAGGTAAACAACGCAAAAAACGAATATCGTGTTCTTATCAGTAGCGAAAAATTTATTCCAACGGTGTTTTCAGTTTTAAAAGTGATTGTGCATAGAATTAAAAGAATGCCGAAAGGAAAGAAAGCCGGGAAAAGAAAACAGAAAGTGATTTCCGGTATTCGAAGGAAAATGAAGAGACTGGAGGAAAAACTAAGGGAATATGATTCAAGTAAGTTCACAGTTATTACAAATACAAGAATGTTTTAGAAAAGCAGCGAAAGAGACACCATATATTAATCGTATGATTAATATATTCGGCATGGGTTAGTCTACCTTGTAGACACATGAAAAAAAAAGCCACGATAACCCAGCATAGTTTTTGACTTATGCACGCCGAGTCTCGCATCAGCAACGGTCAGCGTGACGTGGCAACATATGATTCTGTACGGTGGTACTTCCAATACGTTACAAGAATATTAAACAAAATGGTGCCTAATATATTATTATGGTGCCCAAAATTATAAAATAACCAGAAAACCGCTTATTTTACAGTCTTTTTTAAGACAATACCAACGTTGCCTACACAATACGTATTAACACAGGCCTTCTTCAACAGGTTCAGAATCTGAATCCTCTTCATACGCGGATAGCAACTCCTCTAGCTCCGGCACTACTTCGGATAAAAGCGCTAGAATGGGAGAAATTAAAACCATTCTTGGGGAGGATCCGACTGAGGAAAAAATTTATGGACCGGAAATATCCTCAGAGTTGGCCAACCGCTGGAAAAGCTATCTCCAGAATGGCATAGACAAGGAAACAAAAGCTAAACTTTTTGAAAACAGCCTTGTACCGAGCAACTGCTCCTTGTTGGAAGCCCCAAAAAATAACCCTGAAGTCCAGACTGTCATTTCTGCTTCAGAAAATAAAAAGGATAGTTTCTTAGCAGAATTACAAAATCAGTTGGGAAAAAGCATTTCCGTGCTTGGTACTGCCCTTTCAAGAATGCTGGAAGCAAAACATAGTGCCGAAGACCCCGATCCAAATATTACCAATATGGTGGAAGCGGGAAAAATGCTCCGCGCGGTTCACCACGCCATTACCAACCACAGAAAATTTTTACTGTACCATAATTTTAATCAAAAGGTGCAGAAAGTGGCATCTATGCAATTAAGAGACTCCACTCTTTTTGGGGAAGACTTTGGCGAAAAATGTAAGTCCGCCAAAAATATAGAGACTGCAGCAAAGGAACTAAAGCCCCAGACTTCAAAAAACCTGAAGACCTACGCCTCCAAAGATCGATGGAAGACACAACAAAACAGAGAAGGGAGGAGAGCAGTCAAATCCAGCAAAGCCATGACCTTCAAGCGCCGGAACGAAAGAGAGGCTCCGAAAAATCGGAGACAGGAGCACAGCTCCTACAGACGTCGTCAGATATAGAGGTAACCTCTAACACAAAACTGGCTGGACGAATAAGGCTTTTCTTCGAGGAATGGGAGAAAATAACAACCAACGGTAAAATTCTAGGTTGGGTTAAAGGTTACAGAATACCTTTTAATGCAACTCCTGTTCAAAAGAGGCCTCAAAAACCCCAAAATTTAAGTGGGAAACTAGAAAAGTCTTATTCAGACAGCATTACCAAACTTATTGATATGGGAGCCGTCAAAGAAGTGACTAAATGTAATGGGCAATTCTTATCTAGTTATTTTTTAAGAAAGAAACCCGACGGCAAGGTTTATACTTAACCTTAAAAAACTAAATACATTTATAACACCGCCCCATTTCAAACTGGAAGACAACAGAACGGCAAAAAATCTTATCTCACAGGACTGCTATCTAGCTTCAGTTGATATAAAAGACGCATACTTCTCGATACCCGTAGCCACTGAGCAGAGAAAGTATCTTAGATTTCAATTCAAAAACAAAATTCTAGAGTTCCAGTGTCTTCCTTTTGGCCTTGGCACTGCTCCTTACGCATTTACCAAAATTTTAAAACCAGCTATTGAACATTTAAGGGCGAAAGGTCTGTCCTCTGTAATTTACTTAGATGACACATTGCTCATTGGGAAAAGTAAAACAGAATGCCGGGATAATATAAATCAGACATGTAGTCTTCTTCAAAGGCTTGGTTTTGTAGTAAATAAAGAAAAAAGTTGTCTCTCTCCTAAAAGAGAAATAAAATTCCTAGGATTCATTTTTAACACACAAAAAATGACAATGCGTCCAACTACAGATAAAAAATCAAAAATTACTGCTATGGTAAAAGCAATCTTAAAAAAGCGAAAAATAAAAATTAGAGATTTTTCCAAATTTGTCGGTCACTTGGTTTCAATTTGTCCAGCCACGCAGTACGGGTGGCTTCACACAAAACAATTCGAGAGGGAAAAATATTTAGCTCTCAAAGTCAGTGGTGGAGATTATGATAAAATTATGAAAATATCTCCCAAACTTTTAAAACTCGCCCAAGCTTTCCAAGATACGACGAGACTTGGGACCCATCTCCGGTACTAATTATGTTAGAAAAACTTTACCCATTGCATACTCTTGATATGAGCCAACTTTCAGTAAAGCTAGTTGTACTGTTAGCCTTGACCACAGCCCAAAGGGTGCAGACCTTCTCTAAAATAAAAATAAGTAATATTGTGAGCTCGGATACAGGAATACAAATTAAAATAACAGATATTGTGAAAACCTCGGGGCCGAAAAAACCTCAACCACTCTTAAAGTTTTCCTTCTTCAGGGATAATCCAGCGCTTTGCGTTTGGTCTACCATTCTACACTATATCGAACGAACAAAAAGTATCAGGGGTAGCGAAGACTACCTTATTTTAACTGCCAAACGACCATATCATTGTGCTACGACTCAAACCCTCAGTCGCTGGATCAAAAATGGATTAAAAATGGGGGGAGTTGACAATAAAAAAATTTAAAGGGCACAGTACCAGACACGCTGCTTCTTCGGCTGCACTTAGATCTGGGGTAAATATCGAGAGCATAAGAAGTGCAGCTGGGTGGTCTGAAAAGTCAGATACTTTTTGTAAATTCTATAACAGGCCTTTGGTAGGCACAGAAACGTTTTCTAATTATATTGAAAACTTAATAAAAAACAAATGAAAAAGTTTTTGTTCGGTTTTGCATTCTATGAAAAAAATATATAATGTTTTGTTCATTCATGCAAGTATGTTATGTTAATTCATAGTACTAATAATACTAAAAACGAAAAGGGTTTATAATTAATTTTAGATTTAAAATTTTTGGGATGTACTTTTTTGTTACACAAATGTTACTTTTCTGGGAAATAAAAATGAATAGAACTGTAATAAGACTATTTTTATTCTGGTCAAGATCGCCTCTACAATCTTCTCTAAACATCTACAGGGTGTTCTAGGAGGACGTGTACAATAGAAGTATAATTAAGGATTAAACGACTTACCTTAAGGATGTTCAATCCTAATTATACGATATTGGACACGTCCTCCTAGAACAAACCCACCCAGGAAGCAAGTGACTTGGGTTGTCAATACGAAAGGTAATAGTACACCCGCCCCAGAGGCGATCTTAGTACAGAAGCGAAGTATAATGACACACGAACGAAACGAGCCAGGCAGGATCGACGAGAGGGTGAATCATTTTCTTTAAACTTGCGCGTGATAAGTGATTAGGAGTATTACTACAGGGTGTTCTAGGAGGACGTGTCCAATATCGTATAATTAGGATTGAACATCCTTAAGGTAAGTCGTTTAATCCTTAATTATTTAGTTTTAAAGTAATATATTGATTTCTATTTGTTCAAGACCTATATGTGAGGAAGTAATTTATAGGGAATAGAGATTAGGTGAAATTGTAGAGTAGGTACCACTACAGCGTGCATCACAAGTCTCCATGGAAAAAATAAATGTTCAATATCTGAAGAATCAGTTGACAAGTTTTATGCTTGTCTACTGGAAATTAATGTTACAAGCAAGATCTATTCTTTATGAACATAACCACTTCTCAATCGAATTTGACTTAAGTATGTTTTTGGTTATAAACTTAATAGTTTTGGACAAATATCAAATACTTCTATAAAGTCACGATGCTAGTTATTGAGCTTGATTGCGGAAAAATGAAATAAAATAAAATATCCTCATAGGATACAAAAGGTATATAAGCAACAACCTTCATAAGTCTAGAATTTACTTGAACAGAGAATGTAGAAAATGTGTATTTATATGTACAATAAATCGCCACAAATATATAATGAAAATTCTGTTCAAACCTAAAGTAAATGTGATGAAGAGGGACCCGGGAATTTATATATTATTCTAAATACAAATCGGAAGAGTCTCAAAAAAGATGATCTCCATGAAGACGCTGAATCTCGTCGTCTGTTCAAACTTGTTGATGATATTGATGAATATCTTCTAGAAAAAACTCACCAAATACTTGTTAAGATTAAAAAGCTTTGTTCAGATTAATACTACATCCACCCTCATAATTGAAACTCCTATAATGAGAAGATCAAACATACCAGAAGAAGTGATCGTGCTAATACGAAAACAGAAAAAAAGCAAAAAAGAGAGGAGTTTAGAACAGAGAATAGGGAACTGATATAAACAAAAAAGAGAGGCAAACCAAAGAGGAAATGAAATATATAAATAGCAAACAACCTGCAAAAAAGTTGACTGAACCTAAGAAGGGCTAAAAACATAAAGAAATTGATGGAATAAAATGGAGAAAAAATATTACCTCTCCATCGATGGTAAAAAATATTGCGGTGCAGTAACTAACCATTCCAATTGGAAAGATAGTTTTTTCCCGCGTATTATACACAAGAATGATCAAATATTCACTCTACATTATAGTCGTACATATTTTATACATCACACCGTTTCCTACGCAATCGTTGAACGAATTTCTCAAGATATCAACAGATCAACATCATCATAGAAAATTCATTACTATTAATTTATGGATCAAGTGAAACGGAACTGAAAAGTTGTCAACGACACTGACGAGACCAATAACGGTTCGTATAGATCATTTAACTTTGATGAAAATACATTTTGAAACGTTAATTATTGTGCAGCACCTATTATTCTTTTTAATGACATAACTAGGTGTTAATAATACGTTTGAAGAAACTGGGTTCGGTATTAAATTGGAGTCGAAGTGTGTCAGTTATTGGTTCTATATTTCACTTATAAATTCGAATTACGAATATATATATCATATAGTTACTTTAAATTGCATTCAGTGATTATTGATATATGCTCATTATATGATTGTTAATTTTTTCAATAACAACCTGTTAATTGTCGCTCCAAATAATTTTTTCTACAGTATCACAATCAAATTGGAGAGAGTTATTTCGAAAGTCATGAACCATCTTTCAAATTAACCCAAAAACGAGTTAAATTATTCATTGTATTGGAGACTTTCCAGAAAATTTTTTATACAGTTATTGTATTTGAGTCTACAATCGTTTTTGAATGAGCTTACAGTTTTGGCGCTTGGTTTCTTTTCGATTCAAATAAAAATTCTAAGAAATCATCGATATATCATTCTCATTAATAAAATTTTATAGAGACTTTCACCCTATTTCGATTTAAATCAATTATCGAATTTTTTTATTTAGATAACCTGTCCAATTATATCAATATAGATTTCAAATATTTCCAGCTCAAGGTTGTCATAGAATTCTAAACATATTTGGGTGCAAGAGGTATGAAACTTTTGTTATGTGAAAATAGGTTTCCTGTCTGTGTATGAAACAAATAAATTGTATTTACACTTAAGCTTCTTCGAGTACATTTTAAGTCTACTTCCTAGAACTATTCTTTACTATATAACGTCTTAAAGTTTGTAAATAAATATCATTTATTCTATAGTACATCATTTTTTGAATTCAGCCTTTTCAGCTCTCTTAATATCTCAGAAATTATATCAATACAACGTATCATTTCATATGCCGATACTGTCCAGATGAATGCTACAATAAAATCAGATCTTTAAATCGTCAAGCAAAACCCAATGTACTAAGAACACAAAATTTATTAGTAACACTAGAAATACAAGATACATCACTAAATAGTTCGTATGACTTACATACAGATGGCGCTGCCATTATCAAATCCATATGAAGTTTATGAAGTACCAGCTTTCAAATAACTATTTGTCAAATTTCATGACATTTCGATAATTAAGAAAAAAGTTACAACCATTTAAGTGAAGCTACTTTTGTTATTTCCAAATCAATGGATTAAAGAATATTGAAAATTGAAAGAATATCTATATTCATTTCGTCCTTGAATTTAAAGTAGGGTGGTGTAGTTGTAGCTCATTCCTCTCTAACCTCCTCAATTCTTATTCTGCTCAGACTTTTCTTCTTCCGCAAGATCCATAAACTTTCGTAATACCAAAAATTATCGTCCACAGTTTCCGCCAATTATCAACAAGACTTTTCCGTCAACTCAATTAATTTGATCTGCCTATTAAATGCTGCAGGTTTGCGTTGATTTTACGATCGATTTCGCTTGTCTTTGAGCTCATCAGATTCTTTATCATCACCAACAGTCGTAAATTATCCTATTTTTAATGTTACTAATATTGCAATTTCGCAGAAATATTCTGATCTACTAAAAGGCATTAAAGCAGCTCGTTTAACAATTGCGTCTGTCTCCTCAAGCTTTGGTACCCAGGCCAGTACGTTCACCTAAAATGTTTAAAGTGCAAACATAATTCCGCATTATCTTAGAATTGACTTTCACAGAATCGAATCAGTGCTGTTTTGCTGTTTATCGTTTATTTCCTTCGGAACAGTAGTAGATCGTCATTTCCTTCTGGAGATTTGTGATTCTGGGATAGGCTTATTAGGAAAACTATCTCTCAACACGGGTGGTAAAACTATTGAGTGAAGAAGTCAAATACGGTAAACGTAGACACGTGGTTGGAGTGATAAAAATGTATTTGAGAAATAGAACTTATTCTTCACAAATGAGATGTAACTACATATTGTCTTTTATACCAACAGCTACATATATGTGCTTATAAAAAAACAAAATAAACCTACTTAATACAGATACATATCCACATAGCAGGTTGAATGGAAAGATGATGATAACTTCATCTAATAAAATACTGAAAAAAATTAACCCCTACTGCTGTTAAATTCGATTTTTTTGGATATTTTGTGTCATTACTGTTTTTGTCTTCCAGTAGGAAACTGATTGACCTTTCCTGGCCTCTTTAATTAACGTTTTATTTCAAAATGGCACTTTTCCCAATCGCCTTGAGACGGCTTTACTTCTGCATTAAGGAGGAGATCAAAATTAAGCATCGAATTATCGTCCGTAATTTTTCTAAGGCTTTCGATTGTGTTAATCATAATATTTTAATCAACAAATTCCAGTATTACGGTTTCAGGGCAACACCTCTCACATGCTTTAAATCATACCTAACCAACAGAAGTCAGCTTGTAATGGTTGATACAACGATGTCATCTTGCAAGCGAATAGAATTTGGAGTGCCCCAAGGCTCATTACTAGGCCGTATTTGTCTCCGATATGCCCTTCTCTTCTGGGGTGCGTGTGGTGCGACTCAATTTGAACGAATCTTCAAACTACAAAATAGAACTATTAGATATTCACTCGACCTAAACAGCAGGCCTCACTGCAGGGACTTCTTTAAAAGATTAAACATTCTGACTCATCGTTGCACGGCTATCCACTTAGGAACGCGGAGCACGACCTGTACCTACCTACTCCACGTTCAGTATTAGTTGAGGGCTAAATATTTTACAATGCAAAAAAATGCACAATAACAATCAAATCGATATCATCTTTTCCCGCATTCCGCAAAAATTTGAAGGCATATTTAATTCCGAGCATGCTGCATACTGGTTTAATTTTTGCTATGGACTTATTACTAATTGTAAAAATTGACCACTAGCTGGAAAATCATATAAAGGAGTCTAAGAGGTAAAAAGTTGAAGAGATCTTGTAGAAACTAAATCGAAAACAAACTGAATATAATCTGTACGTTCTTAAGAATACAAACATCCAACCGAGCATTGCAGTTACATTTTCAAACAATGCACAATTCAAATTATAACACTATATCTACAAACAAAAAAGTCGCACATGAACAATTATATGATAATTGACTTGCATTATTATAGGTTATCCCGTGTAACAATAGTGATTATAAGCAAGTTGTTATTAGCGTGGCGAACAATGGCCAATTAACATCGAACAATTGTAGTCCGATCTTATCTAATCCGCTGCAGTTCATCTAGATAATATATCAAGCTTAGGGATCATTTTGGTACCTCCTGTATACTAGACAATTAATTAACTAGAATCCAATACTTGCGATAACAACAAAAAATATTTACAAAGCTGGAAAACTTGTATAAAATAGCGACGTATTGATATATACGAGGTAAATGGAGCGTACCTACATATATCCGAATCAAAACTTCCGGAATAATTCTACGAGATATTTAACGTTATGAATGGGTATTTACTAATTCGTTGATGCTAAATGTTCCGAAAGGTGTGCTTTCACGAAATCATTAAGGACTATAACTTTGAAGTACTGAAACGATTGCTTGAGACGTTGACCAAAAAACTACTACTGTGGATAAGTTGTGATTGACCGCTTCACCAAGACAGACCAATCATTATGCAGTGTACTATAATAAAGCGCTTACCCCCGAGTTGGTTTCCTGCTTTTGGAAATTTTCAATCAAAAACTGCTACTTAAAAGACACCAGATTCGATGAAAAAGTGAGATTTCACCATTTGACTGAAGGTATTTCCTGAAAGTGACTGTTTCAGTGGAAGTATCGGTAAGAGCATTGAAAGTAGATATCTGAAAGTGTCTAGCGGCTATCGGTGACTAGACTTTCAAGACTCTCAAGTGGATATATCATTTCTTTACTAGTGGAGGCAAGCTCCCGGGATTCAAACTGCGTTGGAATTGTGAGTGATTTTTTGAGAATCGGTAACAAAATGTCATCAAATAAAAACTGGTTCTCGGAAGAAACTAAAGAGCTCATTGAACAATACGAATGTCGGGACCGAAATTAGAAAAATCAAATCCTCAACGAATTAGGCGACAAAGGGGAATGATCGGAAAACGAAAAGCAAAGAAAAATACATAATTATGTAACCAATAGCCTCACTGTTGTCTATGGAAGAGAAACCTATTTTAAATCACTAAAATTTTCATTTTTAGTTGAAATTTCCGGAACCGTTGACAATATTACATACACTATTTGCACCACCACGACACCAACACTTACGATTACACTGTCTGACGCGCGTTTCGATAACCAAGTTATCACCTTCTGAGACTGGAGGTAAACTCCGTTTCTATTTGCTTCATCAACTATTACATTTAAATTGCAATACTGCTATGGCACTTATTCTCTTGCCTTTCTACCTGTAACGTAAAATAAATTCTCTTAATTGCGTTCGCTATGCCATTATCATTGAAGTAAATTATGATTTTCTAGATAAGTCATGTCAAAGATACGGCCCGCGGGCCGCTACCGGCCCCTGAGACTATCAATGAGATCCGCGATCGCAATGTGTCACGGAAAGAAGAATCGTGTTTTTTATAGCTTTTAGACTTGATTCGATTCCTCTACGGATGTTTTAAATACTCGTACTCTCAAATCTACGGCGTTGTAACTAAATTAAAACAGAAAACATCAGGAAATTTTGTGGGATTTCACTGTATAATTTATCAGAAATCATTTAAAAATGGACCATGTCATGCAACGTATAATTAATATTGTAAATTTTATAACGAGCTGAGGACTAAATTACCGAAAGCTCATGCAATTTTTACAAGATTTGGACGAAAAGGTTCCTGATGTCCCTTATTTCAGATAAGATTTTTTGACCCTATTCAAGCTTTCATTTTGAAAAAGGCAAACCAATTGATTATGACAATGACTGGTGGATTGATTGTGCGTTTTTGATAGATATGAATAAACACTTGACTGATCTGAATATAAACTTACAGGGAAAAAATCTGATTGTCACTTCGAAACAAAGTTGAGGCTGTGGGAAAATCAGGTGAAAAATCTTTGGACCATTTCCAGAGCATGCAGCACGCATTCTCTACACCTATTTATGTGAGCAGATGTTTTCCGTCATGAAAATAAATAAGAATAATCATCGTACAAGACATACGAATGAGCATCTTCAATTATTTCTTAAAATAACTACAAGGAATATGATTCCTGACATCAATGAGCTTGTCAAAAACAAGAGGAGTCCGGTATCTGGATACTCGAGCTCAACATAATTATCTACAATCTTTTATCAGTTTGATATGATTTTAGCAACCTTATATTATATACTTATATAATTTAATAAATAAAATGTTATAATAATTCAGTTCATTTTTTTTTTATTTTCAAGCTGGCCCACCTAGGAATTCAAAATTTAATATATGCAAAATTGAGCTTGACACCACTGTTTTAGATCTTCAGAATCGATCAGTTTTCTGTTTATGTAGCCATCATCGTTTTTTATTGATAAAAATTGATGTGGACCACATATTGCAATTACTACGACCCTTGTTCGATCGGGATTAAGAAGTATAGGTTTTCTTAAAACTTGAAATTTGCTTGCTATAATCTCAAATGAATTTTTGATTATTCTATAGCTCCGGATAGGCGATAACTGAAAATGCGATTTAGTGCTGGGTGATCTCGAAACGGGTAAGATTTAAATATATAAGTTTTCATGGCAAATGTATCTTCAGCTACAAAACAATAAGAAACTACTAAATCACTGCAGGAAGTGTTGCCAGATCAAGCAAACGAATTTTAGAAATCTTAGGGTTCAAAATTAAGTCGGCAAATACTTTTAAATTGTTGAAAGTCTTCAATTTAGAGTTTCCAAATTAGAGCAGATTCAATAACTAACATTTGCCTGCGGTTGATCCATTGTTTTTTATTTCCTTTTTAAAACAATATCAACCCCTAATGCAGCGCAAGGTTCTTAAATGGACGCGCAACTTTAGACAGTTGAAAAATATTGAGTTATCATGTACGTGCTTAATGTAAAGGTAGCGCAATGTGCGATTCTATATCATTGTTATTTTCTAATACAATTTGAGTATCTTTTATTGTGTATAACCTTTAATTTTCAGATATTTTTACTAATAAAATTGCGTCATATCAATTGCGATGCTGATCAGATTACAACGATAGGGAAACCTTCAAAGTTTTCTTTAAAAAACCTGCCGAAAAGGGAGAAAAATACCAATTAGTTTGTTATATAAGTAACAAATATCGAATTAAAAAACAGTTACCCATGGAAGTCAATATAATTTGATTATTTCGTTTTTTTATTAGATCGGTTTTAAGCAACGTACCTAACACAAATTCAAAACAGTTACAAACATAAAAAAATATATGAATATTTATAAGAATAACTGGTGTATAAGCAAACAATAATTTTGAATAACAGCTCACTGACTTTCACAAAGATGGTTATCTTTTTATAATCTAATTAGGCTAAAAGAGTTGTGTAAGATTGTTTGACACTAAATTATTTATCACTATATTTCTACAATGATTAAATTAAGCTGTAATTATGTAAATAAAGTAGGAACCGCAGGAAATAGTTACAAAACGACATTAATTGTTATTAATAGCTAGACCATATCTATTTTATTGAATATTTATAATTTCTAGATTTGATTAATTCGTGGATTAAACACCTACTGAAACTGATTTTAAAAAGCAGCAAGTTTCATATGTTCTCAAATTGATTTTGTATTGTTGATGTAAATCAATAAATTTACTCAATATTCATATAAAATTTCTAAAAAGATGACGTATCACTCTTCCTTCTAATAAATAGTGTGTCTAAAATCCAAACGAAACGAATTTCAAATGTAAATTATGATTGATTTAATGTGAAAATACGAACCCTATCTTAAATTCACTTTAAACGATTGATAACACCCCCAATTTTATATGAGAAGTAGTTTAACTTTGTGATTATTTTTGGAGAGGTCTCTTCATTTTCATAACAACAAGATAATGAAATCAAAACACAAGATTACAGAGACACTGCAATCCAAAACTAAAATAAAATGTAAAATATAATAAAAAGACCTAAATGCGAATGTTCTTTTGAAACACGAATGGTTTAATGTTATACGCAATGCCCTTCACATGTCGATTGAGGTACTGCCGGACATTGCTAATCAAACATTAACTTTTTAAGATTATTTCGTATGTTCTCTTCTCATCCTTTGACGATTTTACACTGAGTAGTAATTTTTACCGATTAGCATGTCCGTTGAATCAAAACGTGCTTTCCATGGCATCTTTAAAAAATTTCATTTCCTAAGAATTTATTTTCTTGATATGTTTACTATCGATGTATGACAAACATTGAATGAAATTAAGCTTCATTTGATCTCATCATTTCAAACATTGACAGCTTTCTCTCTGGCTTACATGACCAAACTACCGTGACTACTATACAGAGTGAGTTTTATGGACCGCCTCAATTATATCGGAAACGGCTTGTACGATTTTCATAATTTTTTTTTCTACAAGAGTCTTTTGATACGGCTGGTATTATGGTGATATCTATATTGTTGTCATATCTTTCCTTTTGATACATCCAATGACATAATCTTGGAGTTATAGCTTCATTCACAGTATTTCCATCAAAGTTACAATAAATATTGTACATTTAGATGGCTACGATGGAATAACCTCGTTTAATTCGAATATCCTTTAATAATTTATGTACTAATACAAATCTCGTAATAAGGTCAAACAATACAAGAAACCATACGATTTTTAATGCAATATATTTTGCAACATTCCCTGACTGCTCAATTCTTCATATCTCTGTGGTAATCCTATCTTTTAATTTCTGCATATTGGCAGGTTTTATTTTATTAACGATGTTTTCTAAGTGACTTCACAGGAAAGAGTCTCAAGGATTCATGTCGGGGGATTCGATAAAACCACTCCTTCCAATCCATAATACTTATTTGGATTGGTAAATATCCGAGCCAACTCAGGTATAATACTATTTTCCAATAAATCTAAATATACCGAACCATTTAAGTTACCCTTAATGAAAAGGGACAAATTTTGTCGCCTATTATTTCAACCAATACATTCAGTTTTTTGGGATATTGGGTGTGGGATTCACGCATCCAACGAGGATTGTTGCGTGACCAGTATCTATAATTATGCCGATACAAAAAGTTGCCTCAACGCAAAACATAAATTTTGGTTGTAACATTTTCCCATCATTAGGTCTGCAAATTCTTCATGTCTATCAAAATCGTCATCTGATAACTCTTGAGCCAACGTTACTTTGTAAGGTTGGAATTTATTATCTCGTAAAATTTTCATTATGGATGTTTTCGAAATATCAAGTTCTCTGGAGCACTCAAATGTAGATCGTTTTCAAACAGTTTTTCTGCGCCCTGATTTGGATAAATCGTTTATTGAACCAGTTTCGTTAAACTTTTTTACTAATTTACTGACAGTAAATTTTTTTATGGGATTTCGGTTAGGATATAAATTATTAAAGATATTATACGTTTCTTGTTGCCTTCTGCGCTTTTCACCATATCCTGATATCATTAAGATATCAATTCGTTCTTTATCATTGAGACTTTTAAGAAACTTCAACAATAATAATTTATTGAAACGTCAAATTTGTTATTGTAGCAGTTATAGCCACCTAAATGTATTAGTTTAACTTCGGCGGAGATAACGCAAATGTAGCCATAACTACGAAATTATAGCATTTGGGTATAGGTAACATCAGATGAAAAATAATGATTATTTCGCAAGGATTTCGAAAAGCGAAAAATATAATCTATTTGAAATACCAAAGTTCATTATTTTTCCAGGAACAGGAAAGATCTGACAACAATGTAGACGCTTGCACACAAAAATTTATAGAAATCTTACAAGCCGTTTCCGAGATAATTGAGACGTTCCATACACAAAACTCAGGGGAAATTTAAACCGAAAATATTGTCACTGAATAATTTTATGATAAATACTTTGTTTTCATGTGATTTTTGTACGATGAAGTAAGGCTGTAGCTTCTATGCATCCTTCAATAACAGTGAAATTATCATCAAAATAAGTTAATCTTATTATAATAGTTATTTTTCAAAAACACCTTATCGATCATAAATTTAAAAGTTTGAAATTATAGTAATTTCGCTATAAAATTGAACGTATTGCATAAAATAATGTGTATAACGTTTACTAGAACCCATTAAAACACAATGAATAAAATTAAATGTTCGCGTAGGCAGTGTATGAATGAAAATATCAGCCTACTGTCTGTCTTCAGTTGCTTCAGAAATGGCTACGGGCACATTTTTAATTTCGATAAGTTGTTACCCACTGGATAACTTGATCTAAAAACCTAAGACAGAAGTGTTATTATCCATAATATATTATAGTGAATAGCGCATGCACATGTTATAATTAGAAAAAAAATTATATCGGAAATTTTTTGTATCCTATCTTTGATCCTATTCATATTAATCTACAATAAAAATTATCAGTTGATTTAAAATTTATGGTGGTTTTTTGATGAATAAGTTATCCAAGTTTGAATCCAAATAAAACGAACAAATTTGATTGGAATACCATAAGCTTCAATAACTTTTCTGATTCCAGGGGTTCAATTTATCTACTTTATCGGCGTATGAAAGTCAGTTTACATAACCACAAAGAAAATAATCGTTCTTCTTCTATGGCTTCTTTATTGCCAGCAAGTCTTTACAACAATCTCGCCATGGTTTATATGGTCTTGGTTCAAATAATTACAATTGGAAACTTTGATAGTCCGTATTAAATGCCTTGAGCGCCACTGAAACTTTGAAGGCATGGAATTCAGTAACCTTTAAATTATTTGAGACGCAGTAATATAGAATAGTAGTCAACAGAATCCCCAATGATACTGCGCAATAATAGTGATTTTGCACAATTATATACAGTGGTGATTGAATGACGGTATCCAGAAAGATGTCTAAACTAAATCTAAATAAAATCTGATCAGTTTCAAAACATTTGTGATAGAATAAAACTTATACGAACACCTATTGTCTGGATATATATTAATATATAGTTGAACTAATGAAGGTAAACAGATATATAATACCTATTTATCTGAGTTTATCTCAGAAAGGCAGACATTCAGAATCTAAACAGCTACTTAGGTCCACCTTAAACTCTGAATTGAGACGGGAGGACAGGAATCGGAAAAACACAATTTATGGATCTCAGCTAACCATAGTAACGTAAAGTAATGGTGAATTGAGCCCTCAGCTAAAAATAGAAAAGGCTCTTCGATATAAATAAAAATACTCCAAGAGGAACAAAACCATTTAGCAATAAGTGGACTGGGAAATAAGGTGGTATAAACCTTCTGGTAAGGGTGGAACAAAACGTCCGACAAGACCCTGTGAAACAGGTAAAATGGTAACTCATTTTAACACATGTTGAGTAAAATAGAAAACCAATATGGTGGAAAAGACAAAGGAAAATACTAATGGCATTACTTAAAAGTTTTATTCGAAACACTAAATTGAGGCATATCCCCAAACTTGATAAAAAGACAAGATGGTTTTGATGGTGAACCTTGGTCGCTGAACGAACAGGTGACGATAAAAATAAATATACAGTGTATGAGAATTGATAGTTATTCATTTATGATGGACCTTATCAAAGTTGTAATGTAAATTGTATCAATAACTCGAATAAATGATCTCTTTGGTTTTCTTTTTTCTGGGCTTGTCATCTTTGCGCTCTATCTCACCCATCTTCCTACGATGTATTCCACTTTCCAGTTTAATATCATCAATCCGTATCCTATTGTGTAGAGTTCCGCCTTGTATATTTCTTCGTATTTTCATTTCAACTATTCTCATCGTCTATAGTATCCTAATCGTATCTGGTCTTGTTTCTGCTGCTAGATCTTACAATCGCTATTTATTCTTACAAATATCTCTTAGGCATCCCGAAATTAGAGCTTCTTCAATTATTTGTTATCTTACTTCGGTAAAAAGGTTTCCATGACTCGTTATTCCTGATCTTACGTATTTAAAGTGATTCTTTTTCGATAAGTTCTGAACCGATTTCCAATTTACATCCTATCGGTTCTTTGAACGTCCCCAGGTATTTGGTTTTCTCGGTGTTGATGAGCATGTTGTTTTGCTTTAGTGCTTAAGGAGCACTTAAGTCTCTAATAATCACTAAGACATCATTTAATCTCAATATATCAAAAGATAAGGAATATTGCGTCGATGGTGAAGATGTTCTTCCTGTGTACTTCGTTTTGGTTATTTCTTCCAGCAAACACTGAATAACATTTTACATTTAAGAATTATCTGTTGTAATCTAAGGATGAAACTTTCAATTTACGTTTACGCTACAAGAATTAGTCGTAATAAGAGCTTCAATATGAAACATTTAACTATTTTCTAGCGAAGTGACATTCTTACAACTATCCCAAATATAATTAAAGTATCTCTCGTACTAATTTCATCTAAATTCTTCGACATTTTTAGATTAACTGCAGTAGAAAAAAAAATCGTTTGCTTTGATTATCCATTTTGTTTTTGTTATATGAACTAGCGTGTGATGCCCCACATGTAAAGTGACTAACGACATTAATGTAATATCGTTTTTTACTCAGACCTGAGCATTTTATTTCTAACATTCCATTTTACTGATAACATAGTGGATTTTTGGAAATATTCCATTTATTAAACCGTTTTTCTTCAGTTAAAATGCTTATAATGAAATAGATATAACTGATAAAATTTCTAATGCACTAGGTATTTTTGACTCACCATTTTTCAATTAAAATAAGAGAAGACCTCAGAGGTTAAGATCTTCTCAGGAAATATTAATATTTCCAACAGACCATTACTCCATGATAAATAAATCTGTCTTATAAAAGGTATTCGACCAATTAAGAAAGTTTAGTTAAGATAAATGGATGTTTTCGTGTCATATTCAACAACTAATCTTGAAATTATTGAAACATCAAGTGAATAATTTAATTATTCCGAATTATACTTTAACAAACATTTTTTATCTATATAAATCTGTCAAAATTCAAATTTATAAGGTAAAATAAATTCAATCTTTAGAATTTAAATTAGAAACCGTTAATTGAAGAATCAACATTCAAATATCTGGTCAAAATTCTCTAAAAATAATACGTCGCAGATATAAATTTCAATAAACTAAAGACATCGTTCTATGCAAACAAGAGACTAGCTCCTCATTAATTTCGCGGAGCAACAGAAACAGTTCTCACGCTTGCTAAGAACAAGAAGGAAACAAAATCGATTATCTCCCGTAGTTTTTCTGTCATCTTATGGAGGATTATACAGTGTTTTTGCCTTTCTTCATTTTATTGCTCGTCTACTATGTTATTATCTCAAATATTAAAATTTGATATACTTAATGGAATACGTCCCGTCGGTTTGAAATAACAACAAGAAATTATTTCACGAGATTGATAACATGTAAACTAAATATAAACCGACAAGAAATCAAAAGATTTTTGGAAGTAGATTCGTATATTTAACTTACATGAGAAGGTTAAACATACTTTGTAATCTCTATTTAGCTCTATACACTTTTTCCAGCGATGTTCAATAAGTTCGATACCCTTTTTATAATAAAAATCTTCAAGCTAGTAACCGCAGACATCACCTCTTCATTGTTGGAACCATTTCTTCAAGTCTGGGAACAAAAAATAATCCGAGGAGGCTAAATCTGCCGAATAGGATGCATAAGGTAGCAATTCAAACTTTAGTTCATTTATTTTGGACATTTCAATAACGGATGTGAGAACAAAAACTTTTATACGTTCCAAATAATACTTACTACAAGATTTTAAACAACATGTCTCAGTCACTAGGTTAGCAGTAATTTTCTCCAAGTCTTGGATCACAAAAAGCAACAAAACGACAAGCAAACTAACAATCTACTGAATGTTTTTATTATAATCTTATCAACACAAGCAATAAATAAAAACTTCTCTTTTATCATCTTTTGTGATCATCTATTGATGAACATGTAAATAAATTCACAAGTTAAGATTACTGTGAAGGAATCAATCATATTTTGCCATCAACTTGCCATGAAAAAACCATGACAATGAATAATGGTTTTAAAGAACAAATAACTTTTTAACCTTTAACCCAGAATAACAAAATTTTTTCTTTTTCGGTCGGTCATCGTTACAGAGAGGATTGTTTTGATGGGATAACGGCCCTAATACACTGAAAAACTAATCACTCGATATTTAGTATATGAAATACATAAAATTTATACAAGTCAATCTATTTGGAGTAAAAAATTAAATGTACAATTTTTATTCATTATAAATTTAATTCATCTCGACATAGATTTGACAAATGCAATTGAACGCGTACCTAGTTTTTTTTAGAATCGTTTATATTATAAAAGATCACTGCATACCATGGAAGACATTTCATAAAT
Organism: Diorhabda sublineata; assembly: GCF_026230105.1. NCBI lineage: Eukaryota > Metazoa > Arthropoda > Insecta > Coleoptera > Chrysomelidae > Diorhabda > Diorhabda sublineata. The sequence continues at coordinate 27,671,520 of NC_079481.1, forward strand.
CTATAAAACAGATTCATCCATTGTTTTTTGTCATATTACTTTGTGGAAACCTCATGAAAATTTGTTTATCATAAAGACCTATATGGATAATAACTTTCCTTTATAGTATTTAATGATGTTATCATTATTATTATTTCAATAAATTCAACAGCTCGAATTTACAAGACTACTAAGGAATCAAATCTGTATCTATGGATGTCGTAAATGCTTTTGGAAACGTGGAGAATATTTTTATGTTATTTCACTTATCTATATCAATAATAAAATAATTTTCTTTGCCATATGTTTTTCGTGATAAGTTGTCTTGAGTTTAGCGTCAATTTTAACATGATATTTAAAACCAATTTTAATAAAAAGACACCTAAAATGGAAACAGATTATCACGAAAAAATTACAATATTTAGGCAAAAAAATGTATAAGATGATCTAAGTATCGGAAAAAAGTTTAAAAATTTCCTTTTTTACATAGGAATACTTTTTCTCCGTGTAGAAGATGAAGCGCCTTTCTTTTCGATACACCTGTTAATGTTGAACTGAACTCGTTGAACCTGTTCACGAGTGTTGACCGCGTAAAAAGGCCTCCAAGCCACGGCCCGCAAGGTCGTCAGCCACCTAACAGATTTTCTTCTTGTTGGAACGGACATTGGTCCATCATCAATTGTTTTGGTTATTGACACCTTAAAATTTTATTATAGTTCAGAAAGTTTAAAGTCGTATAGAAATACATATAGAAATACATAAAAGCACAGTTGGTATTTTTGAGTTGGAAATGAAACGTAGTGGCATTATCAAGTGATAACGGTTCTTACAAATAACTGTAAAGATCACAACATTTTCTTATTGTATCATTAACCTACAAGGGCTTAAGAAGATTATTAGGAATTGATATAGGTGTGTGAAAAAATTAATTAAACTGTTTTCTCACTTAGAACATCCTCATTTTTTGCAAGCAAAGCGTTTTGTCTCTTAGGCTAGTCTACTTGGGCAGCTATATACAGATGAAGTTGTTGTTTCCACTCCTAGCTGCAGGTCTCGAGTTCTCCAAGTGTTAAAATTCCTAACCGATTGGTCATACTTTTCTCGTAGTATATTTCAATTTATGGTAAAGAAAGAAGTCACCTGGAGATTTGAGAAATCCCCTCATTGATGAAACGGCTGTGTCTTGCGGGACATTGTCATGATGAAATCTCAACTTGTCTTCAATGTCTTCCTTTCGTTGTTTCATTCCAAAATCAGTTTTGATGTTGAAGCTCTCCCTGAGTGAAAGTTAAATTTGAATGTATTGTTGGTATTCCATAAATGTGTGCGCCAGTAACTTGATCTTGATAACTAATTTTGCGTGTTTCACCTTTTTAAGTTCTACTCGGATTTACTAAGTTCTACATAAAATTTAATCACTTAAAAGTACTTATTGCGGTAGGCAATATCAATCATAAAATGTCGTCTAGTTTCTCGTGTCGAAAAATTTTTTCATAAATTATATCCCCATGTATAGAAAATGTGTGCCAATGAATTTTTCGTTATTCAAGTGGTTCACAAGTTACGGCACTGGAACGGAGCTGGTATAAGGAGCGCGCGCCGGGCTAATCCGAAAGCAGAGCGGCGCTTATTGTATTGGGTTCCTGAGATCTAACTGATACCTGAATCTTTTGTGAACTAGAACTTAAGTTATAAAGCTAATTTATGAAGATTTATCCAAAGAAAACTTGTTAAGCACACTCCTGGGAGCAAAAATAAATAATTAGTCGCTCAATTCGTTAATCTAGACACCTCCATTCTGGGCTAAAAAAGGTTAGGTAAGACTACGTTTCTCACATAATCTTCAACGAAGGATTCGAATATATCTTGAAGACCTTGGAAACCACAACGTCATAACTCTCAGATCAACAGTTCAGAAAGGCGCACGAGTGATGTAAAACAGAAACGAATCGCGAAAAGGCAAGACGGAACAACTTCAGGTGACTTCTAAGAAGAAGAAGAAGGCCTATTATATGGTCCAAGTATAATAGATTGACGGTGAGATGAACTTTTTAGTATAAATCACATCCGCTTTTTTCTTTTCGAAACATTGACTACGATATTATAAAAACTACTGGATCGATCTTGTTCAAATTTATACAGCATCTTGAATATGTTATAAATTTCAGAAAAAATGTGTTAAAAATAGAACGTAATATACACAAAAGTGTATAAAAAGTAATTTTTTTTATTATGCAACTCTAGTTCAATCGCCAGTCTTAAATATGAAGATTGAATTGCCGTTTGGATTTTTTATTTCGGATAAGCAGAACGGCCTTAATCTTAGACACCGTCCAGCACTTTTTGTACTTGATATCTTCCTGTTGGCTACTATAACATTATATATTTTGATTTCTAAAAATTCGTAAAGTTTATTTAAATGTTAATAAAGATTATGCAAGACCATTGAGATTGATGATTTCAATTGTTGTTTTTTCCGTAAAAATTATTGAAAAGCTGTAAGAGAACAGCCGAGAAACTAGAATATACCCTTAAAAATTGCGTCCATTATTACCGATAAATATATTTTGATTAATTTATTAACGCAGGCGAATTCCCCAATTATAAAAATCCAAAAAATAAGTCCTTGGATAAAAAATTTGTGGATTATTCAAACCCTCTCGTAACAAGGATACAAAATTCAATGATTATTTTCCTGAAAGCATTTCATGTCAAGAAATTTTATTATCAAGTTACATAATTATAAGATTTCATTTAATGACATTGTTTGTATTACTTGGACGGAACGGCCATAAATAATTCTTTAAAAACACATATTATAAAATATATTATGTGTGCTATTAGTAGAAAATAACTTGAATTATAATTCAATGTAGAAAGTGAATTGAACATTCTGTTTGCAAAACTATTGACGTAATTCGATAAACATATGCATATCAAAAACAAAGAAACCTCAATGATAAAAAATATTAGTCTCTGATGACAACAGAAACGTCTATTGTATGTTTTTCAGTATATCAAAACACCTGTTTGTATTTCACAATCTTCAACATTGAAATTAACTCAAGAAAACATTTTCAGATGGCATTTTTGAAGATTTATCACATAACTAATAACCATTAACTGCTGAAAAAGGAATAAAATTAGATTTTGATTTGGCATTTTAATACCACCCAAAGAAACATCACTTAGAAGACCGTATTATGATTAGAACATTTGTTATATTATAGAACTTCAAAGAACAATGATGATTGATATAATATATTTGGTTAAAATAGATTAAGAGATATTTCTAGAGATAATTATATGAAATTTCTCATTTTTTAGGTACTAAAACTTGACAAAACTCTTGACAGCATCCAAAATCCCAACCACAATGGTTTTTTCTTTGAAATAACAGCAATAAAAAGGGCTTTAGTCGATAGTGTCATGGATAATAATTGAGAAATTTATAGATCTGCCAGTACTTCCAAACGAATACTAGCAGCAGCACTTTCTGTTGCCTCATATCAGAAAGAAATTGGAAAAAAATAATATCGTTTAGCACACTTTATAAATAAATGATGCTATGGATCCAAATCAAAACCAAGCCAAATCAAAAGTTATTTAACTACCATCCATTTCCACACAGGATCCTAGTTTTAAAATGCAATCAATTTCCTATTTTGTCTATAATAGTTTGGTATATTCCTTTTCACCTATTATTGACATGTTCTTCTGCATAAATAACCCTCATCACCTCATCTATCTATCTATCTCACTTTAGGTCTACTTATTTTTCCTCTGATTCAACTTTCTGTTATCTCCATATTCTATTATTTCGTATCACCATAAATCCTAATCTGTTTTCTTTTATGGTGCTTATTATCAGGTTGGTCAAATAGTTCCTTTGATTTGTAAATTCTTCATGTACACTTTGTTCCAAGTTGATAGGATTTAATCCATTTTGAAAGTTCCACTCACCTCTCCTAAATATAAATCAGGTTAATACTTGAAAACCCGTTTTTCTAAATTTATGTATATATAATTTTATCGTGTATTATCAAATCTGTGCTATCCTGTATAGTTTAATCATAATCACATATTCAGAATTTCAGTTAACTCTGGTTTTTCATCTGTAAGGCCCATTAACTAATTTGATCCAGCTTCGGTTTGGTATCGTGTTTTTAATTACATACAAGGCAAGATAATGGTACTAACTGGCACAATTTGAGTTTTAATTGTCTATCTGGGCTAATAAATTAAAAACCAATGATTTAAGTTGCTTTTTATAAGATAAAATTAGTCATAATTAGTTGCAATCAAAAATGGTTTTGCCCTAATGCTGTTATATATTAAACGATTGAAAATAAAATAAAAATTTCATCTACTGCTTCTACGAGTTCGTTCGAGTGAGAAACGTGAGAAGCATATTAAATAAATAAGATCCGATCCTGTCATTTGATATTTATTAAGGTGTTATTAGAAATAGCTAATTAACATATAATTGATAAAAGCTGAAAGCAATTATCATTTTTGAAATTATATAGAAATAATTAAGTAGAATTAAGATTTGCTCATTCCATTTATTATCTCCATTAATGATTATTTGTACACAGTGTATGAAACAATCTTTTATATACACTACGGGTCACAAGTTTTTGCCCACCCTATAGTTTGCGCGATACACAAATAAAAACAATACCATCAATTTCGATATTTACATTTCAGAAATCATATATAGATAATAGTGTTACAGTCTTTAATTATTTCCTCCAAATGCCCAAACTTTTATCGACCTACGCACAAACACTGTTCTCTAAGACCTAAAAATTGCGTCCAATTTTTATATTCATCGGCTAACTGCAACTTTTTAATTTTATTGTAACGTTTTTAAAGAGGTTTCTTGATGTCCACTCTTCCAGATTCTCCCATTCTCCTTTGCACTGTAGAAGTACTCTCTAGATTGATTGTTCCTTTTGAACAAATTTCTAGGAAGGTCTATTTATCATTTGTTTTGTTTTTTTATTTTCTAGAATTTTTGAGAACTTCTTTTGGATACATAAACAAGTTCGTTTAGCGCAATTCAGTTTAGTTCCAGTGAACAGAACGAAATAGAAGTAACCAGAGAATTTAAATAAATTATTTAAGATAGTTAAGTGTTAGTGATAAGTTAATTATTATAGGTTAGTGAAGTAGTAGTGTCACCCCACGCATAGAAAGAGTGTAAATAAATAAAAAAAAACATAACAACATATAAATGAATCCACTTATTTGGAATTGTCTTCATTTTCAAATTTACACTGAGTATCTCCTTTCCTCATACCCTTTGTCTCTCTATTCTAAATCTTATTGATTCTGCATTCGTATAATCTAATTCTAATTCATGTTTACTTCCTGACACTATTGCAATATTGTCTGCAAATGCTTGGTGCTGTTGTAGCTTTTGATACAACGTCCAGTTCATATCAGCGATTCTAAGAATATATTCCAGAATATGAACAGTATTAACATCTCTTCCATATCAAATTTTTTCATAACTTCTTTTCCCACTCTCTCTAATTGTGTCACTTCTTATGTTAACTCCATCATTCTAATCGAGTAATTCTTCTAATGCTGTAAAGTTCTCCAGATTTATGAATATTCTACTTTTTGATAATCCAAAATATGAATATTTGATTTTGAGTACAAAATTCGTAGATATTCACTTATATTTATCCTTATATTTAGCATTTCTCCTATTCTCTTAAGTTATTATTCATTGCACTTCTTATAGTTTTTGTACTTTTGTGTTGTTAATTTTCTTGTTGTTTTTTTGTGCATTATATATAATTCTATCTTTGTATTCCCTTATATCATTGCGTTTATTGGTCCTCCTTTCTGCTTCACGCTCTTTCAAAATCAGAGCAAAAATCTACTCAAGTCTTGATTTACATTTTTTTCCTTATTTATTTCAGAGAAACGTACATAATTTTTGGTCCTCCAACACTTTTAATTTCTGTTTTAAACTCAGTTAACACTTGCCCATTTCGATTTATTCAATTCTGTTATTGGGTTGTTAACAGATATATTTTCTCATCTTTTTATGAACATTATCAAGAAAAATTCTTCCTTAATTTATATGACCTTCTCTTCGGAAACAATAGTTACTTAACAACGACAATTATATAAATGGATCTCGTTTCAAGAAGATGCTTTTGGACAAAAAAGGCAGTAAAACTAACAAAGCCAGTATTTCCATTAACCTCTGTGAATATTTCAACCAAATAACCGCTTACTATGTTCGAAAATGTTTACTTATATGAATTTCTGTAATCAAAAGTTTTTTCTCGAAGATGTACTATACCATATGAAGGTAGTAATAAAATGTATCTAAATTGCGGGTAAAGGCATTTTCATAATATACCAGTTTAGTTTAGAGGTTAGAATATAACGAAGAATATTAATTCCAATATCAATCGTGGCGTCATAATTTAATTTGCATGGCGGTTTCGATGACGTTCGACGTTAATATATTCCCATTAATCCTTTTCGTTCTTTACACTCTTGAATCAGCCGCCAAAGAATGTGATGTAACGTAAAGAAAATCGGTGTATACTTAATTGAAAAGCGTAAAAGTATAGATAAATAATTGAAGTCCCGTTAATCGAAATATACGTAAGAAAACCATATACATAACAAGTTTAATCCGGCAATGAGATGAAATAAAATGCAATGAGACACGTTATATCTTCTATTACAAAATTATTGCTAATAGATGAAACCATTCGCAATAACCTGCTACATAAATAATAATATTCTGCGTGGATTTCTTTGTAGTTACATATTATTGGAATCTTATCTCGTCATCAATTGATAAATAATATTCCTGACATATAGAGAAAGAGTACCTGGTTTAGGGAATCAAATCATTGGGGTGTGCGATTCGTGATTTAATAAAATTTTAACTTCTGTTACAATGTACCAACTTGTGATAGTGGTTGTCTTGAAGATTAGACAACTCGTGACGGAAAATTATGCACCCTAACCTAAAGGTGGTGGAATATTTAGAGTAAAATCTTAACCGGTTGTAAGTGTGTATTATTATTATATAGAATTTTATAAATTACGGCTTCCGTAAATTTTAAAAACTCATTTCTCTATTGTATATTATTTAGTACCAACATAATGTTAAAAAGCAATTTGAAGGATTTATATAAAAAGTGGATTAGGTACTAAATTCCTGAAAATACTCTTAATAAATCCGTCACGAGTTGTTTTATCTACTCGAACTACCTTTTCGTTTACCTAAAATATCCCCGTCTCGAGTTGGCGCATCTCAAATGATTAAAAATCGTCACGAGCTGTAGAGCATCCTATCATCGGTTTTATTACATACATGACTGTAAAATTCAATTGGAATTATAGTTAAATCTTAAAGACATGTCTTATCGATTTATTTGTCATAAAGGATTAGCCCTTTTTCCTATTGATGTAAATATTACATTTTGATTCAATTTATCTAATTTTTTCTCCGTAATTGTTTTGTCTCACTTTCTTTACATCTTCTTTTTAGATTTTCCTTTGCTCTATCAACAAATATTTTAGCATTACATCCTCTCCACTTCTTTAATTACGTCCGCACCAACAATTCCATTAACGAATCATTAAACGTAGATTGTGTAATTAACTTTTCCAAAAATAATTCATGGGATGCAATTTATAATCGTGTTGTTTTAGTTAGATAGTGTTTCCCTTTATAAATCAAGGAATGTATGTGGTTGGTTGAACTAGACATTTCGTATGTACTAAAATGGAAAAAATATCAGATTCGTGATCCCCAAACCTAACTCCGCTCGATTTTTCTTCTAATGGTACGATGAAAAATTGTAAATTAGTGCCAGATATCAAGAGCATTTTTGTTCTGAATAAAAAGTATGTCAAAAGATCAGCATCGATTAACTAAAACCATCAGCGATTAGCTGGGTGACCATTTATGCATTTTACAACATTAAAATATTTATTTAACATCTCTTATAGAGCTGGATAGACTTCGTGGTTTCCACATACTCTAAACAATGGTTCCGAATAATTCACCAGTTGGCAGTGATTCAGTTTAAGGTCAAATTATTTATTGGTGTTCATTAGTGATAGTGATTGGTGTTGATTAGTGATACAAGCTTTACATTCTACCAAGAGAGAAGATCTGATCACTATTAGATGCGAACGGGCTTTGTTTAAACAATGAGAAAACTTTAGTTTTATCCTACAAAGTGGTTTCACTACGTCCAAAACTCAACAATGATTAAAACGATCTTCAAACTCGATCAACTTCTTGGTCTAAATATTGATAGCGCCCTTTAATGATCTGTATATGTAGAGACTTTGGCGAAAAAATTATCCTCTGCTTGTTTTGCCATTAAATCAATGTCTAAAAAGTCGATTCTCATATTGCTTTAACAACTACTCGTTGTTCGTTATGGTTTGCCTTTGTGGGGGACTATGCACCTCTATCTTCAAATTACAAAGAAGAGCTATTCGTTACATTTGTGGTTTAAGTTGGAGAACGCATTGCGAATTATATTTTAAAAATACAAAATTTTAATTCTTCCCGCTCTTTTCATTTTGGAATCCGTGTGTTTGGTTCACAAATCAACTAAGAGCGCTAATCATAGTTACTCCACTAGAAGAACAAAATTTGATATTTACTTAACAATACCCACCTCTGATCTGGTGAGAAATTCCATCATCTTCAGTGCCAAAAAATTATTCAATCAGTTACCTTAAGAATTAAGAATGGCAAATATATTTAATAAGTACCGAAGATTAACAAAGACATTTCTGCTTATTTCTGCTTATTATTCCGTGGCAGAATTAACAATCTACCATAGATTGAATCTACCATAGATTAGCATAATTGAATCCAGTATGAAGTAAGATATTTATTTTTTTTTATGATAATAAAGCTATCTCTACCTCTCTCAATGACTTCAGCTGCCAGGTTTCATTGTGTTTGTACGAGATACTTCAAATCTGTAAAGAGAAAACAACCGAAGTGAAAAATAAAAGAAGCAATTATATTTTCCGGTGCTTTTTTCTCTCAAGGTAATCATTTAAGTGACCGTGCTTCGTCAAAAACTCTCTAAGAATGCGTAGGTAATTCCTTGATATATCCAAGCACCACTCACGGTCACAGTGTCCCAGATCAAATATAAATTTAATTCTGCTTTCAAGTGACTACAAAGTTGGATGTGGACACCTTGCACTGATCATTTTTTTAAATTGAATTATTGCTTCAGAACTACTGTGGTTTTTTCCAAAATCCAATCAACGAGTTTTCAAATCAAAGTTCAAATCACTACTCAATGTTTCCATATACCCTAAGCAATATCTTCAGTTGCCAGTTTTTATTATAATATCATAATCAATATAATGAATCAAGAAGAAATGAGAAGCAACAGAGAGAAAAAATTTGGAAGAACGACAAATAATAAAAGAAGCAGGTTCATAATTATCAAAGTTTTTCAAAGGCTTGTATCAAACGTGGAATGAAGAGAAAATTTTGTTTTACTATAAAAATTAGTTAAAATTGACATATATTCGATCATATAATTCGACGCATTGACGGGTACAAATTCTACTTGAGAAACCCTGTACAAAAATTATTTTCATCTTGATAAAATAGTTGAAAAGAACTGACGCGACTATTCAACAAATATAAAAATCGACACTATGTTATCTTTTATCTATTACTTAATTTTAATTAAAAACATAAATGATTAAGTGCTTTTCTTCGACGCACACATTCTTTAAAACAACGTATATATAAATATATATTCATATCTCTGGATATAAATCACATTTAAATCAAGTACTTTTATTATAACACTTAATTTCTAATTTAATAATTGGAATACGGTTTTTCGAGAAGCGCCTCAATGTCATAATTTATACGGAGATCACAAAATAAATTATTGCTATCCATTCAACAATCACGCAGCGTTTTAGAAAATTATATAAAGAACGGATATTTCAACATGATATAACAGTGAACTGTTTTTCATTTAAAAGTTGGATATAAATTATAAACGCACTCAATTAGTGGAAAAGAATTATTGTTATTATTATCAAAACGCCAAAGATGTTAATGGTTAAGGATGTGGAAATATATTGGTTTTGGTTTAATATTAAATGAAAATAACACGCATGGGAATGAGTTAGTTTCGAGATTTTTGTGAGATTCTAGGTCAATCTTCAAGTTTACAGCAGTTTAACTAGATTCATACAAAAATTTAAAACAATTATACGTCACAAATATTGATTCTGTATTATTGAACAGTATAATTATTGTAATAGAGCAAAGAGAACTAATTCCAAAAAAAATAATAAGTATGCAATTACATACAATTTCATCGCGCAATCTAGAGAAGTATCAGTTTACTTCGTTATTGACGTCTGCTGAAATATTTAGCTAAGGTACCTCAAACGGATCAAAATGAAAAATACCTTCAATATTGGTTTAACAAGCTTTTTGATCTAGCCCAAACAATGTGAAAAAATGCTTCCATTATTGTTCACTAAAGAATAAATTCAAATTCAATAATAATAACTTGAGAATATTTGAACTGATAGTGAAAAGTATGTTTTGACAGTCAGACACGAGAAAGCTTCCTTGTGTGCTATTATTGTGAAGCCATAGCCCGAAATAAACAGAGCTGAACTTGAAACAACAACAATTTTTCAAGAAATAGATATTATTGATATCCATGTTCCAAATTTCTAGTCATGTTATAGAATAAGGGTTGTCCCAAAGAAGGTTCTAGCCACATTTTTAATTCATTAATGGTATGTAGTGCCCGTTTAGTTTTAACAATGGCCCAAGTATATGCGTCTGGAGATTTGAGGTCTGGAGAATGGAGAAGGATAAGATAAGTCAGTAAATCGCAAAACTAATCTATTTGGAAAATGTTCCTGAAGAAATTGACCAAGTTGCACCGACCTGATGAAAAAATTGGTTTCGAAATACAAAATTACGTGCACGACAGAATTGACATAGAACAGGGATGAAATTTGTTGAACTTTTTATTTAGCTCTATTGATTAAATGTGACTTTCCGACCATTTTCTTCGTTAAAGTACGGACCAATGATTTTGTGTCTCGAAACAGCATACCAGACCCTTTTTGCTTGTAAACGAACGTCTTGAACCTCATCTGGTTTGGCAAAGCTCAGAAATCGATTTGTGACCCAACAAATTAAAATTAACTTCTACCATACATTTTTCAATAATTCGAGATGGTCGTTGAAAACAGTATCGTAGGCCACAATAAATCAATAAAAGTGTATTCACGGACTCAATCAAAAATCGCTCAAAGTAGAGCAAAATTGAGGCACAAAAAATCACTTACAAATATACAGGTTAAACTGATAGAAACGTGTTAAAATTTTGATAGCTCAAAGAAGGGCAAAATCGATGCCAAAAAGTCAGTGAAAAACATATAAATATGTATAGGTGGAATTGATAAAAGCCTGTTAAAAGTCTGATCGTTCAAATTAGGGTTAAATCAAGGCACTAAAAGTCATTTATAAACATACTAATATACAGGAGGAATTGATAAAAACGTGTCAAAATTCTGATGACTCAAAGTAAGGCAAGATCGAGGCCAAAGAGTCAGTTACAAACATAAATGTAAAGTAAGTGTTCTAAGTATAAGAAGGTTTTGCAGTCTTTGAGTACCTGAAACGTCAAATCCCAATTATGTCGCGAAGTTGCCATATTTACATTCAAATAACAAATATGTTTAAAAAAAATATGCCGAAATACGGAAAATTATCAAATTAAAATATTCAGAAATGTTGAAATGCGGATTAGTTTATCAAGCAGACGCTATTTTGAATACATCCAATTGTCGATATCCAATCCAAACTTATCCACTTCGAATTATTAAAAGAAATTGCTAATAATTTCAACTTTACTCATTGATAAATATTTTAGCTAGTTATTAGAAAATAATAATAATAACCCTCTTTTACACTTTGTCAATTATGTTATCATAATTATCTAAAATCATTCTTGAAAACCAATTGAATCAAGGTTTTCGACATTTTTCGTTCATTATTACATATTGAATGCTTTGTGATTTTTCAATATTTCAAATTTTTGTTATCTATTATCTCGTCCCATTGTTTTCCTCCGTCTTTAACTGTTCTTTTTATCGGGTATTTGATGAAGATTCCAATTCTGGTTTCCCTTGTATCCAATATCTCCAATCTGGCCTACCTCTTCCTTCCTTCTTATTCCTTTAATTGCTCTATCAACTTTTTACTCGTTTTGTCTCTTATTCTCTTGATATTACTAACCGCTTCCATCATTTTTCTATTTTATTTCCATTCTATAAATCTACGAGTATCTAAACGAATTTATATGTTTTCTATTAATTTTTTGTTGATTGATTCATCGATATACTTCATTTTTTTCCGTATTATATCTTTGTTTCGGTTAATCTGGCTACTGAATTAGATTTTTCGTTATTTTGAAATTCTACATTTATTAATGATAAATAATATCAATTTTTTTAATTCAACCCCATAAAAAAACTAGTAGATCTCGTATTGTCAATGTTTCTTTCCTTTTATTATTGTCATTGCGAAATAACTTGTATGCGTGAGAAAATCTCGGCACATCCGAGTGAAGTCGACGATATCCTGGTGCGATCTCGAATATACCATCTACATGACAATGGCTGTAACCCGGTGTAAATATTATTCATAGAATAGAATGAACGACTCAAGAATGAAGTGGACTATTCAAGGACGTCGTTGAAGAAAAAGACAAGACAATTTTTTTCTTTATTTTTATTGGAGGTAACCGTAAGAAGTATCTAGATTATTATGAATAAAACAAAGAGTAAGTGACAGTGATGTTATAGGATGAACAAATAAAAATTCGATTCTATCTAATTGCACAAAAATTTGCGAAATTATCCAAATTTTTACATGTAGTTTGTTGTAATAAATGTATGATTTATTTATTCAATAATGCTTTTAGCATATTATATGATGTTTATACAAATGAAGCACAAACAAAAAGTTACGGAGTTTATTTTCAAAAAAGCGTATCGCCGCCTCGATACTGGATGACAATTTTCATGCGAGTGTGCATAGAATGTCAGACATTCTGAATGTTTGCTTGAGGAAAATTGGTCCATTCCTCTATTAGGGCCAATCGAAGCTCTTCACGTCTTGATGGAGCAAGTATGCGATGGCTTATACGTCTTTTGAGCTGGTCCCAAATATGCTCAATAGAATGGACATCGGGGCTTTGAGCGGTCAGTCCATTTATGCAATACCAACCTCTTCAAGGTACTCCGTTACCATTCTTGCCGTGTGCGGTCGAGCATTATCTTGCACTAGCAGAAAACCATTACCAACAAATCCAGCATATGGTAGTACATTTTCTAGAATCTCTACAACATATCGTCGTGCGTTAGTGCGTATTAGTAGTGTTATTAGTTAGTGTATTAGTAGAAATCCTACAACACTTCCTAAACAAAGTGTTGAAGACCAAAGTATTCCAAATTCACTGTAATGTAAGACTACGTAGTTTTTGGACCAGTCATTGAGTGCAATATATTTCCTTTGATTAAGGTAGTAATATTGTGTCAGCTCTATTCACCAATTAATAACTAGTAAAATGTCAAGTTGATTATAATATTCTGTTTGACACACATAGGCATCACATGCCTTACTGTCTTGATAATCCTCACCCAAAGTTGTAAAAAAATGTATTTATGTTTTTTACTAGTGTCTTTACTTTTCCAATTAATCGCACTTAAGCGACAAACCGTTGTTTTTTAGGATTTAACAAGTAAATGTAACTGTCATCTAATCAAATGAAATTATGTTCAATTAGAATTTTATTTCTGCTACTTTTTATAGTAGAGTTGAATTAAAATTCACAGAGCATGCCAGAACGCAATAAACTTAACAAAACCCTTTTATCTAAGAGGCATTCATTCAATTCTTAAACCATTCCATTAGATTATATTGTAAACGCGAAGCACATACAACCAAACAAGTGGCAATGGTGCGCATTGTTGCCCTTTGTATGATAATAAGGACCCCACAATGGCTACATCAGCTTCCTGAATACAATTCATGAGTTCTAGACCGGGACGGTCCCTTTCTTTATTTCGGTGGCCCTTTGTCTGGCTTGAGATTCACTCAAGGAATTGTTCAGTGAACCAAATATAAAATTTTTTTTCTTTAAAAAGGTTTAAATTAGAATTATAGGCTTATTAGAAGAGTAAGGGATACATTGGATTGAAGAATTTTTAGTGCATATTACAAAAATTTTGATGAGAGTAACTATATTTTGAGAAAAAAATTAATTATATTACTTTGCGAAGCAAATGGATTAGAATTTTTCTGGTTAAGTTTTTGATCCATTTGAATCTGAATTTTTATTGTCTATAATGTTCAAATTCTAATTCTGAAAACGACATTTAGATTATTTTCAGATTGTAACAATTGAAGCATCATTCTATCTAATCAAGGACTAATATTGAATAACCAGAAGTATGAAATAATTTCACCTTTTTTGTAGGAGGGGAAATCCTCAGGGACACCCGACTTTATTGTCGAGTAGTGTCGGAGTCTTACCCAGTAAAACCACCCTGGGCTTTCGCACTTTGCAATGGTATCCACTCTCGCATTGCTTCGTTGCTACTTCCTACTCTGTTCCTCTTCGCCCCCTATTATAGCCTGTGTCACTTTATAAGTGTACTTCCAGGACTCCTCTAGTTCTAGCAAGCATTCCATCAAGTTGGCAAAATTGGAAACTTCTTTCACGTTTCTGAGTATGCAAGTTTCTTCCATTTGGAGCTGTTCCATTGCGTATGTTCGGGATAGTGTTCCCCATCGCAATAGTTGCATTTAGGAGGTTTTGATCTGCGTCTGGTAGTTGCGAGAGCATTCCTGCTTTGTGGGTGCTTGTATTCAGAAATAATCAGATTCCTCACGCTTCCTGATCACCCAGACTTCGTCAACAAAAATAAGTCGGTGGGTTCATCGGCCATAAGTTCCGTTGTCCCATCCCACTTACCACCTCTGTTTGAGATTTGCTCTTGCGTCAGCCTTCGTCACCCCGTCATACCTGTCATTCTTCGCTTTTACTTGCAGCTCCACAGGAGCCAGCCCTGCGATTACCTCTAGTCCTTCGGCATATACAATTCGGTAAGCACTGTATATGTGGATAGCTAGTTCATTCTGTAGTCGGTTCAGCTTTGTAGAGACGGTGTGCCATACTGGTACGCCATCAAAATATGGCTTTGGATCACGCTAGAAAGAATTTTCCTTTTAGATGCACTGAGGTCGTCAAGGTTTGGTAT
This sequence comes from Diorhabda sublineata, assembly GCF_026230105.1. NCBI lineage: Eukaryota > Metazoa > Arthropoda > Insecta > Coleoptera > Chrysomelidae > Diorhabda > Diorhabda sublineata. Next base: position 27,686,844 of record NC_079481.1, read on the forward strand.
TATACTGGAGCTGGAAGAGTTTTGTCTTCTCGAAGTGTTCTTAAAGCTGAATTTCGTGTCTAGCCTTGTATATTAGAGCATATTTGCCAAATGTTTCTTTTTATGTTTCAACAGAACAACCTCTGCTTTTTCTGGCGCAAGACCGAGTTGTTTGCTTTGAAACCAGTACGAGTTGCAGTGCTGTGTTAGCCAGATTCATCAAAGATTGTTTTGTTACTATTGTAACCATTGTGGTGATATTGTCTGTAAAGCCAACTAAGGTAACTCCTTGTGGCATCTCTATTCTACAGAGCCCTGGATATAAGATATTTCACAGGGTTGGGCCTAGTACTGATCACTGTGGTATTCCACTGTTCGTGTCGAAGATCCTGGAGACGTTTTGTGGAAATTATCTCACCTAGTTTAATTATCAAGTGTATCAATACATTCTCAATTCTTTTATTAGGGTAGTGTATTCAATGATTGAAAGTTGTATATATAAATAAACCTGCATAATACGTACATCCTAGTAGGAGAATTCCTCGGTTGTTTTGCTTGTTTGTACTTGAATCTCTAATATACGTTCATGAATCAATTTTATTTTTTCCTCGGCTACCCAGGCACGTTAGTACGTCAAGAAGTAACTTTTAAAATTTATTGTTTCTCGGGTTCTGTTTCGAAAATCACAGTGTTGGTTCTAAAATTCAGCAAATATAAATCAATCCAACAAGATATCTCAACACATACCGCAGCATCCTCCTCATATTCCATTACTAAACAAGACTAGAATGAAAAAGTTCGCGTTATTCAAGTCCCATCTATCTTTCATGTAAAATTGCTCAAGAATTTATAGAGTGTACTTACAATCTTGGAAATTAATAATTCTTGGAATTTTTCTGCGGTTGATGATGGATATAAGAGTATTGAAACAAAGGCGTATGCTGAGGTAGGGCGGTGTAAATACCATATGTTATTTATATATATAAAAATGAGTTGCCATTCGGCTGGACCGATTTGTCTAATTTTGGTCTTAAATCATTTGTGCAAGTCCCGAGAAGGTTTGAGTGGTGAATATATATCAAAATGCGGAACTAAATACAAACAATTTTGTTTTTCTTTGATGCTTCGTCATAAATTAAATTTCTGAACGCAATCATAATATTTGACAACCAACTAATATGTCGATCCATCCTCTATGTCGATCGATACCTCAAACAAAGATTGCGTCTTTGTGAGTGACGATTACTGCTACGTGCGTGAGAACTTTATTTACTCAAAAGAGCAGTTTATTCAGCGTGTTTTCCCAGATATAGCGCAACATGTCAATATCCATAATTGGTGAAATATTGGCTGCGAAAAATAAAGATGTCGAAGATCTAAATGCGACCATTAAGAATTTTCTTCCGGTTGGTTTCTTTCAAATCAGTCGACCCCGGATAATGTAGTCAACTATCCCACGGAGCTTTTAAATTCACTGGTATTGCCTAGAGTACCACCTCACAAATTGGAGTTAAAAGTCAGTTGTCATCATGCTGCGTAACATTAATCAACATCGACTGTGCAATGGAACAAGACTGGCGGTACAAAAGAGGAGAATACAAGGAAGAGAATGTCTTAATCTCGCTTATACCGTTGATTCCAGCGATTTGAAGCGTTCACAATTTCCAGTACGTCTGGTCTTTGCGATGACCATAAATAAATCGCAAGGCCACAAAACAACAAACAGACTGTATCATAACTGTGTGTGTCTGTCAATATAAAATTGAAACCAATATTTCAGGAAAACTCTCTTTTGTAAGTAAGCAACATCATGTGTAATTGAGTTTAGGTCTTCTATTTATCGAATAAGGCAGTTCACAAATAAAATTTTATATCAGAATTTTAATTTCAAATTAACTCAATTTGAACTAAATGACATGTATCCTTCATATGATAACATTAGAAAAAAATGTCAAGTTGAAGAAAGTAAATTTATTTTGAAAAAGGAAAAAATCCTCTGCATTTATTTTATAAATGTAGCCTCTGTTTACTCTCAACAGTTTCTTTTATTATCTAACTTTAGGCAATAATAGAAATTCTCATCAAATGAGGAACCAATAGCATATGGATTTTCTCTTTAAATAACACGAGGATCAAAACTGGAAATTATTGAAGTAGATTGACTCGGTTTTATCCAAATTTTAGAAGTAAATACCACTTGCGCTTTAGAAAATATATTTTTCCGCCATTTTTCTGCTGTTATTTGTCAAAATCTCACAAATATTTTAGTTTCAATACTCATGTAAAGAATACTTTTTTCTACTTCCGTGCATAGTACTTTAGACACACTTTAGAGTGAGTAAAACTTTATTTTATGCACTAGTGTTTAAAGAAACATACTAAAGCAGTAGTGCTTGAGGAAACTTGTTATTAAGGTCTTCCTAGTGTAGTGGCTAGATTACGAGGCTCACATGCGGGAGGTTACAAGCTCCAGTCGCGCTGATGCCATTTATTTTATTACTTATGCAGTAAAAATTATTTTTAGAGGGCATTTACACATACCGAAAAGTTGATATATTATTTTAGTATAGTATTTTGATAAAATTTCCGCTAGTAGAAAAAATGTATGCAATTCGTTTGTATTTCATGAAACTTCATGTATGAAAAAGCTTTACAGATACCACGACTGCTTAATGCTGATCAAAAGCTCATTCTGAATTTAAAACAAAACTAATCTTTGTATAACTTTAAACGTAACCAGAATGAATTTATTCGTCGATATATCACAATTACAAACTATAATATCCTCAGAAACTAAAAGCTTCCAAGAAAGGGTTCTTATTATTAAAAAATCGAATCTCTAAGAATTCTCAGTAAATATGGATGAAATATTAAGAAATAATAGCCCACGTACAACAGAAGCTTTAAGAATCAAAATTACAAAAGAATATATCAATGTCGTTTATCAATAAAACAATTATTTAAAATTTGATTCAATTAATTTTCGTTGTGTAAACTCCGTGTAGATGTAGACACTACACCTTTAAGGTAACAATAAATGGTATCTTGAAATAACAGTTTTAATCAACATCCTTTTTTTACCGTACCCTCAAGGCAGCACCAAAATTTGTCTCTATATACACTGATAACAGTTATTTCTAAAAATTGATCGTCCATAACAATCGCCTAAGAAGTATTAGCAACAAAAACACCCCTAGGCGATATGTGTACGGCTGACCTGAGGCCAACAGGTGCACTGGGTTTATTGACTCCATTCAGTGTTCTCGTTGCCTTTAAACAGTGTTGTCAAATAATCCATCAATGATTTCTTGTAATATCTATACTTAATCTTGAAATATAATCAAATTATTTATTCAGATTCAATTATTCACAGTTTATACTTCTAATTCTGTCACTTATGTCTTATATTCAACTTGATTTACTGTGTTTTCACATAGATTAATCTCTTCTCCTTCCGCATGTAGAGAAAAGACGAGAAGAGGAATAAGTTGTAAAAATTATAGGATTCAATATGAAACCTGTTTGTACATGGGGGGGGGGGATTTTAAATTAATGGTTTCATTATTTTCCCGTTCAAATATTAAAGGAAAGGAAAGTTATTCGATTCATTTGATATATCATCTTGCTCTAAACCAATTTTCTTATTGATAGCCGCATCATCTGTAGCCTAGACTTGTTTTTGCAATTTCTTGTAGCTCTGATCCCATTTCTGGCATTTTAAATTTTGGCCAACTACTGTTTCCCATTTCCAGCATTCTTCCCTCAATTTATTCTCCTAAAGCAGCTCTAGTTCAAATTTTTCTCCATCTTTAACTATGAAGAACAATTCTCCTACACAAATATTGATTTAGAAAGCTCTTCCTTATCACAATAGAATTTATTATGATATCAGAAAAAATGTTGTGGTGTTTCGTTATTTTAAATAAATTTTTCAAGTTGTGGCAACACGCTTTCATTGAGACTACTCTTCGGCTCCAAGCTAGTCGCGCGTTCGCTAGCGGCAGGTCCTCCAGTCCATCATAGGCACCGTCATCATCAGCGGCATGGGTAGGTAGAACAGATAGAAGTTTCCCATCAAGTAGCGAACATGAATATAAAAAAACACATTTAGTTCATGGCAATCTGAATTGTTTTTTTTTTCTTCAACGTTCACGGTAGTTTTACATTACCATTGGGTTAAAAAAGAAAGAACTTTATTTAATTATCATGTAGAAACAATATAAATCGAATCATAACCTTAAATGTTAACTGTTTTACACATTCTCGATACTGAATCATTTTCGAGATATATCAGTCAATATATTTGTGATAAATTATATTGGAAATTTTTGGTTGTATCCTCACTACATAGTTAAAGCTTTCACAGAGAAGTGTGTGCATCAAATAGACTGAGTTATATAAAAATTCTTCCACTAGATTTCCTCGTGTATTTAGGGATATTTTAAACATTTGAAAGGACGTCTCTAAAAAATATATTAAGTGAAATATTGGAATATATGTAAGTATTAAAACATAGATAGAGATAACCACTAAAGCCACGAATGTCCTGATGGTGTGAAAAACTAGTTTTTTCACCACGAGGAACAATCCGTCGAAGGTACAAAGACTGGCTTGCATAAGTGTAGTCGGGGATATGAGATCATGTCCAAAAACTGCAATGGAAGTGACTCTGAATCTCCTACCTCTCCATATAGTATTGGAACGCGTGGCGAAAATACCAGAAACGTTTAGCTTTGAGAAAAAAATCAGAATACTATACGAGAAATGAACGAAAACGACATCAAATGGTACATGGATGGCTCTATAAGAGCAGACTGGAATATACAAGCCTAGAAAGAAATACTCTGAAAGCCTGGGATATACACCAAGCATTTTTCAAGCAGAAATATATGACATTAAAAAATGTGTCCAGTTCAATCCAGATCACAAATAATCCTGGCTGATAGCCAAACCACCATTAGAGCTCCATTAGATCAAGCTCCAAAGTCATAAAATCAATATTAGCTGGATAAGTTAAACAAGCAAGGAAGAAACATGAAATTACCCTGCAATGGATTCCGGGACATACCGGAATGAAGGAAATGAAATAGCTGACAGACTAGCTAATTTAGGGTCATACAAAACCTTCATAGGACCTGTAAAGTACCCTTGAACTCGCGTTTAAATAAGATATTTGTTAATGTTAATACTAATACTGAGAATAGGTAGGTGTGGGTCCCAGTTATCTGAGCAATTCCTGCTGGTCATCATCGCCGTAGCAAAGCTTTTCCACTATTTCAAATAATAAGATCATCCTTTATCAGTTAGAGTGACTATTGTAGTGTTTGTAGATCTTAGTTTCCTCCCCTATTCAACAGAAATCTATCTAAATCTTATATTAAGATCGTTGTTCTAATAGTATAAATGAATATCAAACATTAAAATATAAAATTCATTATGCGGACTCATGCGGACTCGATGGATTTTCGTCAAAATGCAAACTCTTTGGTGTGCATCTTATTAAAACTTTGAACCGTGAGGTTAAGCGCAGTATACTGCTCCAACGGATCTGTTGAGTAATGAATGTGTAATAGATTTTGGAGCGTTATCAAAAGGTGTCAAATAAAGAAATTATAAAGTATTATAATGAATTTCTTTGCTGAAAATGTTTTTACTTTCAGCTTATTATAGATATTCTCTGTAACTGAGAAAATTCTCATTTTGTCTTACTATTTTGAAGTCTCATTTATTAAAAAGTAAATAGATTAGTATTAACTATGATTTATGACGAGGAAATTAATAATAATTCACTTACACATTACCTACTTTAAATTTGACTTGAACACTAATCATGAAATATGTGATTTAAAAAACAACATACGCCATACTCACATAGTAATAATATGTTTATTCAAATTGAGTCTCCATCGTCGCAAGGCGGATCTGTGGTCCCGCAACATTCCTTCGGGTCATCCTAAAGATTATACCTTCTTCTTTTCCACTATATTCTAATCAGGGACGGCTCAAATATTAACATTTAATCAAATTTACCCTAATTACAATGTTTTTGTTGGGGAGAAAGTGTTTTATATTTCCTGCAATCGATGGATTTTTTAACAGAAAAATGTTTCCCCTTCATAACTCATTAATGAATTGGAAATAACCAAGTCAATGTAAGGGTTCTACACTATTGAAATTGAAGCCAAAATAATCGATATCGGAATAAAGTTAGTAATTTTTGTGTATTTTTTATTATTTTATCTTTATCGAGACATTCGAAATGTTATGATGAACAATGGATTGATTCAAAGCAATTCTTAGTGCATATGAAGAAGAAATTACTGAATCGGGCTAATAGACTAAGACTTTTTTCTTGAGAAATCTTTTTGGTCTGTATGATCTTTGGGTTCATTTCAATAGTATTCAAGTTTTTTCGAAAAGTACTTAGCAATTTTTTTACTCAATACTCACAATCACGATATATGACATGCGTTTAGATCACGAAGTTATCATCTTTGAAAACCAACGTTTACCTATGTTTAGTTTAGAATTGTGTGTTTAGCTTATGTGTGAATAGGTACCTTATAAAATCTCATGCCAATTTTATGCCCTACATTAAAGGATTTGCGCACGCTGAATATCATATTAATCAATTAGACTATGCTTTTAATGCAGTCCATTTTGTTCTATTCTTTGTTTTTCCTTCTGTCCTGAGCTACAAATATATACCTCAATTTTTTGTACATCTGTTTTACCTAGGTAGTCATTGAGCTCTGTATTGCATTGTTATATCTTTCAGTTCTAGTCTAATTTTTTTTATTCTACTACTACTAAATTTTTGACCTATTCTGAGTGAACGTCTTTATATATTTCTTTTATCATTATCTTTACTGACAGACCTCCAATTCTTATCACAATTTCATATCAATGAAAATCTCTTCACAAATTGGACTCTCCTTTAATTCATCGTATTTTATACGTTGCTCAAATCCAATTTCACCCCTTCTTATTATTGCACCAACCCCGCTATTATCTATGATTTTTCAAAGTTCTTCTTCTTGTGTTTGATTCTCTCATTCTCTCCAATCTCCTCTTCTATACCTTATTGAAATTCGCAAAGATCATGTCTTAGATTGAATTTTTCAATATTGGAAACTAGAACGAAGAGTAAGTCAGTGGTCATCGATTTGAAAGTCCGTCTCTGTCATATTAACGTTCCCTTTCTCTTGGCTTGTCACACACACACACACACAACACTTATCTCCTAGGTGCTTAAGGTTTAATGAATTCGAAGTCTCTGTGTTATTTTACTGAAATGTATTTCAGTAAATTGATATTTAATTCCCAGCCGTTGTCGATATGCAACACGCTACAACTTTAATCAGTTACACTGAAAGAAATTTAGTTTAGTAACCAATATATGTTCTTTCAATTATTAAATATACGGACTGAATACACTGTTTAACCACCACTATACCAACACTCACGATTATACTGTCTGACGCGCGTCTTCAGAGACTAGAAGTAAACTGTTTACCTACATTACAATTATTAATTTTTTGTTTAAAATTTTAGTGAAGTCAAAAAAATTATTTGAAAATATCATTTTTTCATGTTTCTGAGTACCCTCTTAAATGCTAATATCTTCAGGTGGAGGTAGCAGAAAAGAAAACTAGACACCGGATAGACCAAAAAATATTTATTGATTTCTAACAGAAAATCTAATATTTTACAGAGATTGCAAATTAACTAAAATGGAACAAATAGGGCATTAGTAATAATCTAAATAGGATTTGAAATAGTAGAGTTTGATATAATTGTGACAGAATTCCTTAGAAAAAATAATATTTCAACTAAAAGCATGATGATTTTTTGAATAATACAAACTACAATTTTTAATCTCACAATTTGACACTAAAATTATGATTTTAATATATAGTATAACCATAATAACATTAAATTAAATATATAATGAATGTATTTGATTATGTATACAACATGGAAGAAAAATTCTGAAAACATTCACTGGTTTAATACTACCAGCAGTGCTTTTTTTCGGTGTACCTAGCATGGAACACTACACCGAGGACTGAACAGACAAAAGCTAATAAATAATGAATCTTCTCGTTTTTGTTTTGTTTTGAGTATTAAACCGCAATTAAGAATTACCTGTGTTATCGTAGATGTGTACAATATAAGAAAAAAAAGGCAACGATTGAAGTTCATGGGACTATAAGCAGAAAGTTAACGCCTGGCTTTTAATGGAACTACATTTTAATAAATTACACATTATAATTCAAATATTTGTAGCATCTTCCATCACATTCAATTCAGTAGAAAATATTTTTGCCTATATCTAACTACATTATTTATGGATAATTAAGAATATTGACAAGTAATGACAGCTCTTACTCTAGTCATTTGAAAAATATTGACAATGGGATGAAATATTATTCAATTATCCATAATTATATTATGAAAATCTACACATTCCAAATGAAAAAATAACTATATAAAAAAATAAAAATACAAGTATAAACTACACGACACAATACGGAATAAAAATATTGAAAGGTGGGTGAGAAAAACGAAAACCTAAAACAAACATAAGACAGTAGAGTTGTTAAGAACTCAAAGATGACCAGCCCAGAAAGAAGAAGACCACTTAATCGATGGATTGAATGCTGCACTTTGTCTTCCTAAGACTTGCTGGAAATAAACAGGCAATATCCTACTAATATTTAGTTAGAAAGAATTTCCTTTTGTTGTATTCGATTCCGTTTGAAGAATTTTTATAGTTGAATATATATTATTTTCATATTTGCCAAGGTTTATCGTATTGATGATCTTTTCATCTATTTTCTAAATACCGAGATATCTGTCCTACGTAAGGAAAGTCACAATGATAACAAGGTACTTGATATTTAATATTTTAGGTGGTTCAGTTTTTGGTTTAGTGAAATATTTGGATAATGTATTAAGTCCTTCATAACTTATACTGCTATCATATTTATTGAAATAATTCAATAGTTATTGAGAAAATATTTGTATATAAGGTAATGAAAAATGTTTCACATTATGATGCTTAGTTTTTGTTTTGATTATAATATATGTTTATATTGTTCTAGAATATGTTATTTATCATTTTTTTCATGATAACGATTTTCTTTTAATGCAGTTTTTGCTTTTGAATAGCTGAGCATCTAACTTCATTATCTTCGATCTCTATCAGACAAACTCATAATCACTGATCTTTTTTCTGAGAGATACTTTGAAAACCAAGTTGGTATTGTCTACTAATTTGTTTTTATGTTATTGTTAATTGTATATAATGATGAATTAAAGTTTTTTATAAGAATTCAATTTTATGTTTTTTCAATTTAATTTTTTGTTATATTTTGTCCTGCTGTAACGCCGTATAAAAGGAAATGGAATGCTTATGTTAAGTTTGCTTGAGACAATTTTCTCAGACTCTTCCTGTACTAATTGTGTTAAAATTCGATCTGGAAGCTCCCATAGGACAACCATCAACAATTTCTTTATATATTTCATTCTCAAATTTGAAGTATGTTTTTGTAAGTGTTTGTGTTTATCATTTTTTGAAAAATATCATCTATTGAAGATATTTTCTGTACTACACTGCAGCGGCAAAAATCAAAGATTCTAAAGACGTATAGGTACTAGAATTGTAAATATATATATGACATTTGATATGTTATGATAAAAATTGAATTGATTTGAAGCAATTGTAAAATTCTAAGTAAAAATGGAAGAACAAGAAACAGAAATCGCAAAGAAAATCAATATGCATCATTACCATAAGGAACGAGTAACTTTACGAAGATACAGTGAACGTGATACCCTGTAAAATGTCACTACAATCGAATGTCCTTATTGACTATAACGTAAGCATATTCCTTCCAAACATGTTATATTCAAAAAGGAAATACCAATTTAGGAAAATGTTTTTTTGGTATGAGCCGGCTGCTTGTATGACATGAATGTCTATTTTTTATTAAATAATCTCACTCTCATTTGTCTGTTCTTGAACAATTGGTATCTCTTTTAAGATAGAACATAGAACTAGCTGGTTCTATTAGATATTTCGGTTCCCGGCTGCTTGTATGACATGAATGTCTATTTTTTATTAAATAATCTCACTCTCATTTGTCTGTTCTTGAACAATTGGTATCTCTTTTAAGATAGAACATAGAACTAGCTGGTTCTATTAGATATTTCGGTTCCCGGCTGCTTGTATGACATGAATGTCTATTTTTTATTAAATAATCTCACTCTCATTTGTCTGTTCTTGAACAATTGGTATCTCTTTTAAGATAGAACATAGAACTAGTTGGTTCTATTAGATATTTCGGTTCCCGGCTGCTTGTATGACATGAATGTCTATTTTTTATTAAATAATCTCAGTCTCATTTGTCTGTTCTTGAACAATTGGTATCTCTTTTAAGATAGAACATAGAACTAGCTGGTTCTATTAGATATTTCGGTTCCCGGCTGCTTGTATGACATGAATGTCTATTTTTTATTAAATAATCTCACTCTCATTTGTCTGTTCTTGAACAATTGGTATCTCTTTTAAGATAGAACATAGAACTAGTTGGTTCTATTAGATATTTCGGTTCCCGGCTGCTTGTATGACATGAATGTCTATTTTTTATTAAATAATCTCACTCTCATTTGTCTGTTCTTGAACAATTGGTATCTCTTTTAAGATAGAACATAGAACTAGTTGGTTCTATTAGATATTTCGGTTCCCGGCTGCTTGTATGACATGAATGTCTATTTTTTATTAAATAATCTCACTCTCATTTGTCTGTTCTTGAACAATTGGTATCTCTTTTAAGATAGAACATAGAACTAGCTGGTTCTATTAGATATTTCGGTTCCCGGCTGCTTGTATGACATGAATGTCTATTTTTTATTAAATAATCTCACTCTCATTTGTCTGTTCTTGAACAATTGGTATCTCTTTTAAGATAGAACATAGAACTAGTTGGTTCTATTAGATATTTCGGTTCCCGGCTGCTTGTATGACATGAATGTCTATTTTTTATTAAATAATCTCACTCTCATTTGTCTGTTCTTGAACAATTGGTATCTCTTTTAAGATAGAACATAGAACTAGTTGGTTCTATTAGATATTTCGGTTCCCGGCTGCTTGTATGACATGAATGTCTATTTTTTATTAAATAATCTCACTCTCATTTGTCTGTTCTTGAACAATTGGTATCTCTTTTAAGATAGAACATAGAACTAGCTGGTTCTATTAGATATTTCGGTTCCCCATGAACAATCTTGATGAATAAGTATGATAAACTTATTATTTATCTTTCGTAATAAATTATTTTTGTAAATTCTCATTATGGACCGAATTCATACATACATAGTTCAGGTCTACAGGTCTTCTATAACCTTAGCTTCAATTTTCTTCATCATTCTCGTCCAATTCCTTCAATCCTTAGCTACTTATCTTCACTCGATCCTTCCTACCTGATATATGTCTTGCTAGACTACTTGTTGCAAATTTATCTTTGGGCGCCCTCTTCTTCTATTCCCTTTTTCTCTTTTCTCCAGTACAATTTTACAATTCTATGCTATAGCAATCTGACTATGCGTCCTAACCATATTTCTTTTCGTGCTTTCACTATTTGTGTTATTTTCGACTTCTTGTATACCTTTATTAGTATTATCTTTGTACGTCTCCTCTACGTTTTTAATAATACTAATAGATATGTATGATTCCAATTGAAATTTTGATTATTTTGGTATTATATAATGTAAAAATTCTATATTTAGCTCCAGCTCAAACGTAGTTCTTATCGTCGTTTGTATGTAAGAATTCAGAATCATACCTTTTGTTCTATAAACAAATTCTTAAATAATTTTTGCGGTCTACAAAACGACATATGAATTTCGTTCACCCTATATGATCACCAATTCTCATTTAAATGTTAACCGTAAGAGATTATCAAAAACTTAAATATCCACTTTCAACAATGAATAGAACATTCCTTGTTAAAAAACACAACAGAACAACATCGTGCACCAAAATAATCACCTCCGTTTATCAATAAATCGAACCTTGTCCGGAAACGGTAGATTTTACAGATGTACAAGGTGGCTAATTTGAATAAAAACCAGTGTCGTAGGTAGCGCTGCGTTAGTTATGCGCGTGTCCGCTTGTCTTGTTAAGTGGCGCTGTGGAGCAATAAACAACATGGGGTTTGACGGATGAGCAACACCCTGAGAGACCCAGCTGCATGGAGTGACCGATGTCGATGGTTGGATCATCGATTATCAGCGGGACATGTTGATTTCGTGAGTGGACCGTTAGCTTTGTTCGAAATCTACAAGTTTTATTACAATAGTTGATAATATTTGAAAGTAGTTACTGTGAATTGAACGATATTAAACTTGAAGAGATTCTTTTTTATTCCAATAAATGAATGCAATAAATTACGATAGAAATATTATTTAAATTTTTAAAATAAAAAGGTGAATAGAATTTTTATCACCTTTTGGTTTTGTATATTTTCAACTACGAATGTAGTTGAAAACTACTGGAATTTACTGGAAATAGATAAAAGACAAACGAATCATTCCAACAAAAACTTATACCTGTCATTTTTAAGCCAATCAGATGCCTTAACTTTTACAGATTGACGCTTGACCTATCTACAATAGTAGATTCCATTAGAAATCTGCAAATAAGTCATGCAAGCACGAAAAAATCCTTTTCTGGACATGTAATGAACTATAATTTTTATTATACTTATCCGAAAGAGACACAAAAACTAAGAATTTAATTTAATATATTTTTTATATTGAAAGTAATCATAATACATCTTAAAAGTACGAAACATGGTTAACATTTCCATAGCAACATATATTTATTAAGACATTGCTTTGTTGCAGTACAACTCATGTTAGTTTCCAAAAATGTACTGGGAAGAAAATTCAAATATTCCTAAAAACATTTTAGAGTTGGCAGCACAAGCTAGTCCAATTTGTTACCAGCAAAAGCCAAGTCGAGATATGAAAACGAGTATTAACTTTTTATGGAATGGCAAGATACTTAAAAAGTTAAAACTGTAAGTGATGATATTTTTCAAAAAGCCTAAAATAGTAAATCTTCCACGTTATGGAGTCGGTTCTCAATGCTAAAGAGTTGTTCAGCTATAATATAAATTGCTTGGAGCAAAAAATATCCAGAAAGTATTACTTTTTTGAAGCGTCATCGTTAGTCTGTGGGCTATATAACAAAATAGTCCAAGGTACAATATCTACTGGCCAATGGGGTTTTAGTGTAAATAATTTTTATCGTTACCAATGAGGGATGTACATTTGAGCCCTGTGCACTTTACCGTGGATATGCGGCCTAAAAATACTAGATTATTGCATAGCGAAATCGTAGGTGTCATACCCGTTGGTTGCAAAATATCTAAAATTAAAAAATCTCAAAGAATACAGCGGACATGGGCTAAGTCATTCTCCGGAAATCATGTTTGGTGGAAAGCGACGCTGATTTGCTCGCTCTGAATATACGTGTTCTTTCAACGTACTAAAAGGATACATAAAAGAATCCATACAAAGAAAATAGAAGTTTCACAATAATTGTTCAACCCTTCTCACTTGCAAAACACAAGATCTGCGGCATTCCGTGAGGAAAATCAAAACATCTGTGAACCGTCTGCTTCAGTATGTTTAATTTTAAAGAAGGAAATAACGAAGGCACTGAAATTGTACAATAATAAAAATTGTATTACATTGCTATTAATACCAACGATTCCTAAATATATTAATTAACTTGTTGTTATTTTCAGAAACGTGTTATAGATATGTAATTGTTTTGTCATATAATTAATTTCAATGTGCGCTGTTCTAAAAATGCCACCTTAACGTCTTTGTAAAAACAGATGAATACAGGGTGTTTTTAGATAAGTACGATAAAAAATTAGAGAGAGAGAAATGCCTTATGTCCAAAAATTGTTACAATTTGGAGACAAAAATTTCTAAAGAGTGAAAAACAAACATAAAAATAACTAAATAAAGATACAAATAAAATGAAGTCGTTTACAGAGTAGTAGACACTTTTCAGTAAACATTGCAGAATGCGAATAAAGATGATATTGGCAAGTGATTGTGCAGTTTTTTTGCATTGTAAAATAATGAGCACACATAATTAGGCAAACAGATTCAACGATAAATAAGGAAGGAGGAGTTAGAAATTTTAATTTTTTAAAGAAGTCCCTGCAGCGAGGAAATATATAACAGCTTTCTTATGTAGTTTTAAGATTCGCTCAAGTTGAGTCGCACCTCACGTATCAATAACTTGTCAATGTCATGATAAAAGAAGCATAAATTGTTTTTAATAAATATTTATTTTTGTTGTTAAATATAGGTACATACATGGTACTTTTCTAGTTTTTTTTTCATCAACTGAAAATTAAGTAAGGATCCCTTCTCTTTCTAACACTGGTTTAGGGCTGAAAAAGAGAATGATTTCACGAAAATTATCACTTATACTTTGGAATAAATCATATTGTTCCGGATTAAGACCAGAATAGTTCACCAAACGCGTCAAATATTCAAAATCGTTCTGATAAATTTTAACTTAATTCAATTTCTTGATACCTTCTTCGTATTTTAGGTATAAAGTGCCCTCAGACTGAGGGAAACGGGGCTGTGGAAACAATCCAACTATGGGCACACCAAGATACTAATGGAGATAGAGAATAAGGCGGATACAGTTGATAAAGGTGTGTTGAAACAACGCGCCGACTACACTACCGCCAGACTGACTTTTGATATAGACCTGAACATCCTTATACCAACGAGAAAGGACTAGAAAAATAACCCAGGAACAGTAAGTAACTCGATCTTTACGGACGGGTCCGTAAAGGACGCACGGACGGAAGCTGGAATATACTCTAGGTTCTGGGGAAAAGGAAATCCTTGAGGCTTAGAAATGGCTGCAACATACTGCAGGCCGAGCTGCAGGTAATAGGACGAGCCACGGAGCTAATCTGATGCAAATATGAAACGACGCGTGACATCACAATCTACACGGATAGCCAAGCGGCTTTGAGATCACTGTCGTCTACGGCAATGAGATCTAGGTCAGTGGTGAGCTGTTGCGAAGCCCTGTCATGGATTCGTGACCGAAAGGTTAGGCTCTGCTGGATACCTGGACACAGCAATGTAGAAGGGAATCAAATGGCAGGCAAACTAGCCAAATTGGGAACGACCAGTTGGGCTTGCCACAACCACTGATCAAATTGCTGAGAGACATGATAAATAGAACATTAGAGGGAAAGCACGGCAAGAGATGGAGTAATAGAGATAACTGTGTCATCTCACGCTCCTTGTGACCGGTGCTACAGAAGAGGAAGACAACAGAACTGCTAGGCTAAGGGAAAGCCTCGAGCCGAAGGGTCGTAGCAGTGATTACCGATCTCTGCACAGTAGGCTCTCGACTCAGGAAAATGGGTATCAGAACAGTCGATCACTGTGCAGAATGCAATGAAGGGGGAGAGACAAGAGACAAGAGAAACATTGGAATGTCTGGAAGAAGCAGCGAAGCTGGGTGTTAAGGCCCTGAATCACTTCAATGCAAACTGGAAAACCTTGGGAAGGGGGCAAGGACCTGGCAACGGAAGAGATAGGGAAGAGGAGTGAAATGGTGCTGACTGAAAAGTCAGCAAGGGCATCATCATAATGGGCCTAAGGCATCCGAGTGGATCTCGGCTGAAAAGTGAAAATCACCCTATTAATCTAACCTAACCTTTAGGTATAAGATGTTCTATAAAATGTTTATAGACCCCAAATCCAAATAATAACCCTACCATCTTTATTTTTTAACCATTGAACCATTAGAATAAATGATTTTAGCACTTTCTTTAGCTAAATCATTCAAAATCAGCTTTAATAGACAACCCACTAAATACTAGTTTTATCAATAAAGTCCTTTTCTCACATTCTAGCTATATTACTTATTACAATTGATTTTGTTTTGTATAATAAAAACGAGTGAATGATAAAAAACAATGAAATGTGTTTATTCATACATTAAGGTCATTTGCGGTAACAAAAGTAATTCGAAACATCGGTGTTTTTTTCATACATGAATATATTGTAGAAAGGGTGGATTATCTTACATTCGTTATTGAGACATTTAAGAATATTGAATTACGTTTGAGAATATTAGTTATTGATTTAACAATAAATTTTGCAAACAATCTAGTTATTATTACTATTACATTGGTAATTGCGTAACGAAATATTTAAAAACATAATTATTACTTAACCAAAATCTATCTTAAATGATGAAAATACTATTTGCTGCAGATCAATAATTGTAATTCCTGAAATGAATTTTTCTTCTATATTTTTTTTCTCTGCAATGCAAGTCGAGTCTTATATTTATTATATTTTAACTAAGATAGTTTTAATTGAATGTTATCCCATGTAGTTGATACGGTTTTGAAAATAGGATTCACATAATTTTTATAACAAAGTTAAAACAATAATTTTTATTATGCCGAACTTTGCTGTTATACCGTGTGGTGCACACGGGTTTGGCAGGCTTTTATCCTTGCGAATAAAGAATCACTCTCTTTATAGCATCCAATTTTTATCGCGAGTACCAACTGTTCAACAACGACACATCTAAAAAGTAGGCAAATATTGACCACTACCATTTATTTAAACGCATTCTTGTACGAAGGTTCGCAACAGCTTAATCACACTCATCTACCCGCCCTTGTGCTTATTGTAACTGTTAATCAATGAAGGCTGGAGCATTGCTATTTCAGCATTTTTTTCATTAGACCAGCGTGTTGCGTATGTCAAGTACCAGTGTTGAAAGTTGGTTGCTACCATCCCCACAAAAATACATCGCTGTAGTAAGCTCTTATTAGTCGCATAGTAGCCTAACTCTCGTAGATGTCTCATCAATAACAACTATGTGAAAAAATTGTCAAAGTATATCTTCATGCAACAACATGGGCTAACAACTTTCCAAGCTCTATGAGGGTGAGAACTACATATTTACCTAATCTAAAGTCTTTCTTGCCAGAGCTTTTCCTCGTGTACAAACTGATAAATTATTTGACGTAATGCTTTCCATATTACTTAATCATGGTTTCGTTGACACCATAATGCTCATCTAGACCCTAATATTTTTGGAATTTTTCGCTCAAACTGCCTAGCAGCGGATCCAACTTATACAGCCTGTCAGAAGAAGCTGCGTGCTAGCATTCAAACGTAAATTTTGAAGCATCGCTTCAAATCTATTACATCTTATACTTTCTGCAAAAACTTTCGACACATCATTATCTCTCGAGAAATAGTCTTTTATTGGCTAACTTCACATAATAACTAAAATTACATGAATCTCGTTTTCTGTAACCATCAATGATTTATTTTTCTGCCCCACATAAAGTTTTGTTTGGTCGACAATTTATTTTGCTAAATCTTTGTGAAAGGGCCTGAAATATTCTAGGGGATCTTTACAATTTTGACTTTCAGTAATTGATTTTCCCGTTCTTTTCTTCGTGGGTTATTCCGCGCTTTCAAAGAGGAAGCGGTTCATCAACTTCATCATCGCTTTCTTCACTCGATGAAAGTGGCCCCAAAATTCCGGTATTTGACGATTGAAGCCCAGAAGATGTTGACGGCAGATTATTATCTCTAGTTGCTTAAAAACTCCTCATATATAGCGTGATCATCTCGATCAATAGGTGGTTCAACGTAAATAAAGTTTTCCGCTATCTCATAATATAATACAATTTTATGGTCTCAAGCACCATGAAGCGACAAAAAAACCACAACTTAGATCCCAATATGCAAGTCCTTCGATTTATTTGACGACAGTAGGATCACATACACATAAAAAAAGCTTACATATGCATAGGTATACACTATATCAAAAAACACAATAGATTTGTTAAAAGTTTATTGTAAAAATTAAAAAAAAATACGAAATATTACCATTTATTCAAAACAGTCCGACCGCGACCCGTCATTTTAGAAAATGACAACTGACAAGTGAGTTATGTCATTTGGCTTTTTAAAATGGGGTTGCCAGTGTAGAAGAAATATGAAACAATGCAAACAAAAAACTGTCAAATTACTTATATCCTCTGTGACATATAACGAATGTCCGTGCGTCCTATTTATCGAACATTATGCTGTAATTGGTTTAAATGGCCGGTACTTATTAGTAAAATGATGTTTTACATTGAGGTTTTTATTCTGTTTTTGAGTTTACATTTGCGTTTTCGAATACAGGGTTCTATGTAGTTAAAAAAATTGATTAACTACTAAAATGACAAGTCTTATACCCCGCAGTTGCAAAATTTCATCTGACAAGTTTTGTTACATTTAGGCAGAAATAACAGTGAAGTCACAAACCAGACCATTCTTTAAAAATGTGAAACAAGGCTTCGATAGTCCGTAGAGAGAAAAAACGGGTGAATACTAAAAAGATTTTATCACCATCCTCTACATAATCACCTTGACGATCAAGGCACTTCTCATATCTGTTAACCAGCTTTGCAATATCCTCAATGTAGCTACCAATGATCAAGCACTGATTCAGTCAACAAATATCAAGAATACTCGATGCTAGGTCGGAGCTGTATGATGGGTGTCTAAAAATAGCCCATTGAAATCGCTGAGGGAGTCGTTAGGTTACACTAACGCTGTGGGGAAGGTCATTGTAGTGGATCAGGACACTTACAGAAATCAGTATGACTCTTCGCTTATATTAAAGAGCTTTCCAAAGCGTCGCAAACCTAACCTAACCCTCGTAAATCAAATCATCTGAGTTCACATGATACACCACCCTGTATTCTCCTACGATTCGAAACAATACAAAGTCGTGATTTCTATTTAAAAAGACATACTAATCATGATTTAATAGTATTCGATTGGTAAACTCAAAAATAAATTTATTGTTGTACCATTCATCTTGGGATGCGTGAAAGTATGGCGGGTTTAGAACAGAAAACACTCATCATATATCGACCCATCGATCGATAATATATTAGAGAAAATTGGCTTCTACGGTACGTTCAAAAAATATAGTGAGCGAACATTAGAAAATTAACAGAATAATTATGGGTTTCTGTGTGGCCTGACTGCATAAATTAATAGTGAACTATAATTAAATACAGTAATTCTCAGGAATACCGCATAAGATGTGTTAAAATTTTCGAATTTATCTTATGTGAAAAGTTATATGATGAGTTTTTAGGATAGAGAAGGTCAAAATCGAGATGTTCTAATAAAGTAAGCATAACGGGGGTTCGAGAGAGAGGAAGAGAAAGAAAAAATAACGCGAGAAAGATTAATTTGCTAACATAAGTCATATTGTTTCATTAGTGAAGATATTTTACTTAAACATTAATTGTGAATCTACGCATTATGCTCATGAGAACATGTCAGATACCGCTACAGTCCATTGTATATGATACGTACATGATATTAACGCAACCGATATACATAGTGATCAAATAAAAATGTTTAAAGCACCTGTGACAGCAACGAAAATAGGTAAAATTGAAGAGCAACGGAGAAGATGACTCCTTTGGAACTTTCAAGGATATTATACATCGCCATTTGATATCTAAGGTCTATAAAAATTGTCGAATAGTACCACATAAATCAATCGAGATTCAAGCGACACATCGATGTGTAAAAAGTTCATCGCTCTTCTGAAAAATGAACTTTTCCATATCAATCCGAACATAGGAAATCAGTGGTTGGACAAAGAACAAATACCAGAAATCGTCGCAAAGAGAGGTCGATTTGTGCGAAAAGTCTTGTTGAGCATCTAGTATAATTATGAAAATTTAGTGTACTTCGAAATCATTCCTGATTGTGGAGCCATCAATATCGAGGTATATAGTGGACAGGTAAAGCAAATGTATGAGATTTAATTGGAGAAATATACACATACTGCGAAAATTACGTGGAATAGAATCGAAGAGCTTGATGGTATTGAACTCCTGCCATATCCAGCATTCAGTGCACCGTCATATCACTATTTATTTGAATCCAAAAAAGATGTTGAGGGCGCAGTGCGATAATTGTTGTCTTCTTTATTTTTGTGTGATTATTTAATAAAGAAAGTGGTTATTATTTATGAGACACCCTATACGAAAGCGTCAACAATCTTATTATATGGTTGTGGGATTCAGCTCGTGTTTCAGTTACATCTTCGTTTTATAATTATATGCTTGTAGAATAAAATCTATTGAAAATACTGTTGCGAATAATAATTTTATTTTAAACGCGATACTGAATTGAGATGATTAAGTCGTACGGTAAGAATTTAAATACCAAAAAGGATGAGAAATAAATGAAAATCTATGGAAATAATAAAGTCACACCAATATTTCGACAATCAAATTTTTTGATGAGTAAAAATCTGGATTAGAATCAAATTTGTTCGGTGGTTTATGGGAAGTTAAGTAGAAAATTATTGGTATAAGTTGTATCGTCCCTCGCACAATACGGACAAATGAACAATACCGTATTGCAGGAGACTCCGCCTGCTGTTGTCTGCTAAACACTATTGTTCCTGCCGAGTTTGCGCCCAAGGCGCCCCCAATGAACAATACGTTTTCGAAGGCTATTGTCCGACTGACGACTGGCGTCACAATACGACGACGCTAAAAGGCGGCGTTAACAACAGCCAATCTCTCGCTTTTACTGATAACGAAAAATAATGATAACTACAACAAAAGACTTTAGATATTATATAGAGTAGTATTTAACTAGCTAATTATCGAAAAAAAAAATTTAAAACGTTAGAAATATTTGAAAATTACAGATGTTTCTGGAATTTATAATAGTTTGATGAAGGGAAGAAAAACAAATAATATTTACTGTTGAATCCAATTATTGTTCCACACTCTTTAATGGTTTTTATAAAATATTATATGATAGTGAATTATTAGTAGGTTTAAAACTCGTATAAACAAATATCTAAGAAATCAAATATGATACAAAAATAATGAAAGAAATCTTATGAAATAAGTTTGAGCCAGATCTGATTTGACATAACCGTTTTCGTAAGATCGTGATTGGAGTGATTGTCATGAACCATGGATCTAAATAAACTACATCAAGTTTTGCTGAAAAAACGGCTCAAAAAAACTTGAGAAAAGTTAAAATCTGCCTAGTCATAATAAAGTAACTTGCCCTAAGAAATCCCGCCGAACAAGTTTGACAATCAAAGGTTTCTTTCCAAGAAAAACAATTACGAACTTAAAATTTGAGAATGAGGTGTTTGAAGAATGTGTGAAGAGTATTGAAAAATGTACTAGCGGTTTTCTCATTTAATATACCACAAAAGTCTTCCTATTTGACCATATCCGCTTAATTCACGAGATTTAGAATCATATTTGCCATAAATCCTGGCTTTGATAAGTCCATGATAGAAATACGAAGAAAACTTTTCAAGGCAAATATTTTTGACTTTTCTACAGCTTTCATGAAGAAAACAGAATATTTTCGTAAGAAACTCTGGATTATCTATAAAAAGCTAAAAATATTCAATAACAAAATAATTATGTCAATTTTGGATCCATATATTTTGATCCATTATCAACTGCAACCCCTACAAAGTTCCATGCGAACTTTTCATTGTTTGAAAGAGTGTTGAACGTCTTTTTCCTACCAACTCCTTTGAGTCTTGTACAGTTTTCTCTCTCTCTGAGCTTTACTGGATTCAAATCTTATTCCTAATATTAAAAAGAATCATTAATCGCATTTAAACTATCAATTGATTTTGAAAGCTTGTTCCAACGTATTGTTTAAATAAACAACAGTAACAACAATAAAAAAACAAAGATATATTTCAAATTATAATAACTATCATAACATAATCTTAGAAATTAATTTTTCTAAGAAGAAGTATCGGTATTTTCAGTTGATTTTTATAAGGCCCTGAAAAGTTTGATTGATTCGTGTACATAAACAAAAGTTATTCAGCATTTAATGCTTCTTATCTTCAAAATGATTTTATATAAGTTGTATCAGTTATTTTGAATATTTGCAATATAAGTTGTTCAATCTGGCATTTGGAAGATTTTTTCTAAGAAAGCCATTTTAATTTCAAAAAACAAAAACACTAATTTCATCTTTAATATCATACATTTTGACAATGCCTTTTCTCACTTTTATTCATTTATAATCAATAAATCAAAATATTTAGTTTTAAGTTATAATACGCCATCTCTTAGCAATTATTATAAATACGAATACTTTCTTTTTAGCACACTATTTTTGTATTTACGACAAAAGAGGACATTTTGATACATTTATGAACATTTGTTTGGCTATAGCAGATTCATATTACATCGATGTACCAATAAAGAACACATTAAATTTACTAGCGAAAGAAAAATTATCAGATTGGACAAAACATGGCAGCTACAATGATTTATGTAACACAGAATCATAATTCTTGGATTTTGAATAAATATAATACAGTTTTCTATATTACTAATTACAGTTTTACAGTGATTGATCGACATCAATCGAGTTAAGGCAACAATGTATAGATGGCACTACACATTTTAGATTGGAAGTAATTTCTTTCATATAAAAATCGAATAATGAAAAATTAGTGATTTTATAGAAATAGGTTATTGGATTAATGTTTAAAAATGATTGAAAATGTATAATAAATTATATAAACATAATAAGGACAAAAAATGGTAGTGGGTCAAACTAATGTAATACACTACAGCTGTCCTCTACTGTAATCTACTTCAACTAATAACGTTGTGAATCTAGAGATCTTTTACTACGTCTATACCCTCTAGTACATGTTTCAACAACTTACGGCGCTACTACTGCGAGTGAATAGATTTGCAGATAGAATTCTACTTTATTTGATTAATTATAAATTGAAAATGGTATTTTAGCTTAGTTATATCAGAAAACAGTAGATGGCAGCATACATTCTACGATCACTTATTTTCAAGTCTATATACGAGTGTCTATGAAAACTTATGTATTTATTTTCGAAGCTTAAATTTTATCCGTTTGGAGTAGTTAGCAAATTATTACTATGAAAACTATATTGTGAAAAAGTTTTGTCAAATTGTCGTAGTATGTCCAACTCTACTATCAAAACAAACTAACATTCAGTGGAAAGCAATAATTTTCATTTAGAAACCAGGTATATCCTTCAAAGAAATAACATTGTACATATTCATAGGCCTGATACATATAATGCGCAAGTTATTAGTTTGACCAATTTAAGAAGAGCTTAAGATAATTCTCCAGTTTTGTTTTAGAAGATATTACGCTCCGATAGGGCAAATTACAGAATCTCGTTGGCGTGTAAAGTAGTTTCTTTTATTTATTTTTGCACCTAAACCTTATTTATAAGATCTCCAAATAGCAGTCAACTCAGGGTTTCCCAACCTTTTTTGTGCCATACCCCAACCAAGCCCTTCTAAAATTCTTATGCCACTCTTTGATACATTTTTAATATTAAAAAATTGAACTGTTTAATCAAGGAATATAAATGACAGATTTTAGTAAATTGTTAACGAAGAACAGTAAGCAAATAATGAAAAACTATAATTCAAATTCGAGATAATCCTTTAATAATTTAGGGAAATTCTTGCGTTTGATATTTGCTGTACAGACATAATATTCTAGGTTCCAATTTGGTTAGCTTCTTCTTCTTTCACTCCTTTTATATTAATTTATTTTGCATTTCTGCTAGTTCTTCTTGATACTGCATATTTGATGTATCAGACAAATCCACCGCATCATCCATGTTGGAAAATCAATTTGTTTTGAATCACAAAATATTTCTTTTAAATGAATTAGAAAAAGTAGTGAAAAATAAAAATATTTTTATATCAGAAAAAGTTAGACTGAATTATAACAAAATATAACTTACTTAAACCGAAAGCAGAAACTTCCTTTACCCCTTCAACTCTGTAAAATGATAACATGGGACATTCAAGAAGACAAATGCTTCTCAGACTCAGTGGGTGTCTAGGAAGCATCGGACCACAGATTTTTCACGAGTCGTCTCAGCTTACCTTCTTCATAAATTGAAGTTCTTTGATTCAGATGCGAACAACTACGTTGTTTAGCGAGATTTTAAAGCAGCCGAGGGTCTATGCAGAGCCTACCGTCTGCTACTTAACCACGTCAAAAAACTAGTTGATATTTTGGTCTCGTTATACGCATTTGTAATATTTAGTTACCGCAATTATTTAGAAATTTGCTGTTCACTTTCAATTTTAACAACGAAATCTAGAAATGTATTCAAATGACCTAGAGCAAAAGCGTTAAATTCGTGTCCCCCTGTGGGCCGTGGGCCTATCGTTGGGAACCACAGAGTTAACATGATAAGTTATCAATTTTAGATACTAACAATTATATACATCAATTACTTTATTTTCATATTAGATAGTTCCAAGACTTTTCATTTTTTCATTTTTCTCATTATCAGCGAGGGATGTTGGCGCCAAAGGACAAACCGATGCATCATATTTTTACCATATTTTTCTAACAACACTTAGTTCGTCCGACTGTATGATTCCGATACCGATATTTTCGGATTTACAGTTCATTTGCCAATAAGTAATCTCGTATCGCATCGTATGCAGTTACCCATCTATCAAATTACATTATTGGTAATATTCCTTGAAAATATCAATCGCTAATATGAGGGTGCATGCAGATGTTTCTAAAATTGAATCATTTTTGTTATCGAATGATTCATATGAATGATTCTGCGTTTGAAATATATATATCGTACACGTAATTTGGGTAATTCATATGTCGAGTTCGTATATGTTGAGGGGCATTTTTCCGTTGAGAGATACCTTAATTATGTATATAATTTGCATCATTAGAATTATCTCGAATTTGAATTTTAGTTTTTCATTATTTGCTTTCTGTTCTTCGTTAACAATTTCCTAAAACCTGTCATTTATATTCCTTGATTAAACAGTTCAATTTTTTAATATTAAAAAAATTTTAGAAGGGCTTGGTTGGGGCATGGCACAAAAAAGGTTGGGAAACTCTGAGTTGATTGCTATTTGGAGCTCTTATAAATAAGGTTTAGGTGCAAAAATAAATAAAAGAAACTACTTTACTCACTGTGTACATCAGTTTAAAGGTCCAGATTATGTCGAAGATTTTTTCATTTCTTTATTTCTTTGGAGGATATACCTGGTTTCTAAATGGAAATGATTGCTTTCCACTGAATGTTAGTTTATTTTGATAGTAGAGTTGGGCATACTACGACGATTTCGACAAAACTTTTTCACAATATAGTTCTCATAGTAATAATTTGCTTACTATTCAAAACTGAAAAAATTTAAGCTTCGAAAACAAATATATAGAGGTCAATACCATTTTGGAACGCGCAGATGTTTTTTGAGAGAAAAATGGAGACATTCTTTTATTAGTCAAAATATTATTAAGAAATGAAAAATATACCCTAGCTGCTACATCATAACATGATACCTGTTTTTAACTTCATGAAAATAAGAATACAAAGGCGTAGCTGAGACAGAACTAAAATAAAATTGAAACTATTTAACCGATTCAATCAATTTTGATCTTAATTGAGCCTTTGGAACAATTACTTCTACTACTAATTCCAAATCTTCCTAGCCATGCGAGTGTCTGTCGTTTACTTCTTCAAACCATCCTCTTTGATTTTCTATCTACTTACTTACCATATTATCCCAATCCATTCATTACTGTTTTCTCTGACGCTAGCTCAGTTTCCTCATCCCATTTTTTCTTCGTCTTATTTTTTTTCAAGTTTCTTTCTACGATTAATATTATTTTGTCTTGTCACATTCTTCTAATATACCAAAACTATCTGAGCTGCACTTTTTCTATATTAATATCTATTAGATTTTCCTGTACGTATTATTTCTAGTCCTGTTTATTTTTGTTTATCTTTATATATCTCATCTCAATGCACTATATCGTTGTGTTGTGGTCGATATTTCGACCCCCGAAATGAATGTAGGCAAGATAATACTTCAAAAAATTTGTGTTTTAATTTCTTTCCTTAACTCTATTTCAGGAAGATATACCTGTGGATATTGACCTCGAACTTCTGTAGCTATAGTGTTCGGGAAAAACGTGCATTGATAGGTGATTCCACATGCTTCTCCTAAGAAATGAGTCTGGGTGTCTGCAGGCGAACTCGGTTTTCTTAATCCACGTCTTCCTGTCGAGTGGGTTTACTATGTTTTTAGATTTGCTGAAGAGACGGTCAGCAGGATACCATGCAAAAAATCGGCAAGAGTACCACTCAATTTACGATATGTTTATAATTTATCATAAAATAAATCTGTTCCTTAAGTCGCAATGATAATAGGGCTTGTGAAAGCCTGCAGGATGGCTGAACTGACGTTCCTACAAGAAGGACGTATTTGATGAAGGTACTTTTCATGAAATTAGAGTGGTCACTGCTGGAAATATTGCTGGTGTCAATCTTGTTGACCTCCTTAACAAGTATAGAAATATTAGACCTCCGGCTGTAAAGAACGACAAATTTTTGTGCGATAATATAATTGATACAACACGTGGGCATGAATACCACTGGAAAATTACAAGCAAACATAAAAACGAAATATATAATAAAGTTTTAAGAACATTGAAAGGAAGAAGATTGACAAGAAAACATATAGAAGACAAAAAGTACAAAAAATTTACACGCACAAAAAAAGTACTACAAATTTACTTGTTAGGTATAGCAATATGTATCGTCACTTGGCCAAATAAGCTAAGGCAGATTCACAAAAATTTGAAGCCCTCTTTAAGACAAAAAACAGCTTCGAGATTCATCCATCTTTGGAAGATTACTCGCACATTTGGAACTCCAGGAGCTCCAAAACATACCCAGAGGATTTTCGACCCGATACCGAAGAGAACAATTCGACTTCTAGACGATCCAGAGTAGTTGACCAGATATTTCGACAGCCTAGCTTAAAGTATAGAGGAAATGTTCCTGACCGATCCCATCACGACATATGGTCTTCCCAGCTGTTTAACATAATCCCACCTAGAGCAGTTTTTGGTAAACCCACTCGACAGGCAGACGTGGATTAAGAAAACCGAGTTCGCCTGCAGACACCCAGACTCATTTCTTAGGAGAAGCATGTGGAATCACCTATCAATGCACGTTTTTCCCGAACACTATAGCTACAGAAGTTCGAGGTCAATATCCACAGGTATATCTTCCTGAAATAGAGTTAAGGAAAGAAATTAAAACACAAATTTTTCGAAGTATTATCTTGCCTACATTCATTTCGGGGGTTAAAATATCGACCACAACACAACGATATAGTGCATTGAGATGAGATATATAAAGATAAACAAAAATAAACAGGACTAGAAATAATACGTACAGGAAAATCTAATAGATATTAATATAGAAAAAGTGAAGCTCAGATAGTTTTGGTATATTAGAAGAATGGGACAAGACAAAATAATATTAATCGTAGAAAGAATCTTGAACAAAAATAAGACCTAGAAAAAAGGGAATGAGGAAACTGAGATAGCGTTAGATAAAACAATAATGAATGGATTGGGATAATATGGAAAGTATTAGATAGAAAATTACAGAGGATGGTTTGAAGGAGTAAACTACAGACACCCGCATGGCTAGGAAGATTTGGAATTAGTAGTAGAAGTAATTGTTCAAACATCAAAATTGATTGAATCGGTTAAGTAGTTTCAATTTTATTTTAGTTCTCTCTCAGCTACGCCTTTGTATTCTTATTTTCATGAAGTTAAAAACAGGTATCATGTTATGATGTAGCAGATAGGGTATATTTTTCATTTCTTAATAATATTTTGACTAATAAAAGTATGTCTCCATTTTTCTCTCAAAAAACATCTGCGCCTTCGATATTAAAGGCACGTGCAATAACAAATTATCCGGGAATCAGCAAAAAATAACGTTTTTTTTTTTCAAAGTGAATGGTTTCTGAGCGTATGGCACTTATTTCTGTCGATTGTCATCTTGACAACCTTTTTTCGAAAATCACTCAGCGTAAAAGGGAATGTAAATACGTGTGAGGTATACCTGCTGGCCGAATATCTGCATGGATGAACTTTTTCAAAGACTTATTCACCTTTACAGGACGAGGATGAAAGTCCTTCAGATGCAATGCAGGCACTTCTAGTTTTTTTAATACTTTATTTAAATAGAAACACATAAAAAATGTAATTCGATATTTTATATGTTTTATATGAGTACTATTATTTTTAGGATTATTTGAAATTGAATTATATAAAGTTTTAAGTGCTAAGTGCTCTTTTCTCATTGTGAACAGATAATAGTTTTTTATTTAAAATCTTCCTCTACCTATTTTCTATAGGATATCACAATTTAGTAGTTTTTAGAATTGCTGACTACATCGTTCATAGAAGTTGTAGAATATTTGACTATTATTTTCACGAAATTAGTTATTCAGTAGCATTAGACTCTAAGTTCATGAATGAGTTATATTTGGGATATAATTCAAAAAAACAAATATTACATTCGCATTTCAAGACGCTAATGAATAATACATCAAGAAATGATCTGAAAACAAATACTTTAACAGGATTGTTGGTTTTCTCTTTTTTAATACTTTTATATTTCGTCTTAGCAATCAGTAAATATTAACAAAAATCTTAATTTATGAAAGGAAGTTTTCATGAAAAATTTGAGTCGCTGCAGTGGCCGATTCAAAAACATTTTCTGGTAAGCGGTAAACTTCCTTAACTATTACTCTCGATCACTAATAATAACACTACACTCCTTTTAATTAGACAAAAAACGGATTTTCTTGAACGAATATCAAGAAAAAAAAGGTGACAGTTTATCGGAGAAAGGAATTGACATGAGAAAGAAAGCATTGCACTTTTTTTAACGCAAAATCGTGAAAAAATGAACCGCCACTGTACTTTGACCAAACTACATTCTTTAAGAATGCTAATGAATTTGAAAAAACGTATTATAATGGACATAGAAAAAAAATATTTTAGTTAAAACCGATTCATTAATATAATTTTGCACGTTGTCAATGTCAAGTAATAGGTTGATAAAGACCGCAACAACAAACTCCTTCCCTGCCTCTACCCTTTACCCAATGTTTCTGATTTCTTTGTGAATCCTCAGAATTTCCATTAAAGTGTTACTTACTTCCATTTCCTTCAATTTTATTAAATATACTGATCATATCTTTCCTTTTTCCAGATATATATTATATAAACATCATCTGTTAATATCTTTTAATTACCAATTAATTATTTTTCTGTTTTTTTCCTTATTTATATTACTTATACCTAGTTTCTTTTATTTGTGTCCTCTCTAATTACAAATGCTTCTTTAGAGATTTCAATGCTATTTGTTTCTATAAATTCTTAAAAATATCTCATTTCATTAGCTTCTCTATTATTTTATCTATATGATTTCAGTTTTACTCTGAATTTATTTACCAAACGGCTTTTATTTGTTTTATTTCTCTATTCCCAATCGTCTTCTCCGATATTACCATAATTTTCTTTGAATATAGATGAATTATTTTGCCTCTGGATCTCAATAGAATTTTGTATTTTTACCATGTAAATTTCAATATAATAATATTTATTAAAATTGTCGAGAAAAACTAACCTATTTCTATAAATGACACCTGATGTATTTAACCATCTGCTACTAGCTTGAAATCAAATCTGAACTAACACAGATCATAATCCCAGCCCTCTACCGGTTAGAAATGGGCCTGGGCAATATGGGCAAGTGCCCAATATGATGAGAATATGCGAGGAAACTGCTGGCGAATGCTAAATGTACTGGAACGCCATTTCATCCGTAAGTGATTGATGACAAAATGCCCTTATACCTAGTGCAATTGAAATATGAGATATACGATCCCGGTTTCTGCTCTACAATCAATTATAATATTGCACTAGCGTGTGCTTTGTTATTGCATGTATATACATGTAACTACTTATGCGGTTAATGTGGAGTTTGACAAACGCCGTGAAAATTTTATTCTATACGAAGCACAATCCTTTGGACCTATTATAATAGCATTTATATTAATATTCTAGGAAACGGAAAGTGGATGATGATAATGATGATAAATCCCGTAGAACAAAATGTATTTAAAGAATTAGTAATAAAATAACTCTCATATGTAAATATTAAAACATTCAATTGTGAAGACAAGACAAAAGCTAAGGCATATTTACAGTTTTTGTCTTTTCCTTAATCTATTTCTTTTACATTGTATTTAAATCTCATTTACTGACTCAATTTGTCGTTTGTGGTCTATTATTTCAATATAGTCACACAACTTGCTATAAGTCGTTCTATAAAGTTCTATATTTGTAACAACCCTATTTTTATATTTATTTCTTTTTCCTTTCTCATTTTGCTTTCATTTCTAACATTTTGCTTTTGTAATAGTTTTTTAGCGTCCAAGCAACACCGTTTATGTCAATACAGACATAGCTCCCTTTTCAAGCCCCCTTAATGAACACCAAAACCGCTATATGATTCGTACCATCGAATCAAATAGTTCTGTTGTCAAGTAAACCTTTCTGGGCCAAAAATATACGGCCCTTTGGTTGAAAACCCAAGAAAAAGTCCCTTTCGTATGCTAGCAACAGAGTACGATGACTTCCCTGAAATTTATCTTAACTTCCTTGATAATTCTCCTATATCAGATAAAACCCTTCCTCCTACACTTACCTTACACACTCTTCGTCGATCGTCGGTGTTGCAGGTGTTCTGCAGTCTCCCTACAACCTGGTGAACCGGTTTCTCAACCAAATTTAAAATAAACCAAAAAAAAAACCAAACCGAGAAGAACCGTTTTTACTTTACGTTTTCTTATAGCTAAAAATCCTAAGTCTTCATTTTTCCCCCTTCAGAAAAGCAAACACAACCCCCAAGCAACCATCACAACCCTAGCACTGCAACTATACCCACTACACAAACTCCAACAAACCCTCCTCCTTTAAAAATTTTTCTTATCCTAACAAATTCTATAGAACGAATCTCTCTCTTCAGCGTCCAAGATTCCAATCCAAAAATTCTGGCATAGTTTTGTTTGCTTTAATATTTTTTTTGTTTATGACCTATTATGACATTCATTTATTTTATTTATTTGTGAATGTGAATCCAAATAAATCGAAATGATTTTGAAATAAATCAGCATAAAATATCAATGTGTTTGAAGCACAGATTGAAGCTCATGGATCCCAAACATTTATCTGGTGTTTAGGGTTAAAATTAGGGTTAACGACAATTTGGAACATGGGTTTGAAGCATGTGCTAGATTGGGTGCTCAATTTGTGTAATTGGGAAGAGACTATGACCAAATTCTTTCTACATTTCTGTACCTACATGTTCATAATATACTTTTTCAACCTTGTCATCATCAACATCTCTTATTGGAATCATTTTATAAGACCAACTGTATCGAGTTTTACGTCGAACATTTAATTTTTTTGTGCATTTCAAGTAAAGTGTGATCTAAACAAAATTTTAATCATTGTTTCTATATTGAACTCAAGTCAATAAAGAACGAGACTCTTCTTTTTTACAATGAAGATAAAACTCTCAGTATTGAACCGGATCAATGACTAAATTAGATAGTGTGAAAGAAGAATGGCTCTTATAGTAATTTGATGTAGTTGATGGTAGTGTTCCTTACCCGATAATAAAATGCAGTATCCATTCCTATTTTTTTAATTGGTCTTGATACTGGACGCTTCTTCTAAGGTTATATTTTGGATTTTTATTATATATAATATTTGAATTATCTTGATTTTATTTTTACGTTGTGTACTTCTATTCATGTATTGAATCTATGTTACTTTCCATGCCTTCTTCCGTTACAGTTTTCTATATTCCTCCTCCTCCTCCTTTTATATCGAACAAACATTTTCATTGTTTCCATGTTTCTTGGTAATGTTATCCAATTATCCAAATGTGAGTTGAACAGTCTTATCCTCTTCGTATTAATTCCATTGAGGTTTCAAATCTTCATTCAAAAAATATTTCTCTATACGTATTCTCAATAATTTTATTCCCTCTGCCTTCCTCTAATATCTTTCCATTCTTTCTCTATGGGAACTATTAAGTTTTATTTTCCAAATGTTTCTTCTATGGTAACACGGGATCTAGAGAGTTTCTTTCTGGTCTAAGCCCTCGTGTTTTGGTTTTCTATGTTTTTTTTTTTAGTTTTTTATCTTTTCTGTAGTAATTTTAGCATTTCACTAATCAATTTTGAAATTTTTAGTGTTTCAATAACGTTTACGCTCCTAATTTTTCGATTTCCACTTCTTCAATTTTAAGTTCATAGCTCTTCTTCTCTTTGTTTTGATGATCTGATAACTAGTATTCTTTCCATTATACGTTCCATTTGTTAATTCTTTTATTGTTTATCTGGAATGCATTTTTCCCACGCTCTTTTATATCTTAATATATGAAAATTCAGTGTACGTGTGTATGTTCCGAATGAACTCAAAAATGAGTCAACTGATATTCATGAATGTTGGCATATATACATATATATGTAATTTGGTCCAACTTAAATGATAGGATAGTTATTATTTAAATTAATGGTCCCAATAATTAATAATTAATAATAAAATGATCATCAACGTTGATTGTTGTTATTAATCGTAGTTTCCATAAGTCTGGAACAGATGCCGCCTTAAACCTCAAGAGAACTGTAAAATTTTGTCCTTTGCACCTCATAGATGGCGTCATACTTTAATGTGATATTTTTTTTTTAGATTATACACTATACATCCTTTTTAAATCACTCAGCCACAGCAACACTTGGCCGGGACTGCTAGTTTTTGGTGATTTTAAAACTTCAAAGAAAAATTTTTGATTCCCTGAGCTTTATTTTTCCATTTTGTTTAACCTCTCTACCGTTTTTGTAGCATTTTGAGATAATATTCTATTTTTGGTTTATAAATATATCGTGCTTTTCTAGTATACGTTTCAAATTATTTCCTATTCCTTCTTCTTCTTGATTTGCTTTAATATTTCATAGCTACATTCTATTCTTGTTTGTGAGAGAATATATAATAAAAATAATCAGAATAATTAAGTTTTCTTCACGTTTAGTTACTTATCATTTTAATTATTAGAAATGTTAATGTAAATGCTGTCTTTTTACTTAATAAAAGCTGCAACCTATCGAATATTCGACTAAATGGGAAAATAAAAAATTATAGTGAGTATCAAGACATTTATCTTCGATTACCTACTGTATATTTCTGTTGCAACACGTAAATTTCATCGACCTATACGTACAAAGGAATTATTAGGTAACATGTGAAAAGTAACAAAAAGTTCTTATTATATTTGTTAAAAGCCAATCCAGCATGTAATTTAACACACGAGGGATAGAAATGCGTAACCACCCTCTTTAGATTTTTGCGCCCCTCTTTGAACACAGAAATTTACGGTTAAAAGGTTTTCTATGGTAACTGGTTTAAGACTACCCATGGTTTATGCGATATTCTGTATGATATCGATGACAGATGCGGAAATTCGCTGCATTATAATTGTTATGGATATTTTAGATTGAATTAATTCGTGGTTAGTTACTCTCAATACCATATTCTAATTCGTTCGGGATCTAATTTACCGGAAAAGCTACTGCTTCTGTAATAAGTTTGTACCAATTCATTCTATACAGAAAATATAAGCAAACAAACATCGTATTCGAAAACAATGTTCCTAATTCAATTAAAAGTAGGTAGTAGCATTTGGAATGAAATGATAACAAACCAGATTACTAAATCCGATAAAATGATTTCGTTTATAACTAAATCTATATCCAGTAACGTGAGAGATATTTTCTGAACAAGGAAAACCCAATAGATATTTTCGCGAGAATTCTTTTTCCGGCATCAATTCAAAAGCAGCAAAATTCATTCACCAAAATGGTTTATAACTGGTGTATAATATATTCGAAAGGCAGATAATATCAGCGGACGGGTATTTTACAAGAAAGCATCACGCTTTTCAAAGATCTCTCTCGTATTTACTCATGAGTGCATTTCAACGGCCAACCGAGGGAGTTTTGCATTGTACGTTACCAGTCCGTCCATCTGTTTCGTTTTCTCGGTTCTACTTTTCTTTCTCTCTCTCCTCCTCACGTCCGTTTTCAGGTTAATTCCGCTCCGTGAATTCCAAAAGTCCATGTCAGAGTAAAAAGCAAGAAGCTACACTGTAACTCCCGCCCACGACACGAGCGTACCGTTCTTACCTGGAATTATGTTTGGGAAATTATTGAATTTTCTCAGATGGAAATGTGAATATTGGAAGTTAAAAATAATTCAGAAAATTTATTACATGAAAAACAGTGAGAAATTAGTGTTGCAATAGAAAATTTCAATTGGATTTGACGTATAGAACTAATTGCCGATTTTGGATGACAAGAAAGTTTTGCCTCGAAGAAATGAGTGACAATTTTGTTTTTTGTCACTAAAATATACCGTGAAAAATCAATCTGTGAAGTGAAATGAAATTTCACTGCAAAAAGTCGATCTAGCAGCTTTTATTAAGGCTTGAAACATTTGTCACCACGACTATTTTCAAATAATTGGAACAATATGGATAAAAATATGGATAAAAATAAGAAAAAAATTTGGAAATTCGTAAATTGTTTTGAAATTTCATTGATAATAACGAAGTACCAGAGATTGGTTCTAGTATAAGAAAATGTTTAATTTGCAATTATCTTTGTTAATAATTCTGTTTTTCGAAAAAATACACAAAAAGAAAATGCAGTTTTAATAATGTCAAATGCAAATGATATAATATTTTCAAATGAGTTAAAAGACTCAAAATAAACATAAACGAAACAAATGTTTGATAGTAAACAAATATTTGATTCCTCCATTTAATACAATTGGTAAATAAAGTGGACATAGACCACAAACAAGTGAATGGTGAAAGAAAAAAGAATATATATTACAATAACTATCCACAAAAGATACAACAATAATTGATTAAATCAGAAAGAAACAGTGAAATTTGTATGAATATGAAAATGAGGTAACAAAGATTGAACAAGACAATAAAGAAGTAAAAAGAGGAGAAGATCAAGAAGAAAATGAAAAGAACTGAAGAGGAAATTGCAAAAGAACTAAATATAATTACCACTGACAGAAAAGCATAAGAAAATGAATAAAAAGATGTGAAAAACATGATTTTTATTGGTGTGAATGGAAAATATTATAATAATTGGTATTACCAAAAACCAAAATGCATTTTTGGTTGTTTTGAAAATAAATTACTTGTTCATAAAGTTTCTTGTGGAAGTGTGTCTTTTATTTCGTTGTAATGGCTCCCCGATTTATTTATAATCAATTTTTAATGTATCTTCGTTAACAATTATTACCCATAGTGTAGCTAAAATAGAATAACAACGTCTTATACCATTAAACGTACTAAGAATTAAAAACTAGCAATTTGGGGTAGTTATGAAACGTGAAACAAACAAAATAAGTCTAATTTATTTGATATTAACTAAGGGATTTGGTAGTTCTAAATATAATTACCACTGACAGAAAAGCATAAGAAAATGAACAAAAAGATGTGATAAACATGATTTTTATTGGTGTGAATGGAAAATTTTCTCACCCTCTCCTCTTTTTGTAACACAATTTGAACTTCCCTCACTTGTTATATAATATACTACTGTCATTCATGGGATACACGTTAGGATGGAAATAAAAAATTATATAATGTTTTAATTGTTATTGGGCGGAAATTTAAATTCATATTTATATTGAAGAAGAAAAGAAAACAGGAAGAATAGAGAAATAACGAGAAGACCTAAGAGAATAAAATACCTGAATAAATAACAAAAAAACTGACAAAGTTGCTAATTGAAATCGATGAAAACGATAAGGAGATTGAAACAGAAAATAAAAGATCGAAAGTCGAACTCCTTGCATATTTTGCAGTATTCACATTTATTCTTAAAAAACTTTCTAGATATTAGAGAGATGGAACTTTACTATGTGGAGCTATCGCCTTTAAAATATTCACACTAAAATTAATGCAATAATATCAATATATATCCCAACCTGAAAATTTTGACGTTGATTACAATTCTTCTCTTAATATACAATGTTAAGTTAGATTCACTCACACCACCGGATGAAAATTGGATTGTAGTCCAAGGGAATGGTTGATAAACTTAGTCGTTCTTATCTGCTTCATTGTCTACAGAGTCGTTTTCGTAACTATCATTTTCTACATTCATTTAAAGTTTTTGAACATATGAGCATGATCTCAGTTGTAGTTGCTTGCGAAATATCACTGTATTAGAAAATATACAATCTATACAGCATATGTTTCAAGTTTGAAAACGCCAAGTTGTTGACAGCAATCCATAGTGAACCTTTTTGAGTGAATTTGTGAACATGGAACAAATTTATCATCGTTATGTGATACAATACTGAGAAGAGAGAACTGGTTTCCAAGAAGGCAAGGTCATCGCGTCGATTTTTTGAGATGCGTGTAGGATAATTTTCGTTGACTATCGTAGAAAAGGAAAAACTATCAACGGTGAACTTATTGCAACGTTTGAACGAAGGAATCAAGCAAAAGCGGCAGCATTTGGCTAAGAAGAAAGTGTTGTTTCATCAAGACAAGGAACCAACTCGCACATCCGTTATTGCAATGACCAAAATTAATGAATAAAAGTTTGCATTGGTACCTCATGCATCCTATTCGCCAAATTTAACCTCCTCGTTTTATTTTCTGTTTCCAGAGTTGAAAAAATGGCTTGATGATCAAAGATCTACTAACAATGAACATTGCTAGGAAAAGAAAATTATGTTGAAAAATAAATTTATTGTTTTTCCAAAATTTTCGTGTTTTCTTTGTTGGGCCAGGTACTTCAGGAACCATCAATTATTCATTTTATTTATGCATACCCTAATATTTTCTAAACTTTGAATGATTACAAAATTTGTCGTCAGTTAATTACCATATATAATCTATCTTGAAACTTCACAGTATCAGTGCCCAAGTGTTCTGGATGATATTTTCTGCTAAAATTTTTCGATAAAATGTCTTTTGTGTGATGATTTCTATGATTGTATTAAATGATACAATTTACGGTCTGCTGTTATCAAAAATATTTCTGTTTATGAGTCACTTATACATCGCCGCTTTCGTTCACGAGAAAGTTATCTCGGCTCTATCAGAAACACTATTATAATAATTGGTATTACCAAAAACCAAAATGCATTTTTGGCTGTTTTGAAAATAAATTACTTGTTCATAAAGTTTCTTGTGGAAGTGTGTCTTTTATTTCGTTGTAATGGCTCCCGGATTTATTTATAATTATTTTTTAATGTACTAACGTACTAAGAATTAAGCACTAGCAATTTGGGGTAGTTATGAAACGTGAAACAAACAAAATAAGTCTAATTTATTTGATATTAACTAAGGGATTTGGAATTTCTAAATATCTTACTATCAAGTTATGTATTTTCCAACACAATTTGACGTTCGTATAAAAAATTCTTCTAAAGGCTATGTCAATATTGGTAATTTTTCTTTGAAAACAAAAATGGGAAGTTTTATATAAAGTGAATGACCCACTTTCGATAACAGAACATAGAAAGAAATGTTTTTATAGGCAGTAGCGAAGTTGTAACGTGAATTTTAAAGGCCAACCGTAAATCAAACTAACAAATTAACTTCAAAAGGCTATAACTTACTTCAAATTCAGACGTATATAAATGTTTGCCATTAGCATAGGCAGCGCTAGCACGGATAATAAATCAAATACAAGAGAAATAACTTGTTATATCCATTGTATAATGATGTTGTTTTCATCCCCCTTTTCATTGGTATATATGTAAAGTTTCTGTCGACGAACTCTATTTATTACACCAAGGGATTTTTGACTCAAGACGTATGGAAATTTATAGGTTACATTTTTCCGTTCTTGTTTTGATATTCAAAATGTACATGTTTGATAACCAAAATTGGAATGGAGTATGTTATTTTTTCATTTTACGATATTCACTCTTTTTAAAAATCTTCCATCTTCAGAAATGTTTGAGGTTTTCAGATAAACATCCACAAAAATGTGTAGTGAGCGTATGGGTACCCAACAGTAGAGCCATATCTTCATTCTATCGACTTATAGTACAGTCAACAAATTTCAATATAGTCCAGTCATTTCAGCGTCTTAAGCCCCAATCTGCGCAAAAGGTCACGAAAATCAGTTTTTCAAAAATATCTCGCGATTTATTGCTCACAGATCAATAGCGGATAGGATACAAATTGTTCCTGGTAAAATTATGGTTTTCGGAGTAGAGCGCTGAGAAAGCGAGTAGAATACACTCACGTACAATATTTTACGTTTAGGAACTCTTAAAATCTACTATAACTTATTCAAATGACTTTTTTTTATTGTTTTCTGCTCTCAAACAGTTTTTATAATGAGTGATACATGCACATAAAAACTCAGTAGAAAACTTTGTTGAAAAAAAAAAAAAAAAATAAACTCGACTGATAGCATCAACAAATATCAACATTACAAGAAAAATATTCTGTTTCTACATGCCATTACCGGATGTGATAAATTTTTTGGGAAAGAAAAATTGAAAGTCATGAAGATGTACGATAAAACACCCGATTTAAACAAGAAATTGGTCTCGGGATGTCATTGTCAATGCTGGAATACATTTTCTACTAGCAATATACGATACTCCAAAATTCAAAACAATCGATAGATAATTGCAGATACTGTAGGTTTACTAAACTAACAAGACAAAGTCATAGAGATATTACCAATAGAGTAGGCATGCCTACAAGTGAGAGCGAATGACAAGAGAAAGAGAGCCATTTATGTATTTCTATCTCTTTCTTTAATTGCGTACTGCGCATGTGTGTCTCTGATTCAACGGGCCAGACGCTCCCACTTGTATGGGCGCCTATAGCATGCCTACCGCATCTGTAATATCTCTATGGACAAAGTCTAGTTCCTTCAAAAGTTTGTGGACATTACCGTGACTCGTCATGCTTAAACGCAGAGTCAACAAATGATTGAAATAATGAAGATGTAGTTGTAAATCTGGAAATGAGTTTGTCAGTAAAAACTAATTGAATGAGGAAACCTTTTATTAAATATAATGGATTATGCCTACGAGGGAAATCGTGTAAAAAAGGTCTACCTCGTAGATGGTGAGGAAAAGAGTGCATCGTCATGATATAGTCGCTTTCTCATCGCTCTACTCTACATAAAATGATTGATTTCACGGATAAATGCAAGAGAAATTTTTTGTAGATAATTATTTTACTGGGAACGATTTTTATAATAACCGTTTTTGACAAATTCGGCACACTAGGAATTTTTCCATAGATATAACATAAAATAACTGGACTATTAGTGAAAATAAGGCTCTACAGAGAATAAACTACTTGTTTGTAAGGTCTTTCGTAAAAGTGTGTCTTTCATTTATCTTAAAGGAATATTCTATCAATAATTTTCAGATTTTTTCATATATTATCTTTTCTATTCGCACCAGTACTGATCTACGATCCTGTTCCTTCCCAAAAGAAATTTCCTGATATCGGTTCATTGGCACGAACATTGAAATTCATTCTTAATAACATGTTTAACACTTTGATTTCAATTGGTTGTTTCTTGGTGGTTCTCCATTTAACCCTTTCTTCTGTGGACATTTAGTTTCACCTATCATATTGAAACATCATGTGTAGATCTGTATAATTATTTGTGTACCTACTTACAAACTATTTTCCAAGAAGTAGGTATTATAGATTATAATATAATGGAAAACGGAAAGGTGAAATGTCCACGGACGTAAAAATATCTATGAAAAAAAAAATAAATGGCCATAGCTTTCTGTAGCAACATCGGCAAATGAAGTTATTTGTGAAATTGATCCTCGATGATCTTGTTTGAGAACTTTGCCTGAACAGAGTGTCTAAAATTTAAACTTAGATGCAGTGT
Organism: Diorhabda sublineata; assembly: GCF_026230105.1. Taxonomy (NCBI): domain Eukaryota; kingdom Metazoa; phylum Arthropoda; class Insecta; order Coleoptera; family Chrysomelidae; genus Diorhabda; species Diorhabda sublineata. Next base: position 27,726,860 of record NC_079481.1, read on the forward strand.
TTGTGGACCTGAAATTTGAAGCCGTTGCGGCAGCAGCTCAGTTTATTATCCCACAAACGTGCTGTAAAATTACTGAAATTACTCAGAACCACGTTAATTTCTACTGCCTTTACTTAAATGGCACACTAAATGCATGGACTATATATTCGTAGATATTCTAAGAATCGAACAAAAGGACAGTTATAATTAGTTTAAAAAATCGTACATTAGTAAAAATTAATGTTTGTTAATCTATATGTCACAATTAAAATTTGTTTATATCTTTCATGAAATTTATGCATTCAAAATTAATATTATGAAGAATATTGCACGATAAGTAAATGTATGTGCCCCAATTTAGGATTACTTATTGGTATTTAAAGCAAACAAAAGAAAAAAATCAATTGAATAGATTCCAATCCCCAGCAGTAATTGCAAAATGTACTATATTACAGTTTGGTGTGTACTAAAAATTCACTATAAATTGATAATTTTGACAGGATTGATTGTTTATGAATAATTTATTCAATCCAATACAAAATTTTACATGTCAATTTAATAAGTCGGTGATTAAACGCAAAAGGTAGGACCAAATGGAAACGATAGATGTTTACTCAGAAAAGTGGAATAGAAAATTACTCCGCATATGTAGACTGATAATCCAGGAGTTGTCAATCTAAAAAGCTTCCTCATACCTAAATGTAATATTTTTATGAAAATTGATAGTTCGAAATTATAGGCATTAAAACCGCGAGGTTTGCGTGAATTTGCAATGCCGGAAAAACTATTTATTAAAAAAATTCCCTCTCATGGTATGAAACGATTTGCCTAAAGTGTATTTTATGAAAATTCTCTCTCAATTTACGTTTTTTTCGATAAATAATAGGTATAGGTATAAATTTTTTGTAGCATGAAACATGATACCCACGATCACTAAAAGTTTAAACTAAAATTCGCACATTCTAGTTTTTCAATTCTCTGAAGACTTACACATTTCTTAAAAGTTTATTTTTTTAAAAGAAAACGGAGTAGTCTTCTCCTTAGTAATGGGATTACACATAAAACATTTCATTCTGTATTTGAAATAATTTGTAAAAATCGAGTAGAAATATTTATTACAGTTTACAACTTTATTTTCTGTATAAAAAAAATGAATAAGGAATTTTAAAAAAATATATATAGAATATATAAAATTATAATCATTATGGAACTATAGTAGTTATATTCATTGACTATTTATCGAAAATCAGTAATTATAAGCTGGTTTGCTGGATATTTCTGAGTCCGCAAACCAAGATATTCTTAAAGTAGACATTAAAACGAGCAAAATAAAAAAAATCATGTTATCCACGTAATGAGGGAGAAATTTCCTCCCTCATCACACACTTAAAAAAGGCTAACTTCCCTCTGACGGCCAAAAAAATTGGTTTACTTAAATTGAGAATGAAGAGAATGAAATTTTCTATCGAATACACTTTAGTCAAACCATTTATTACCATAAGAGAGAAATATTTATCGATTTTTTTAATAATTAGTTTTTTAAAACATTTTTTCAGCTATGCAAATCCTCGCAAACCTCGCGTTTTCAATTCCTATAGTTTTGAACTAACAATTTTGTTTGTAGATTTACTGCTCCCGGACTATGAGAAACATAATTTATTATTAAATAAGCTTTTGAAATAGACTATGTACATCAACTTTTTTTAACAGCTTTCTTTAAAATGACATTGAATAATCGGAAAAATACTATGAATCATGTACTAATATAAAAGTTTATAATTTTTCTAATTCAACTGTTCGATAAATTCCTATAGTTTTTACCTACCAATTTTCTTCGTAGATTGACAACTCCTGGACTATGAGTTATAGGTTGAAAAACAAATTAATCACGGTTGATTAGGAATTATTGATCCGAAGGAAAAATAATTTATTATTAAATAAGTTTTTATCAAAAAATTATAGTACACTGTGTACCTTCGATCTTATGATGAAAATACTTAACTAGAGGTGAAAAAAGTTGCAGTAAAATATAACACTCTGTAAATACCCAACTAAATTTTATCGTTATAAAGCGACAACTATGTGCTCATTATTTTTATTCAGCAATAAAATCCCTTTTACGAGATGATGTACAATAGAAAAGGCTTATTACCCTATAACAAACTCTAACCCTATATATACACTTGTTACTGTAACGCGTGTAAAAATTCCCTAGGGTACTTATCAAGTGTCTGAATTCGTTGCGGTCTGAATAATCTCGGAATGAATTGTAAAACATGTAAATAGTGGTATAAAAATTTATATGTCGATGAGATTTCCATAGGAAAATGTTTAAATAGATAGTTGCTTCAAAGTTGCTTGAATCATTCAAATATACCCCTTCCGATCTATGACTTAACTCAACTTAATAAAGGCAATAGTGAATAGATGACTAAAGCCTGGTGGATATTTCTCAGAGTGAGATAATAAATAAAAAATATTTTAACAAAGACTTTAAGAACTTTTTGAGATAATATAGAATAGCGGATGAGATTTGGATTCAAATTATATACTTACAACAAATTTAACATAAAACACAAAATTAAATGAAGTGAATCCAATTTATGACAATATTTTGGAAGATATGAGAGATTTTTATATATTGCAGGAACCATATTGGCCAAACAAAAACCCAGAACACCAGATCAAATTAAGAAAATGAAAGTAAATGTCTCGATTTATCGATAGAATAGAAAATTTTTCTAATTTATCTAAGCTAACCTAATTTATTTATTTTTTATTACAAAATTCGCATCAACCGTATACTGGTTATTAGCGATTTAGTAAAGATTAAGTATTTAATCTATGAATAATTGTTAAATTAATTTTATGATAGAGATCTGTTTAAGGTAATTTTTAAGGTAAGTAATGTTGTACTTTGGTCCTAAAATTTCACGTATTGTTCCGAGTTGTAGATTTGATGATGATCTTTCTGAGTTAAGAGATGGACATTCTGCAATTATGTGTTTTATAGTTAATTTGCAATTGCAGTTGCTACATTTTGGTTCGGGTTTCGCATCAAATAAGTAGCTGTGCGTCAGTCGCGTATGGCCTAGGCGCAGACGTGTTAGGAGAACTTCATCTCTGCGATTTTTCGGTAGTATTGAGTCTTTCACTTCACGAAGTTTGTGTGTGGATGTTGACCATTTGATCTCCCATTCATTAAACACTTTACGCTTTAAGATTGTTTTAATATCGGTAGTAGTTAAAAAGTTCACGCACTCCGCACTATCACTAATTACAGGTTCCTTAGCCATCAGGTTTGCCTCTTCGTTTCCTTTTATTCCAATGTATGAGGGGATCCAACAGAATACTATTTTTTTGTTGTTGTCTTGTATGTATTTTAGTTTTTGCTTGATTTTGATTACTAATGGATTTGTGGTGTGAATTTTTTGAAGACTTTGGATAGAGCTAAGAGAGTCTGTGAGTATGACATGATTAGGCTTGTTTGATGAAGCGGCGAAGTGGGTAGCTCTATATATTGCGTATAATTCAGCAGTGAAAGTGGAAAGTGGTGTTTGTCGAAAGAGGTGAGATGAGTAATGAATTTCGTGCTTCCTATTGTCCATGGTGGAGTTTGAGAAGATTCGATAGGAAGGCATTCAGGAATAAAGAAATTTAATTCGCTTAGATATGATCGAATTCTAGCATAGAAAGGTTTCGGGGTTCTGGGTTTATTTGAAAAAAGATTTGGGAAGTTCTTGGAGAAGCAAGGAGGGTCGGATTGGAAGGATTGGATTTTAGTTTGGCTGCATATGTAAGGCTCAAATATATTCTTCTGTCTCCCAAGGATGGTTCCCCTGATTCGCAGTACAGACTTTCCACTGGTGTTGTTTTGAATGCACCTGTTATCAAACGTAAGGCTGAGTTGTGAAAGCTGTCGAGTTTTTTCAGTAGCGATTTGTTTGCTGTTGAATATACAATTGATCCATAATCCAGTTTTGATCGGATAAGTGTTCGGTACAATGTTAGTAATGTTTGTCGATCTGCACCCCATTCTTTGTTCGTTAGCGTTTTCAGTAAGTTCAGTCGTTTGTTGCAAGTTAGGAGAAGGTTTCTGATATGGTAGTTCCAGCTTAGTGTGTGGTCGAATAGTATTCCGAGAAATTTTATTGTTGTTTCCATTTTTATGTCTTCATTATAAAGTTTAAATACCGGTACTGTTGGTATGTTCTTTTGTCTTGAGAAAAGAATGTCTTTGCAGTTGAAAAAGTAAAACCAGTTTTTTGTGACCACAGTTCTAAGTTATGGATAAAAGCCTGACTTTGTGAGAAGAGGTTTTTAATATTTTTTTACAGTAAACAACTAAGTCATCTGCGTATAGTCGAGCTTCTACAGGTAACTTTAAGTTTTTCAGGATGTCGTTGATTGCGATGATAAAGAGTGTGGGACTTATGATTGATCCTTGGGTTGCACCATTATTAAAATATGTTTTTTCGTAGGTGGTGCCGTTGGTTTTAACTTTAAATGTTCGATTTTTCATAACCTAATTTATTGTTTTAGTTAAGAAAGAATTAGGTTAAATGAGGCTCACAGCTTTTTTTCTTCTGAAATCTGTTATAAATGAATTTCGAGATGAGGTTCAAGTTTCACTCGTGCCTCAGGTACCATGGAAGACGTTTCAGAAAACCAAGAAGGAAAAACATATTTTGTATTCATCATAAAGTGCTTGTTTTGTCATCTGGACTATATTCATTATTTCCGTTACTATCTTCGTTAGGTGTAGTATCTGATACATAGTTTTTGAAACTCCAAATATGTCATAAATTCCTTTTATTATATTATCGCTGCTGTTGCGATGTTTTTCTATGTTTTCTTATCACTATTTATTGAGCTGTTGACTCTTAAATCGACTATCGACTATAAATAATTCCACATCATTCTCCATATTGAACTATTGGCTCTTACTTCTGGGTATTTGCTCCTTCATTTGCTGCATTCTTCACCAATGCCTTATCAAAAATTATTAAAGCTTATGTCTTTTCATTATTTCACTTTCGATTCTGACAAGAAAGAGAACAAGAACGCAATTGGTACACAGTTTTAAAAAAGTAAGAAAGTGACGGTATATTAAAAAAAAATAGTGAAGCAAAAAAGGCCTACCCCGCTCACAAATATTTCCTTTATTTTCTACACTATATTATCGATACTATATATGTTATCTAACCCTCATATGAAATACATTAAAAGGACCTAAGCCACATTATGTACGCATCTTCTGGGAAATGAATCGTTAAGATCCGGATGTTTTAAATTGTGTTATTTTCTGTAAAAACATTGAATTCGTGGTTTTCAAAATTCATTAATCAAAATCAAGTATCAAAAAGGTTTCCAAAACGGTGAAACCCCTAAATTTTTGTTTGGGGTGGTATTCACCCTCAGAGTAAAAGCACATACCAGCATAGAATGGAATTTGCTTCTCAAGGTATTTACTATCTACTGTTAAAATTTCAAGCGAATCGATGCATTTTGATGGAAATCTGAGGTAAAAACCTTTCTTCACTGGATTATAAAGCTTCTCGTATCGTAGCAAACTAATAAATTTTTGTTGATTCATTTTCCCAAATCGACTGATAATAAATTCAAGCTACTTTATCCCGTTTATAAGAAGTGGGTGAGCCAAAAACCCGTACATTTGTATCAGTCGGCATTCGATATTTGACAGTCAAGCAATCTAGAAATTAATCCAATACATTTCGAAATCGGACTTGCATGAAAATTGCTCATGTCGTTTCCGCTGTGAACTGTACGTGTCTGATCAAACATTTATCTATTTGGTAATTTAACTGCCTCATATAAAATGTTGTTTCGAAAGTATACACTAATAGACAACCGAAATATTGAGAAAGCTGCTGGAAATGAAATTCTTGATTAGAAAAAATAAAATATTAAATTTTCCCTGTACAGTAAATAGAAATTTTCTTTTTATTAGAAGAACTTTTCATTATAACCAAGACGATACCAAGAGTTGTAGAAGATTGAGGTTAACTTTGATTGTACATGGTTCAAGAGGTAAAATTATAAGATAAACTCAATTATGTTCCCCAAGTACTTTTCTCGAAAGACTATTAGTATTAGGAGTTATTAGGAAATTTAGTATCTGGACTGGTTTCAAGGAGTCCACATCCTCGCTTCTACAAATTAACTTTTTATCCATGAGCTTCTTTTGGCAAGGCTTGGCTCACTATAGTTAGATAGGATTTTCTTCCTGGTTGTAACAGAGTTTGCACTGGGCTTTCTGGACGACAATATCCTGCCAAGGAAGACAATAAGAAGGTATAGCATATTTTGGTTGGATTCACACATTTCTAAGATCTCGCTACATTAATGTGGCCCAATCCTGGAAGCTAATGCCAGGGTATTTATCTTTTTCTTGTTCTTGTAGGTTGCATGAACCTAAAGATACAAAAATCGGTAGTTCTAGATTGAAAATTAACCTTGTTTTGTACCTTTTATATTCGTAAAGCAAAAGTCTAGAAATAAAATATGCAATTTCAAAAATTCTTCTCCTTATATTTTGACAAATCTCAAAAAACTTGATTATAAATGTGATTCTACTTTATTATGACTTTTATGTATGTATATAGAATTTAATTCTTCCTCATCTAAAAATTTATGTTGAGTCAGATTCTGAATAAGATATAGTATGAAAATTTGACGATTTCAACTATTGTAACCTTTAGAAAACAGTTTGCTCTGAAAAGACAGGGCTGATATGAAATCTTTATACTCAAAAGTGTAATTTATCAAAAAACCTTGTTCTACCCTTTAATCTTGGCTGTAAAAATTGCATATCAATATTGATTTATTAATAAATGACTCTCCAAAAACATAAGTGGTGTTATAAATATAGAGTTGATTTAAAGTATGGAATATCTCCCAAACGGAAACGAAAACGAAAACAAAATTTTAAGAGATGTTGCATTGTTGTCATAGAGGGTATTTAAATCCTCCCAAAATACAGAGTCATTAAATATCAGGGAGTGGATTGATTATAATTGTGATAGTTGTATTATTAAAGACGATCCATTCGACTTCTTTGATCCCAACAGATCTCTCCTAAAAATGATCATAACAACATAACACAAAACAATAAAAGTGAGAAAAAGAGACTTATCTCGATCTGACTAAGTGCAAACTGATAATACCACAAACAATTCTGATGGTATAAAGTACTCAAATAAAAAAAAAACAGTTTCGCATGTACCTATCAAACAAAAACTGATACACAATGTGAATATATTAGCATTATGCTTCATATGATGCAAGACAACGTGTAATGCAATGCAAGATACAATATTTCTTGATCAAACTAAACTAAACTGTCCATCAGAGTCCAAAAGCAAGGCAGAGGCAGATGTAATTCCAGTGATGCAACCACCACTTTTTTCTTGTTCACTTTACTTAAAAAGTTGACATGGTGCAAGACAACGTGCAATGCAATATTTCTTGATCAAAAGCATGCGTAGATGAAGTTTAGCTTATGCTTATTGTTACATGTAAGATTTTTATTGCGTGCACTGCAATTCTAATTTTTTAGTTATCTTACATTCTATTTTCTTCAGGAGTTTTTTAACTGTTTATTCATCCATCTTCTCAACTATATTTTTGTATGTGTTCTCTTCTTAATCTATAGCTAAACCTACCATCGCATGGGTGCTCTTTTATGTCCATCAGACTCCAGAAGCAAGGTAGAGACGATATAATTATTGCTAGGGCTGCAGTAATTCCCATTTTTCATTGTTAAACAGCACACAAATAAAATGTGAGGTTAGGAAATTGTTTACTTTTATTTATGGAATTTAGACTAGTGGCAACGACGTGCAATATTCCTTTATGTAATATTTTGATCTTGCAAGGAATTGCATGCAATTTTTTGCATGTTGTCTCGCATCATGTCAATCAGCTGCGGATTTCCAGAGTCATAAAATTGTGGCAAAATAACTAGCCATTGCAAAGGAATCTATTTGGTGCAAATTATCTGATGGGCCACGAACAACACGAACATTTTGTCAAACAGGCCGGTTGCTCTCCTACACAATCGGCGCTGATGACGTAGTACTTATTTGGAACGGATCTCTAAAATATATCCAAACTTTTAAGCTTTGTAAGTTTGTAAATACTAATCCCATCGGCTTGAAATAAATACCATAATTCTTGTAACGTATTTTCGTTACAAAAGAATTTACTTTTTTCAAATTTTCTTTTTTTCATCGATTAAATCACATATCTGTAATGTATAATTTTTTTTTGAGTCCATAATATTTACAACGTAAATCTATTGCTGTCTTCCAATAGTTTCGTGGTTTAGAAAAGTTTTCAACAATCCTCTCTGTATTTTTTCACAGTTTTTAAACGGTAATTAAAATTGTTAATCGATTTATAGTAGATAAGCCGATAAGTCACATGTATTCCTAGTGACGTTATTTAGTATCCAAGTAATCTAGAAATCAACAAATCGACATGCAATTCGGCTATCAATAGCATTAAATACAAATCCGAACGTACGTCTAACCGCCAGCATCCTATTGAAAAGCGTATAGCGTGACAAGATCCATTGGTTAATTGAAACCCATCCGACAGACAGCAGAAATCGCGATGGATGAGGTGAGCCAGGTGCACAAAGATAAAACGAGAATCGGCAATGAGCAACGAGAATTAGAGAAGAGAGCATTCGGCGAATGAGGTGAATTCAGACTTAGAATATACACATATATAAGTAAACAAGTGGATGGAGAAACAGGAGATATTCCATTGGGAATCGACGATCTGGAAAGAGGCACTCACTGTTACCGATCAGTATTCTAATTGACATTCAGTAAGATTCTGATTGTTTTAGTGTATGGAATAAGCAATTCAATGAAAAATGATAATCACTTTAATGATGTACAGGGTATATCGGGAATTTTAGAAATTAGAATAAATAAAAATGACAAAAAAACATTAAAAATTATTAATCAAAATGATAGAGCAACGTAGAATAACTAGAAAATCTATGTAAAAGATTATACTGGGTGTACACTGATATATAAAATAGTGTAATAGGGTAACATTTTGTAGACCATGAAAGAAGAACATAAGAAAATTCTGAGAGGGATGAATCTAACCAAGAAACAATATATAAGTTAGAAAAAGCCTTTATTCAACATTGGGTTAAATAAAGAGAAAGAAAAAGTGCAAGAAATGAACATTTGATTCGAGCTAGTATTTGGGGGTTGTAATAGGAGAAAAAAGATGCAGAGAAACCGAACTAGAAGTTTGAAAATAAATTACGAATATACCTAGTTATACAACTTGTTTCTTAATGTATGTGACAAAATTTCAGGTAAATGAATTACCTGCTTTTATGTGAATATTTCTTAACCTGAAATTTTTTCATAGTACAATATCCTGTGTGATAATTTCTCTTTATTACAACGTAATTTTAGGCTAATGTCATTTTGAGTCATTTTTTGGTTTTCGCTCTCATACGTCCATAAATACTCAGGCATTTCAAGTAATATTTCATTTTATAATACTAAATTACGAAAAAAAATTATATATAATAATGTAATAATAATAATATCAATGATGAGATCTTTGCAACAGCACAACAAAATTTTTTACTCCATTGCATAGTTACATAGACGTTGAATTTATTAAAGTCAGATTTTTTTGTTGTATAGAGGGGGTTGTTAAAAGCTTGAGTGCAAATTTGTGGACCTGCAACACTTGGAGAAAATCTTGGAAAAAGGGGTGGAATAGTTTTTACGAAATAACAATTTAACTATCCACTGCGAAAATCTATTTTGTTGTTTTTTGTAGGAAATTTAATTCTTTACAAATTTGCTCTCCCGACTTCTTTTCGTAAAATTGAAAATAACTTAGATTATAAGAGAGGAATTCGTTGGAAAAATTTTTGGTAGGATAAGGAAGGTTTATTGGAGTTGGCCCTGATATAGGTCTCCTCTGCAGGGCGCTAAGTTATTAACAAAATACTATGAAAATTGAAAAACAGCGTTTTTTGTGTCACTGTAACTTTTTATTCATTCATTTATTCTTAGAAAAATTTGTTCGGAGAAATTTTATAGAGAATTACAAGAGGAACAAATTTCACCCTAGATTTTTAATTTTGTTTATTCTAAAGAATTTCACAGCGTAGTTGTTTTTTGTAGGAATTTTGATTTTTTCGTAAAATTCACCCAAAACAAAAAATTAAAAACGTATTTCATTCAACTATGTTTTCAATATATTACGTACCGGATTTTTGAACCTCTGTAAATTTTTAAAAACAAAGAAATTTGAAAAAATTTTGTCTTGAAACGCTCGAAAAAACTCTATAAAAAGTTGTAGCGACTCAAAAAAAACGATTTTTATTCCTAATTTTACGAAAAGAAGTCAAAAAAGCAAATTTGTAGAGAATTTGAATCACTACAAAAAGCACCTTAACAATTTTTTGCGCGGTGGATAGTTTGTTATTGCGCAAAAACTTTTTCCGCTTTTTTGAATATGGCGGATTGTGCCCAAGGGTTGCAGCCGCACCAACTCGGTTTTAAGGTTCTTATATTATCCCCTATGCCTAAAAAACATACTTGATAAAAAGGTTGATGTAACTTTTCAATTGCCAATCAATCTATACTTAAATTTAATAAATAAAAACTCAATTCAAATTATAACTTTGTGACAAGTGTTATCCCCAAAGGGGTATTTTGTTATAGGAAAGACCCATCGCAATTAGATACAAGCATAAACCTCTTGAAAATCGTTGGATGCATTTAAAATATTTTATATAATCTCTCGTCATTATATATGAGAAGAAATGATTCTGTGTAGCAATCACCATTTCCTATTGATTGTAATCTTTGCTACAATGATTCACGACAATTTGCAATTCCCGGTAAATACTTGTTCAATTGTAAACAAGATGTTATTTTAAATGAGAAGTTTTAAGAAAATACCAAACATCGAAGTCACCCTATTTTCTAAGTATAGTAAATAGAAAAGTTGCCTTATATACCTTAGCTGTTATTTGTATACTGCCTTTGAAGATCAGAAAAACATGGAGTTCGAGAAAGATTAAACGTTTATAAGGAAGGGTTTTCAGAAGATGAGTTTTGCGAGTTTGTTAAAAAGCCAAAAACGAATATACGCATCACCGGCATCAAAAGCTGTAGCCGAAATGAATTTCTGTTATATGTGTGTATTTCCTTTTCCGATATTATACCAATGTTTTCCGGCTCCGAAAGGCAACAAATAGGTTTTTTCTTTCGTTTTCTTTTATTCGCGGTCCAAGGGATATTAGCAAAGAAATTGATTCGATCGAATATTTTTTTCTTGAAGTGAATAACAATGTTTTACAAACTTCGATAGCAACATCAAATTTCTTCCGACTGATATAATAAATATGAAGTTTTCTCGATAAGTCTAAAAATATGGAATAAAATATTCTTTTTATTTTTCACTGGGCTTACAAGATTGTCTGCAGCCCGCCAGGTTGATGTTTGACGAGGATGAGACAATGCCTGACCTTTGAGGCAGCAAAAACCACGCCTAGCAGTGGTAGACCAAAAAAACTAATATTTACAGCAGTTGAACATTTAAATAATATATAGCACATTAAAAATAGGTTAGGTTACCGTTTAAAAGGAAAACCTTGAAATAATCGAAAAAGTTGGGGATATATATACTCTCCATCAATGCTATTCCAATGTTTTTATGCTTCATAACAAGCATAAACTAAAAATGTAGCTGTAAGATTCCATAAATAATGTAATAAAATCTTTACTTAAAGGGTTCGCCATAAAGAGACATTCTGAACAAAATTATCATAAATTGTAATTATTTATTAAAAATACTTACACAAGTTGTAGACTAACCAACTAAATTTTTCTACATTTCAATGTTTTCCTTATGTTTCCTCATGTTATATTTCATTCAGACCCTTTAAACAGTGATTCCTCCTTAATTTTTCACACTAGCTCTGTATTGGCGTACTGAACACGTATTTTTTTACGAAAAAACTTTGATTTGACTGGCCTATAAACAATATTATTTGATGTTACTGAAATAACTGATTTCTCATTATTGATATAAAATAGCTTCCCATTCGATATCAAGCTGCGTGTAATTAAATTTTCCCTAGTTGTATTTTTTTAATATTACAATAAACTACAAACGTATATTATCTATAGAAAACAAAATAATATACATAATATCAATAGAGATATTTGTTATTAATATGGAAAAAAATTAATTGAAATATCAACGACTGCGGGACGCCCACTGAAACATTTCTATTTGATTTTTGCTAGTATAATTTCATCAAAAATATAAAGTTTTATTATTCATAAAAAGAATGTTTCTCCATGCGTGAATTATGATTGCTGGATGAAGTAGTATATATGTCTCTAAAGCGACTGATTTATTGCTTTTTCCAGTATCCATTTTTATTGCTTGCTGGTCTCGGTTTACTATTTTTGTAAATTAATTAATGAAATGATTGTAGACTTTCTATCGAATTCAATGGAAATATAATATGCAACAAAATATTGATTTGAGGACTGCTCCAGTTTTTATTATAGAGAAGTTTCGACCTTTACCATCCGACATGTACAACCCTTTGATATGAATTAATAAATTACCTACCTCATTAGTATCAGAATACAATTTGCTATAACCATTTAGTAATTTTATGTTCTAAATTGTCACAATTTTGTATATGTGAAACACAAGCAATTATCAATTTCATTTTTATGTAAGGTCGATTTATGAAGTTTCATTTTTCGAGTACATGAACTTCTTATGATGACTTCTAGATCTACTTTCCAAACATTAATAAGGTTGTCCTATATTTATATATCATAATCATTACATGGAACTTCATATATTAGTTTCTTTTTGATTTAGATGTTTTAGTACTGAAATTTTGATATTAGTATAAAGTAGAAGAAGAAGAGAATGACCCAAAGCAGTTAAAAGAAATAGAAGCGGACCTACGTAGAATGGGATAATAGAATAAATAGCGATAGTTTCTAGAAACAATATAAAAACTATAGATAGATTTTCACCTTGGAAACAATTCAGAGTAATCAAAATCTAGAGCTATATCTACTGTTCATAGATTATACGCAAGCTTAAGATTCAATAGAGGCTTTAGAATAACATTTAACTCTGGAAAGGACTGATATTGTGGGTAGGAAGGCTATCAGAAAGGGCTGAAGCAGCTTTATCCACTTTACTTTAAACCTGACAACGGAAGTAATCATAAGAAAAGCACAAATACATACACAAGTTTAATCTACTACAGAAAGCAACAGAATTTTGCATAATCTGATGAATTAGCAATCGTATATACTAGATTGGGCAAGGAACCAGAAAGATTCAGGTGAATGGCGTGAGGACTAAATATATGGAACGGTAGATAAATAAGAAGGAGTTTACGTTGAAAAATAAATATACTGTGTTCTAATATTTTTGTTGGGCCAGGTACGCCAGGTACTTCTGGGACCATTCTCGTACTTGCACTAGAAAATTTTCATTTAATTATTTGGGGAAACGTTGCAATATCATGAAAATAATGAGGAACTAATATATTTTCGACCGCATTGTTACTTAATGCAGGATATAGTCGATAAAATTCCATTACTTTGTCCATCATCGAAAATCTAATAACAAAAATTGATATTTTTCCGTAGACAAAAAGACCCTGTTGTTTGAGACCCCACTCGAAGTGAGTAAAAAACCCTATCAGGAAACCAAAGTTTCGTAATTAGATCATCACAACATGGCGTTCGACGAGGACCACATTACCAACAAAATATTAATCGAGTTTCAACACAATATGCACGCATCAGTGGTCGGACAAATTGTTTTATAAAGTGATTATGTATAATAGTAGTTTATCAGGCAGTTCCATAATGTAACGGTCCTAATAAGGTTTAAGTGTACTTCAGAGATATGGGTCTAAAATTCGTAAGAACGTGCGTATGTGGCCCGAGGGAATGTGTAATTTAACGTTTATTACATTGTGATTGCTAGATAATGCGTTTATAAATGTAGATGTCGGTCGACAGTTGACAGAGATTGTTTACAGCGGCGTACTTTCATGAAGGATTTAATAAAACGTAAATTATGCTATTTGCAGCTGGAATTATGGTTCAAATAATCAAAGCTGAAGAATCTGACTGGAAATATTGCCCACGACAATGAAAACTCTCGACACTTGTCTTTCAAAAAGGATGACAACTCTCGTCTCGAGTCTGATCTCCCAATATAAGTATCGTCTCGTTTCGTAACTCGCGCGAAAGCTTCGCAAAAATCTCGCAGTTTTTTTATATTTCCTAATTGAATAAAATACAGTAGAACTCCAATTATCCGAACTCTGACTATCCGAATCGCCGATTATCCGAATCACTTTCAGAAAAAAATTTGTCCAAAAAAAGTCTAAGTGACGCTAAGACGTGCGTGGAATAAACTGAAAGGCCTACCGTCTGAGAAGAACAAAAAAAAAGAATCTGGAGAAAATGAGAAACAAGAAAATGGAGAGGATGAAGATGATGCAGATGCGTTGCCACTAGAGGAAATAAGAAAAATGATTGTAAAAATTCCTGGTTGTACAGAAGTAAGTGCTGAAGATTTAGGAGAGTGGATGGCTTGTGACACGTCTGACCCTGGTTTTCAAATTCTCAATGACCATGAAATTGTTGAAAGTGTGAAAGAAGATGTTGAAGTGGAAGTGGAAGAAGAACTTTCTGCTGATGTTGAAGTAGACGCTGGACCATCAGCTAGTGAAGCATTTGCCGGCCTCGAGACTGCTTTGAAGTGGATGGAGCGTCAGCCCGAGTGTGACCACTTGCAACTGCTCACCGTCAAGCGAATGCGTGACCTGGCTGCCCTAAAACGGATGAAGAACGCAAAACAGCTTACATTGACGGAGATGTTTGAAAAACAATGATTTTTATTTCTAAACTTGTTTTTTAATTTAAAACATGTGAAAATATCATGTTTCTTTCATTTAATTCAATAAAAAAATAGTGCAATATCAAAACGTAGCTTTTATTCTCTCCAATAGCAATTTTTTAAAAAAAAACTCCGATTATCCAAATATTTGATTATCCGAATGGGTCACGGTCCCCATTAATTCGGATAATTGGAGTTCTACTGTACAGAAATAGAATCAATTCAAATTTTTATTTTCACGAACAAAAACATAGCAATCTAACAAAAACAAAATACTTAGAACGAAAAAACAAAATTTATTAAGCTATAATATATTATATCTCCCTAATATCTCAGTCAATAATAATACGATTCTTCAGTAAAACTTCGGTTGTAATAAGTATTGTATGTTAGCTAATGGGAAAATGAACGAATGTGGTAGATTTTTCGTAACCTGAGTAACCGGATTCATGAAAAGTGTCTTCATTTAACTTATTGTACAATTTTTTTATTATTAACCCAGTCATTCGAACTTATTTCGCCGATTTTCAATTTTAAAATTTCAAATCTCGGAGCGGTCAAAAAGGTAAACATGCGTACATTGCGTAACCGTTCATGTTCATGATAAATAGAATAATTAATTAATATTTTTTTACATTTTTATCACCGAAGCTTTTGCGAGACCTCACTGCAAAATTTGAGACGAGATTTTTTTGGTTTCTTTCTGTCAGGCAAGGAGAATTCGTTGCGAGTGGATTTAACAATATATATTCAGTCGTACATTCCAATAGGAATAGTACCTAACAGCTTAATCAAAAGTTCTTTGACTCATTTCTTGTGGTAAGTCAATCCACAATCTAACCATTTTTCTCTTTTAAACTAAAGTTTTGACCGTTTTTCTCTATTTTTTTCTTCGTTTCTGGCTATTATTCCGCCATCCGCGATCTTACTCCCATTTTGTTCAAATAATTTGTTACTTAACTTTCCCATTGGATTTTTGGTCTTTCTCTGGGTCCGGGTCCTTTTTTAAACTCCACTATTATTTTTCAATTGTTTTATGTATCCTATTCGTTGTGATTTTAGAAATCTGGAGTCTATTCTTTTCAGATTTCTCGAATTTCAGCATTCAAAAGGATTCTACAGTGTCCGCTACTTAATATTTTCGGCCCATATGTTGTTATTTTCATTTATTTTTCGACGGTTTTAGTTGGATTCGTCGTTTCTCCTCCATAGGTTACTGTTGACCTTATTTCTGTTCTGTAGATTCTCATTTTAGTACATAGAATTTATGATAATATTCGGTAGCCTGCTTAGATCCTTTGAGTAAATTCTTCTACTCGTTCATTGTGGTCATCAACTGTTGTTGCAAATATAAATTGTTAACCCCGTCGAATATATATTTCCTTATCGCTATATTTTAGGTTTAGCGCTTTTTTGTTTTCTTTCCAACTCTATATACTCAGTCTTCCCTCCATTTAGCTCTAGTTCTCTGTCGATCTTCAAGAATATTTCCTTTAGTTTCGTTATTATCGCCAGATCATCTGCATATAACAATATTTGGATGGTGTCACTGATAACTTTACCTGTCAGCTTGGAGTATTTTATTACTCCGTCTAGTTATCTAGATTTCAAGATTCATCATCATTATCTATTAATGTCTTTCGACCTGCAATTTTGACTTAAAGTAGTATGTCTCAGACTGTCAAAAGCTTCTTTGAAGTCTATAAATAGAATGTGGATCTTCATCATTTCTCTATATTTTGATTTAAAATATTGGGAGCTTCTATTGTTGATCTCCCGGGCCTAAATACATAATCACCTTCTTCAAGATGAGTCTCGTTGTATTTTTTTAAATCTCGTGTTAACGATGGAAGATTGAATAGATATAATATGCAGTTTAGAAGCATTTTAAGAGAACATCAACAATTTATATCTCACCACCAATATTTAAATTATTGGAAAAAAATTAATATATGATGGAAACCGATTGAATATTTTTTCATAGCGAAAATATGATTGAGGTCATCATGTGAAATCAATTTAGAGCGACTGATCAGATAAAGGTTCCGAATGGCGATCACATAAACATGTAGGCGGATTTTGGGATTGTGTGTAATTTCCCTAACGCATATCGGTACGTTTCCCAGTGTTTATATTGAATCGGTATTGCCTTTGTTGGCTTATCTCGACCTATCTGTAATGAGATCTCTGTTTAGGTCTGTATTCCAGGAGACCACATTCTGATTCTAATCCAGAGATGGACTAAGAAGATCGGATTACAAAACGAACTTATTTGTCAAATAACATAACCTAAACTTACAATAAACTGATGTTTATTTGTTGAATAAACGATTGTGTTATGAATATACAGTGAATTATTTTGTACTACCCCAAATTTACCTGAAGCGTTTCTGAAAGGCTATCTTCATAATAACTTTCATTTACCTTGTCGTGATCTTCCTAATGTCAACAAAAATATCAAACCTTTATTTTTTGACATATATCTTCTTGCTAATGAAAACTGGTTAGTGAAGCGGATGTAGAAGACATTTCAGCCTTCACAAAAGCGAGATTGGAAAGGGATTTGAGATATACCGCTTTGTTATGTTGGAGAAGAAAGCCTTTAGCACCTTTTTTAGTTAATGTTTTCCAGTAAAAACTTCTAAATATATTTATAGACTCCTCAAATCTTATCATAGACTTCTTTTAGAGCTCGTGAACTTGAAAAACTAAATGTGAGAATTCCTCTGGTTTCTTCTGAATCTTCATCATTTTTATCCTAATTCAGCCTGTAGAATACAAATTCTCCATTCACATTTGGTGGGAGCATCAATAGTGACTGAGATGTTTACGTTGCTGTAGCACAACGCCGACTGACTGAATGTCAAAAATGGCGGAGTGTGTAGTGTGAGAGCTTCGCAGTGGCCTACAGCGCATGCCCGAGCGATCGGAAGTTGAAAAAAAAACGGCCCTCGTAAATACAAGATTATAGAATCGTTATGTTATAGTAAGATTATTTCTTATAATTTTGTGAGCGACAATAGTTTGTTAAAGACCAACAAAAATCTGTCATTATGTGACGGTGAAGCCGCTTTCTTTGTTCCCAATGGAGAGTTGCTTTACTCTACCATCCTACAAATGAAAGAAGCAATCTTATGTTATCTAGATATGTACTTTTTTTACCAAGCAAAATATTTCCATTGTCCAATTAAACACGTTGACAATGTGTACTTCTTTACATCCTTGTGCAGAAGTAGCTTCACGTTGCCATTGCACTAGACAAGTTCTGTCTGTTAAACTATATGTTGTAATTTTGGCTATTTAACTCAATCATGTTTTTCTTTCAGTTTTGAGGCTGTTTATTTAGCAACATCATTGTTTTTAAGGGTATTCGAATGCCTTTTGAACACAAATAGATTTGTTTTTGTAGGGTCGTTTTGTAGAACGTAAGCTGTAAGCTTAGTAGATATCTCAACAATTCATTGCTAGTAACACCCGTGTTATTATAAAATCTGCAAGCAAGACTCAAAACAAAATTTGCAAACATCATGAAGTCCCAAATATTCAATGTAAGCCTTCTTGTCAAAGTTATCAAATGAATCATTGTTGTGTTTGTATTTTCTCCGTGATGAACTTATGTTTAATAAGACAAGACAAAATATAAGGATCAAGGATATTTTAATAAAAAAAAATATTCAAAACTTATCCAGGTAGATAGTATTCCTGGACATTTCTTGTTTTAAATATAACACACAGAAAAATTTCAAATTTTAGAACTTATTAAGTACTTCCATGGTTCTAATCGTAATCTGTGGACTTGTAAACATAGAAATTCACCGGGATTTACAAAGAATAATTTTTTTAGAGCTATTGTTTCAAATAGACCTACCAATGACATACATCGGTGCATTTATATCGGATAACCAGTACTGATATAAATTTACAATCACCTTGTTTGAAGAATATAAACAGAAATGAAATTTAAATCACATATCCCATAATTGTTTGCTTATTATTATTGAAAACGAAAAAGTATCAATTATAAATAAATAATTGACATAAAATGTAAAATCTATATATAACTATTTTAAAAATAAATCTAAATAAGGGCACATATACATAAATAAAAAAGAAACAATAGTAACAGTAAACTTTTCACAATCCTTACATAAACTTTTTACCATTATTTCTATAATAATATTATTTTTAACATGTTTTTTCTATTCCTACCCTGTTCCTTTACTTTCTAGTGAATTGCAGATCCCTATATCTTGCGGGTGGTCGAACCGTTTTTGTACAGTAGCTTGTCAACAAACATCCCACTGTTCAATCTTCGGCTTCTGTTTGTTATAATAATTTTTGGAAATAAAATTTCTATTAACAAAAGATTTTGGTTTCCAATTAACCACATGGCGTTCTTTTATACTTCTTTTCAATAAATAGATATTCCTAAACTTTTATTTATATTTTAGTGAAAGACATTCGATATAAATCAAATTTTTTTGAGAAGAAGACAAAGAAAGTAGTTTAATTTTTTTAAAAGATGAAATAAATACTCAAGCAATACTTTAGTATTATCACAGTAAATAAAGAAAATACGTTATCATCCAGCAATTTAATAGTATTTTGACCAGCTGTGGCATAAAGTTGATAATTAATTTTTTCTTCTTCATAATATTGCTTCAAATAGTCGCGATATTCGTTTATACGTAAAACTGGATTATTCACACATTTGCTGTAAAAAGCTACCATTTTTTCCTGATTAGTGCATCCATATTTCATATATCTATTCACATCTCCAACGAATGCTGGAAAAAAAAATGACAATTAGATCAAAGATATCAAATTCTTGAAAATAATTTACAAATATTGTTTTACACTTTATCGAATTCAGAATGATATAGTTCTATATAGTAATATCTGTATGAGTCAAAAAATGATCTCAAAATTTAAGACACAAACTAGGAAGTTACCACAGGATTCAAAAGATCAATCATACAAAATACAATTGGCACAGTTCCTCGAAACGTTTTCCTAACCAAATGAAAGACAAGAAATGTCTAATTAGAATGGTTTTCCTTTCGGCTTCTGGTTTATATGTAGTGCGGTACATGAATTCTTGACCTCTTATAGTAAATAGAGTGCGTTTGCAAAAATCTCAAACAAGTCTTAACGAGCCTTACACAAAGTTTCAGCTTCTGCCGTATCGATCCATTTTATTATAGTAGAGTCAAGTTATTTTGAAATTTATGAATAAAGAAGGATTAAAACTAACTATAATTACAAACAGTATGGTTGCAGTTTATGGTAACTTGTGTCCACCATTTTCAATAATTAAAAATTGGTTTGTTTTGCAGGAGACGAGAATTATTAGAAGATGACCCACACGTGGGAGGTCCTATGAGGGCGACTACTCCAGAAAATATTAAATGTGTAAAAATTGTACTAGAGAATTGGCACAGAACGGCATTTCCAAAACAAGTGCTCTAAGAATCCTACATGAGCATTTAAATATGATAATAAATAAATTAGTGTAAAGTGGCTTGGTGATTTTTAGTGCTTTGCCGAGAGAACCAAGAAAGTGTAATCCGAGGGTATTCTTGATGAATTTAGACCAAAATATGTATATATATAGCGCCACTGTTTGGTGTTTTGCTAATAGCCATCTGTTTAAAATCTTATTTTTCCCTTATTCTTGTTAGGAGCTGTTTCTTCCCTTTATATATTTATAATAAAGACAATAAAAGTTAGTCTACGTTTAGAAATCGAAATATGTGTATTACTGTTACAATAATAATTTTCATTGTCTTTAAGGAATCAACCAAAACCGTGAACGCAGTATGTTACTTTGACTAAGATAGTTGCGTAAAAAAATTATAAAAATAAGGCGCGGTAAAATCAGACGAGGTGTGCGCTGCTTCATAACATCCAGTCGATACTGCTTCGATTTCTATGGCTACTGTACACGAATGTGGTTTTACAGAGATTCAACACCCAGCATATAGCCCTGATCTAGCCCCATCTGACTGATTCCTAAATTTTCATCCAATAGAGATCGTATATAACAGATTCTTTTCTTGTTTTTATCAGAATGATTGTTTGTTCCATTCCGTTCAGTTTGCTACTGTTCCATGATTTCAGGTTTAATACACTACTAGATTCAGATGTAGCAGCCTCTTTGGCTATTATGGTCGTATATTTAACATAAAGAATTAAACTAGAAGACGCATACTTGAAGATAACAGCCATTGAGAGGGGGGTATTATAAGGACTGGAGAGTCCTTACTTTTATGAATAACATGCAGCTTTTACTATAGAAATTGATGAACATAGAGATGTAAGAAAGGACAAAATGATGGAGAATACATTTAAATGAACCCAACCTAACCTAACCTAACCAGATGTTAATTCCACAAATGAAAGATATATTTTCATCAGCCTGAATACCACGGCAGACTTTCTGGGTATTATTTTGAACCTCAAACTACATTGGATAGTTCAATTCCCGAAAACCTCGATTTACAATCTACTAAAATAAGGTGTAATTTGAACAGCCCGCTTTTCAGTAAATGTCACTTTTGAAGCTGTCATTTTTTGACATTTGACAAGTAGAAACTACGCCATTAATGAAAATGGAACGATACACGCTTCAACAACGCATTGAAATTATTAAAATTCACTATAAAAATGGTGAAAGTTTGGCAGAGACGGTTCGTAAAACTAAAATATTTTTGGGTCGACGTGAAGCACCTTTTCGGACTGCAATACAGAAATTGGTGGAAAAATTTGAGCTGTTGGGACAAGTTAGTGATGTGAAGAATAAAACACGTGCACGTCGCTCAAGAATAACTGAGAATATTGCTGCTGTAGCCCAAAGTATTGAAGAAAACCCAGGTTTGTCCATTCCTCGTCGTTCTTTGGAATTAGCCATTCCACAAACGTCATTACACCGTATTTTGCATAAAGACTTGGGTCTTAAGGCCTATAAAGTTCAGTTAACACAAGAACTCAAGCCGGCCGATCATCAACAATGTCGTGCCTTTGCTGATTGGGTCCTTGAAATGCATGAAAATGATCGAATCTGGGGCTCGGAAAACCCAAGAGTTATTGTTGCAAATCCTCTCCATCCTCAACGCGTGAGTGTTTGGTGCGGTTTATGATCTGGCGGTGTCATTGGACCTTACTTTTTCGAAAATGAGGCTGGAGCAACAGTTACCGTGAATGGATTGCGCTATCGAGAGATGATTAATGATTTTTTATGGCCGGAATTGGATGGTATTGATTTGGACAACGTTTACTTTCAATTACACGGCGCTACGTGCCACACAAGCAATGAAACCATCGATCTTTTACGGGAAAAATTTCCGGACCGTATTATCTCTCGAAGAGGTAATCACAATTGGCCAACGCGATCTTGTAATTTAACACCTTGCGACTTTTTCCTTTGGGCCACGTCTACACCAACAGTCCAGCATCGATTCAAGACCTCAAAGATGGAATTCGTGAGGCTATCGAGGATATAGGGCAGCCGCTTGGTTACAGAAAATTTCATGAAAAGGATATAGTCCTGTAAGCGCAGTCGTGACGGCTATTTGGCTGATGTTGTGTTCCATTATTAACGGCATACCTTCCTCTTTATAATGAAATAAACATCCGATCATTTATCTCAAAAAATTGCATTTTTCTTTGAATATCAAAATAACACCTCTTATTGGAAAACCCCTTATTATTGAATCTACTTGGTATTCCTAAAACAGAGACTTGGACATGTAAACAGAAGACATGAGCAACGTTTTCTATACCGTTCTAATGTCGAGTCAATAAAGCTTATAGGCAATATGGATTTAAACATAAGATTCGAGAGTACCAAATCCATTGAGCTAGTTTATGACTTATTGATTTATCTTAATCAGATCTTCATGACAATATACTGAAATTCTGGTTTCAAAAATAAGCAAATTCAGTAACAAGTGATTATATAAACAAAATATTTGTGATCATCGTTTAATAATTTTTGTGTACGTAGAAAATAATTACGCAGTTTCTCAAAACAGTTCATGATTCAATGGTTAAGGTCAACTGAAATTGCGTAAGGGATATTTCAAAAATTCGCTAATAGCTGGAGAAGCGCCAGATTATATATTTCTATTCGCGAATCTTTTCAGTATTTTCGCGCATCTAAATAAACAAGGAATTTTAAGTGTGATTTATTTTATACAATAAACAGTCGGCATGTCAAGAAATTATCTATCATTTCTGTTTATTATCTTTATATCAACAAACGTGATAATTTTGTTATGATTATAAATTAGTCATCATGTTGTTTGAAAGACAAGAAACTAAAATAGAAATATACAGAAAAGATTGCTGTTAAGTATTATTCTCATTAAAAAAATGAAACATCAGACTAAAGCAGAATTAAGATTGCTGGCTTAAAACGGAATGTGGAGCAGTGTTAACGATTACAGTTTGGAAGTAAAAAGATGGACCAAAACCTAAATGATAAAGAACAAGAGAAGGATGATATAAGAATAATGATGTTAACGAGAGGGAAAGAATAAAAATAGGGAAGAATGAAGAATAATAGTCGATTAAATAAAAAGATACTAAAATCCCTAAGATACAGAAAGATATCAAGAAAAACCATATTTGCCAATTGGAGAAACAGATAAAGAGGAAGGCTTTATAGTTTGGTCTATTGAAAATACTGGTTGACAAAATCAAACTGGATAAGTAAATTAATAAACAGTTGTTCCTTGAATATAAAATTATGTTGATCGTAATTGTTAAAATGTTATGGTATTACCACAGAGTTAGGTACACTTCCTTAATAAAACAATAATCTTTCCAGACTGACCGATACCGGACCCAAGGAAATCCAAGTTCTTCTTTTAAGGGCTCCATGTCTCATTTCTTTTATAACCTTCTCAATGACCTAATATTATGCAATTAACTTAATTCTCTCCGATATACCTAGTACACGTTTTAGGAAAAACCAACACACTTGCACGAACCCAGGCATGACGTTTTGAATCGAGTAGAAACTTACTCTGTCTCGAGATAGCGCTTCGAACAGATCTCGAACTCCTAGATTCTAGCGGAGCTAGACTGCTCAAGACGTTTTCCACAACCTCTACTATATGTACTTTCTAAAATAATTTTATTGACTATAAAGAAGTAATATTGTATAGGAGTTCACTTATAATAATTGTGATGTTGTTTACATGAAAAAATATTTAGAAAATTGATTACGGCAGTTGTCATTAAACTTTTGCGGACTGTTTAGTTGACCACCAGTCAATTGACATATTAAATATGAAGTGTCAAAAAGCGATTGTCTCGTAGATGAATCAATTATAATTATCAATTATGCACCGTGGGTAGCATAATAATTAGGAATAGTCCCCCTTCCGCA
The DNA here is from genome assembly GCF_026230105.1 of Diorhabda sublineata. Lineage (NCBI taxonomy): Eukaryota > Metazoa > Arthropoda > Insecta > Coleoptera > Chrysomelidae > Diorhabda > Diorhabda sublineata. Next base: position 27,751,209 of record NC_079481.1, read on the forward strand.
ATCGGCTCTTTAGAGCAGGCAAACGGGTTGCAAAAGAAACTTTATATCTATCCGCGAAATTTTATGTCCATTTTCTTGTTGTTGTAATAACTGAAAGTTACAGGCGACAAAAACTTAGCTTTAGTGTGTGGAAATTAAGCCCATTAAATACTAAAATTGTTTGCTTTGTCGCGGGTTGCAGGAATATTGTCCGCAGTTTGACAACCACGGTATTACGGAGTCATCGATATGATAAAATATATGAAATTTCCTCTAAAATCGTAAAAAAAAAACAAGAATTATTAGAAATATAAATATAATGAATCTATCTATGATAAAAAATACCTTAGAAATTTGAGGAAAATTTATTTCAATTTCAATATGATGATAGTTTCTTTTTTGTACATCGAAATTTGAATGTTGACAATTGAGAACAAAAAATATTGAGTTTAAACGGATTGTGTATCTCATGCAGTGGGTCAATGTCATGTATTATTTCTATGAAATTAGATCTGAACGTCAAGTGAAGAAAAGTGCAATTTCTACAATCATTAAGCGCTCCTACCTTCTTTAGATGGATTATAAGTTGTGAATACAATAAGCCTTTCGGTAACTTTCCAAAAATTATTCACATAACATCTCCTCATTTTATGTTCTTTTAGCAACAAGAAGTAACACTTCGTTGAATTTCTATCAGGTATATTTATGTATAAAAACGTATCTTTATTTTGGATTGTCCATAAACTGGCTGGACCCTCGTACACATATTTGAAATTTATATCATGATCGCAATCGTTATCACGAGGAAGAACTTTCTTCAAATATACCACAGAGTATGAACCATTAACAGCACTCACATGATCACACTTTTGTTGACCGTAGATTTTAGGAATAAATATTACAATGAATATGAATAAATAACATGAATTGGACATTTCGTGAAAATTGATAAACTATAATCGAAGCTAGCATATACTGAGGTATACTAATTTAACGTAATACATAATTTTATGTAATATAGTTAATAATAGTTCCAATGTTGACAGTGCCAAAATCAAATAAAAACTGTGAACAGTTGTGTGAATTCTGGTTTGATTTTATAAATAGATGATTTTTTTTTCAATTTAATATGCTGCTTAGGCCAGCTCATGATATATAAATCAAACAAGAACAAGCAGTTAGGGGCAATGATGTATCTTATTCAACAGATCACTGAAATATCGTACAGTTATGATACATTTATTAACTTAAAATTTAATTACGACACCTTAACATTAAAGAACTGTTTGGATTACATTAAGAAGTTATGTTTCATTACATGGATTCATGTCTTGGTGTTATATGTACTTAACTGTGAGTTTTGAGTTGCAGTGGTGGCATTTGGAAGGTTCAGAAGCGATCTTCAAATACGTGCCAGAAGTACCTGACCCAACAAAAAAACTTATGGAGAAAAATTTTTCAACGTAATCTCTTTTTAACCCCATACACTTTTCCCAACGATGTTCAATAAGTTCGACACCCTTTTTATAATAAGAATCGCTAAGCTCGTTAAGATGGTAAATTAACGACATAAGATGCGCGCCAGAACCGAGCCGTCTGCGTTCGGCGCGCGGTGATCGAGGCTTGTCGCCTCGCGCTGCAACGTTAATAAAACGCTTGATTGTCAATCACGATAAGTCCCAAATGCCGGACCAGCACTAATATCGAAGTATACCAATTTGTATATTAAGGTTCAAAGAACAAGTACGATTTCTTCAATTTTAAAAAATGTTCAGTTCGTCAAAAGTTATTAACATCGAAAGTTAGTAAAAATCGTCGATCGTAGATCTTCTTATTTATCATCTAATGCCTGTACTACTAATTTATTCTTAATTTCGTTTTATTTAATATCCGTACATTTTTATATGCTTCATAATTATCTTCAATCAACTTCAGATTTTCTTTGCTCAATTATCTTTGTTGTCCACTTATTTTCTTTCCCTCTTCAATTTTCCTCCCCATCTTTTGTTATCATTTTTCTATTCTGAATAATTTGTCGATTTTTTTTACTTTTCTAATGTTTTTTCTTTCCTGTTTTTTTATTTAGGAAAATATTTCTTTTATTTTCTCTTGTAGTGCCTATAAACAGGATTTTTTCTATCCTCTCCACATCATGTACAAGTATTTTAAAAAATTTTTTTTTCCATCGTTGACGGTGATATTATTTGATTTTTTTATTTATTATGTAAAAAGACTTGGTAATTATAGATATAATAATGTTTTATAATTTTCTTTTCATTTATTTTTCTCATTTAGGTTACCCCTTACTTCATTCGAACGTACTGTATATACAGTGTGTTTCAAAATTAGTAATGCATCGGAATCATTCGAAGACATATTCCATATCAATTTTTTTATATAAATAAATAAATAACGTTTTTATTAAAAAAAAATAGATTGAACAATTGCTATTTAAACAAAATATACCAAACGCCGAGCATATTTGGATTCAGCGGCTCAAAATACATAAGAATACCACGAACATTGATCGCTCCCAGACTATCAGATTTTTTACAGTTTTTTTCAGAAACAATATAATCAATCCAGCGCTTTTCATGCCATTTTAAGATAACGAGTTATTCTCTTTTGTCCTTCAACGATGAATTTATCACGTCATCAGTATTTTTTTCATTAGAAACTTTTTGTTCCGCCTGGAAACATTTAAAAGTCGCTAGAAGCTAAATATGGAGAACAGGGTGAGTGGAAAAGCAGTTCATTGAACTTGAATATCATTTTAATCGGCTATTGAGACGATTTGATGGAAATGAATGTTTCTCTTCGACATATGTGGACAACTTTTCGTTTTACATAATCAGCTACTTGTTTATTTTTTTTCCCATTGAGAGAAAATGCGATACCTATTTGGAACGAAGGTATTTCAAGCTCAAATACTCACAAAAATTTCACGATTATGGATATTTTTAGTTGTATTTCATAATATAAACTTTTTTCGGAGATCCTTATTGTCCTTGATCATCAGTTCTCGTACTGGTCCATAATGCTTTCAAAGTCAAGTCTCCACCTAAACAGAATTAGCTTGAAATTTGACAACTGCCCATTGAAATATGGTACTTTAATTGATGAATATGCAAACGTAATCTATTATACTTAATTGAAAATTTAGTTTATTCGCTTTATGACTTCATATTTCCTGAACTAAATTGATTTGATAAGTTCTGTGAATGATAAAGACTTTTTTTCTACTGGGAATAACAGAATTTATATGCATTAGATAACAATGGGAACTTCTCCATATGTCTTAACTTGTGAAAATCCACAATAATAATTCGAATACATGAATTTCCTGAGCAAGGCATCAATTTAAATTGTAAATTTTTCGAACGTATCCCGTCTATGCAAAATAGGAATGTTTTTCTCAATGGCGTATCTAAGAAAAACAGATTTGCTTATTTTTAGTTTTGTTTGTAATAGAAAAGCTCAAAACAAACTCAACAAATGTGAAAAATTCAACTATGGAGAAGTAGGCTATCGACAAATCATTATTTGGTATCCATTGCAAAAACTGTTGGTACATGTAAAGAATATTTGTAATACTTTAACATCAGGTACATTTTAAACAAGTCGTGAGGTTATCACAGCGTTATATGTGGAACTGAAAGACTGTTCGGAAACTATAACCTAGGTACAGGTAGACACCTACCAACTGATTGGGGATCCTAGTCCAGAACGAGATTTAGATCACAGTTTCCGAACGTCGCGTCGGTGGAAATATGATCTACAAGAACTTTTGATTTTCATTACTTTTTTGTGCGTTTATTCTTTCATGATATTAATTAAGTTCTATAATAGAATTTAGATGCTTGATAATTGAGTAGAAATTATCATATTATATATACAGTTTGCGGGTTAGTTGGTTAAGTCCGATTATAGTTTCCGAAAAGTCCTTAGATCATTCGAAACAAAGATAGGACCGAAATAATCGTGTGATGTTAACATTTGTTGATACACAACCATAAATCTACAAGCAAAAACCATAGAGGAACTAAATAATGAACCAAAAAGATTATGCTTTTATTGAAAAGAAATTTTATCGTCATAATAAGAATCGGCACGTTTCTTCGACAAAATTGAGTGTGTATAAAGCGACATGTGAAAATTTTATGAGGTAAAAAAAAGAATGAATATGAAGAACACCATAAGATTTATACTCAATTGGATACATTGATTAATGGTCATAAATAATATGATTAATATGATTATTCCAAATTCTTTCAAACCAAATTTCAAATACAATAGCGCAGTAAGGTATTTATACTTAACTAGCTACTCCTAGAGATAATAAATAATTTCACCTGCTTGGTGGCTTATCACTCGCATAACCTTTCTTCATATGATAACGCTGTATAGTCCAGGCGAGATAGCCCAAAAATCATCATTTTGCTTAGTTTTCCACGATATGTGTGAAACTTTATATTTCGGTGGTAGAAACTGTGTACGAAGACATATCTTTATCCGTGGTCTGAAATAATTTTTTGTCATTGTCAAAAACACCTATATGTGTCGAATTTTAAGGCAATTTCTCATTATTTGCTTATAGCTTCGTTGCTGGTGACTTTACATTTCTTTCTGGTCATTAAAACACAAAAAACAAAAGTAGACGCTGCACATTGAAAAATATTAATTAGTTCAAGAGATAAACGAAAATAACAAATATTGTTGTTTATAGATAGAAAATTATAAAGGAGTTTAGTTATTGTCATTGAGTTTTGTAATTGTGCCAAAATATTCTGAACTATCGAAAAATAGCGTGTGCAAAAGCTGGAGATTGTAAGTTTAATGGTTCATGACGTTTATTTAGAATAAATGGAATTTTGCAATCAGGGGAATTTTTTTTCGAAATCTCCTTAGTTGCAAAATGAAATCTCGTGTGGATACGTCTTTTTTTCATAACTTTTTGTTTTTTGTTACGTAAATCGCAAATGCATAAAAATAGCTTTCAATTAAAAAAAGAAAATTTGAGTTTCTTTGGAAAACCACGGAGATACAGACCGGGAAAATGAAAAATTAAGTGTGTACAGCAAATTTAGCGAGTAGACGAAAAAAAATACCCCATAATGTTTAGCCGTACTTTTCTCGGGGACTAATTGCGATAAAAGGATGATTTTTTCAATTTGAAATCTCGCCACGAGATGAATTTATTTGCATAGCTAAAAACTACTCAATATGAGAACCTAATCGATCACAGACATGTACGTAAAACGTAGCTTTCGGGAATATCTGAAAAAAATAACCTTGATTGCAAAATTCCATTTTTTTATAAATAAACGTCGACTTCCTACATAAAATAATGAAATCTACTCATAAAAAAATCAGTACAACCACATTCAACGCATGGACCATGTTTTTGGTTATTGCTGTTAATTTGTTTATAAGGTCGTAAGTCATGAACCATTAAACGTACAATCTCCAGCTTTTGCACATGCCAGATTTCGATAGTTCAGAATATTTTGGCACAATTACAAAACTCAATGACAATAACTAAACTCCTTTATAATCGTTTATCTATTAACAACAATTAATATTTTTCAGCGTGCAGCGGCTGCTTTTGTAGGTTTTTTAATGACAAGAAAAAATGATTTAACTTTTTTTATGTAAAGTCACCAGCAACGAAGCTATAAGCAAAAAATGAGAAATTGCCTTAAAATTGACAATGACAAAAAATTATTTCAGACCACGGATAAAGCTATGTCTTTGTACACACTTTCCACCTCCGATATATAAAGTCTCACACATATCGTGGAAAACTAAGCAATTTTTCTTAAATTGCCTGAACAATGTACTATTTTCGTCAACAGTCTACTGTTTAAAAGATTATTTGTAACAAGATATGATGAACATAAATATCGCGGCGGTACTTATTCTTATTTAATTGTATTTGAGCAAAACAATAGGAAAAAGTTGGAATCGATACACCAAATTATTGAAAGAAATAAGTGATAAATGTGATTGGAAAAAGTAGAGTGAAACTCGATTAACCGGACTAATTGTTGTCGTTAGGGATTCGGATAATTGAATGTATGAAGAAAAACGGGTTTTGTGAAATAAAATAAGTTTGATAATAGTAATATTCATTAATAAATAATAATATTATAATCAAAATTATTAATAATTTAATAATAAGTTTAATTACTATATCACGAATTCGTTTCAGCTGTAGTAAACTCACAGTATCACACTCTGTTTTTCAAACCATTCGAGGGCTGTTTCCAGAGCCTGAAGTGCTTCATCATGAGATGGTCCTACATCATTTTCCACGTCTAGATTTTCTTCTGGATTTCCTGCTGTTCATTTATCTGTAATATGTTTTTTACGATTTCATCATCCGATATAATCTGTCATTATTGTACATATTTTAAGCATTTTGTAATTTGGCTCAATATTTCCCAATTATTTAATTAGTCGCAGTTGATAGTCCGGATAATCGCGAATCCGTATAACTGAGGGCCGGATAATCGAGTTTCTATTGTATATGAAAAGCAAATGTAGGGAAGATATCGAAGAACTTGAGTAGTCCAAACAAAGATATATCTAAATGAGCAAGTTAAGATTAATAAAAGTGATCGAGGGGTTAATTGAAGTGAAAAAATTATATCTTTACATCGATCTCCATCAGTGCTTAAGTTGTATGTATTTAATGAGATAACCAACTATGCAAAGCAAAAGTTATCTGTAGAATTAGAGCCATGTTTAAATCATTAGGGTTTCAATTACAGATTGTAGATTACATACAAGTTAATGCTATACTGTGAATATATATCTGATCTGGATTCTAATAGGTCTGATTTTAGTTACTAAAAATTTCTCAATTAACGTATTCATTTAACGTGTACTTGATTCCTCTAATAAACCGAAACCATCTTCCTTCTCCTGAATCTTCTTTGTATAAATATAATTTTAATTAGATAAACCCATGGAGTTTTTTCTCTTGTAGCTTCGTTCATGTTATAAAAAAATGGTTTAATTATATACTCTAGTAAGATTTTGTATGATATAATTAAATTGATGTTTAGCACGCCACTGATTTCAATATGCAAACTAAGAATGTTCTCCGTAGCAGGAAGTTTGACACTAGACGGAAGTCGGACAAAAAGTATATTCCGTTTTAAATCTTTCGTCATTTTATAGTCTGGCGATTCGGTAGAGCGTTAATACTCAAAGAACCGAGTTTCAAACGGTGTTTGTTGAATTCCAGTAGTTTATTTGTGCCCCATTTGTTGGTTTTTATGGAGATTATTTTATTGGTTTACTTTTATCATACACAGAAAACTCTTATAAATATGAATATTACTCAGTGGGAAAGTCGTATGATTAAATTTTTTGTGAAGATCAAATACCGTGATACATCAAAGAAGTTTTGGCGCAGTCGATAGGATCTAATTTAGTATATGAATAATACATTCTATTACGAGTACCTATATGTGTTCTATGCTCATATTAAAATACAAGTTTTGTTATATCTCTTATTATATGTCTAAATATAACGAGTATTTGGATCCCCTGTCATATATAAATCACAAAAAAATCCGATGTAATCATGAGGTAGTTCTTTGGTGTAACTGTCTGTAACAACTCCATTACAAGTTCAATTCCCAAATCTCATACTATGTATCACGATCGGCGTTACTTGCAATAAAAAAGGGGTGTTAAAAAACGTTATTTCTCATCTCGTTGGCCACGAATGTCGACCACGTGGCTTCACAAAGTGACACGTGTTTCATTATATCGTTTCTGTAGCATAGTGCGTGCGTCGGCCTGTGCGTCTCGACGCCGTTCAAAAACGGCTAAACACGCACCATTTTTATATTTACGAGAATTAGCTATAAATTGAGCCAAATCGGCCGTTACGACGCGTGTTGCGGCTTCTAGACTTTCTTTCATTTGTGGCCAAATTGGTGATTTTTTTAGGAAAAGGATAATTGTGAGATTTGCATATCATTTAGGCAAATTTATAAAATCAATTTAATTCAAATTCAATGATTTTCCTTAAATTGATGATGTTTTTTCTTATTATAAAGCCTACATATGATTTTATCAGCCTCTAAGTAAATATTCCTTAGAGAGTTAAAAGATATTGTGTAATAAATAGGAGTACTCTTCAATAAAATCATCAATTACCACAAAGGACTTTATATCACAAGGGACATGTCAAAATCCAGTCTTAAAGGCGCTGCTTCCTCTTCACCAAGTGAAAAAATGGCAACGACGTCCTGAGGCTGATCCAGGTAAAATATTGAAGTTAAGGAATCTGACAGTTCACATAAAGATTATGGACTCGATAGAGGTAGGAAGCATTGAAAAACCAATGACAAAAATTGATGGACACAGGCATCCCATTCGATGCGGTAATCAACAAACGCATATCATGGGTCAATAAAAGCCAATTTCTTTTAAGATCAAAATATTGCATAGACGGATTTGCACGCCGCTTGGCAATATGCAACTCTCTTATTATCGCATCATGGTTGCCACTAATCAAAATTCCATGAATAAAAGTGAACAATCACCAAATTAGGAACTAAGTTCTCTCTAGAATTGCAGCTTGCACGCAATGAAAATGGCATCAAATTGATAATGTTGCAAGATCTTGCATGGAACAATCACTTGAACTTCATCTACGCATGCTTTTTCAAGCGGTCTTAGAGACAATGTAAAACTACTAGATTTTGGCACTTTTCTTACACACTGTATATGATACATGTAGGACGTTTATATTTCCCTCTCAATTTATGTTCCATATTAGATTCACGACAATAATTCACCGCAACAAGACAAGCTATTACGACAATAGAAGAGACATTACGGACACGAAGAAGTCATAGAAAGCAGACATCTCTCCTCAAACCGGAAACTATTTTGCGGAGGGACCACAGTTAGGCAAAAACTAATGAGCCGCGACAAGCCATCTATTAAATGGAACATTATTCAGCTAGGACTAGTCATAAAATTCTTTTTTTTTTGTCGTTTGCATCTCATAAAATAATATTTTGAATAGATTTGTTCATCAATTAATGAAATGGCAAATGTAAATTAACGCTTATAGAATGTATCTTTTTTTAAGTTAAATTTCATTTTCTAAGCTTCCCAAACCATATTATTTATAGAGAATGAGTTTGTATTCTGTTTTCTAGAGGTTTCGTAATTTGGCCCATATTTAGGTATCCATATTTTTATCAGATGTTTCGTTGAGCTCATCTATTCAGCGGACAAAGCACAGAAATTTTGAGCTCACAAAAGTCTCGTCAAAACATAGCCAAAAAAGTCACAAAGTCATCTAGAAAATTTTATCCACTCAAATTAATCATACTCTTCTCAATTAATACATTCAAATGGTCGTGGCATGGTGACAATTGGTTGGTATCTTTCGAGAGTTGTTCAGCGTTACTACGGGACTTCAAATTAAATTCAAAGACGTGAACATTGCTACAAAAAATACTAGACAGTTCAATTTTATAATTTAAAGCGCAATCACTGATCAGCACCCAATTTTCTGTGTTTTTATCTCTAAATATTCATCAATACATTTGTACCTGTCCTTATTCTCTCTACACTGTGCAATTTTATTGTCTTCATTCGCCCATGGTCTAAAGAACGCCATATTTCTATTTATTTGAAGAAATTTATGAATTAAATGAATCTCACCAAACGACTCTACTGCTTATAGCAGACAGTCTGGCAAGAAATTCTGTATATACGCCTTCCGACAACTTCGGCCAATAGAAATGCATTTATGTTTACGATTACGTTTTACACATTGGAGATGATGAGTCCATATGGACTGACGGTTTGTTAGATGTTTATCGAATTTTATACGGGGAGTTAACATTTTTTTTTTCATTTTTTAATTTGGTATTATGCAATTCATATTGGAAGAACTACAGCTGTGGGAAGAATACTCGTCTCAAGAAGGAAGAATATACTGGAACTCTAATTAGAAAGAGAAGAGTGGTGATTAGAAAAACAAAGTAAGACCATCTTCGATATGTTTGTAAATAAAAATTTCGCAAAAAGGGGACTGAGCTGATTAAGTCATAAATTTAAAATGAATAGGTCCGCATCTCATAAACGTTCAATTATGCTTTACATAAGCTGACAATTATACGGTATAAAAAAATGTTTAGCTAAAAAACTAACTAACTCGATTAACATATAAAATTTTTTACAAAAAAAACAAACGAAAATTAAATATGTTATACTTGAAAATTTACATTTTTAGACATGTATTTATTCACATTTTTATTTCATCAATATTGTAGAGTGCAAATACGACTTAATGAATCTCGAACTGCCAAGTAACAAATTAAATTAATTCAACTATTAGTATGCATTAGCGAATACAGATAAAAACTTTAAAGACTAACAAAAGTACAATTAATATTCATATTGGCCGCCTCTATCCTCTCCGAAAGGGTAAGTTAGCTAACTCTTTAACAACTGTATATTAAATATGAATTTAAATTTCATTTAAAAGCCCTTCGCAGTAACCCATCGCAATCGGTTATTATAAAATCAGCGTTGTAAGTAGTTGCAAGTAACAAAAGAATAGCGATCGCATTACGCCCCAAGTTTTTCGGCTGTATCCATAACAGTTAATTCTAAGTCTCACTTCACCCCACAGGAAGTGTTCTGATACTTTCTGAATCCTGAGCCATTATCTTCCCATCCAATTCATCATAAATGGTATTTTAGACGGAGGGTGTTAATAGCGCCGGGGTTAAATCTGCAATCATATTTTGTCTTGTCGTATTATAATCTAAATAATATATTTTGGACACAGGGGGAACATATTTGAAGGAGCACAAGAAGTTTTTGATCAGATCAAGAGAATTGTATTTGTTGTATTGCTCTAAGATGATAACCGCAATAAATAACGTATAAATTAGAGATATTCATACTATACTACTATAGTGACAGATATTAATGTTATACGTGGTCTAACAATTGAGTAAAGAGTCTGATGCTATTAAAGTTAAACTTGATTTACATCTACTTAAATAAGTCCCTTCGCGATTTGTTACAAGCGTGTAGAAAGTCTTTGACTAGAGCACCCGGACAGCACCTTCATCCCAATTGCTTGGAGGCTCTCAATCGATTCAAAATGCCTTCTTTTTACGACATTTCTATTTTGGGAATAGATTAAACTCAACGCACAGTAGTCGGGCGATTGAGCTTTTCCGCGGCTATCAAAAAACCAGATAAACTTCGTTTTCACTTTCGACTTGCTCATGGGAACTGTTTTTTGGACTTTGATCATTTGATGATAGATACTGTCACCTCATTTCAGGGTCGTACCAACTTTGATCACTGGTAATAATTTTTTTTTGTTTTCTGCAAGGTTTTTAAATTTGTACAGAACTCTCCCATAGCGAAATTTTGATATTCAGTTCGTATGCTATCATTCTAACTGAAAACCGACGATCTTGGTTAATTAAGGCGTGTATACACTACTTGTTTGTGTACTTTGACCGAGCTCTCTCCTCGAGCTTCGACTTCAAAGCTTTCACGTTCCACTTTGAATATTTTATACCAACGAAATTACCCAATTTTGAACAAACTTTGATTGCAACGCGTTGCTCAAGATGCAGCTGAAAGGGAACTAATGATCGCACTTATGAATACATGAATGAATAGAGCAGGTTGACCACATTTTCCAGTTGCTTTATGGTTAGCACAAGCACTTATGTATTGTTCAAAATTATCTCCAGTGAATCCCACACTATGGTATGATCTTTTCTCAAATGCAAAGGATTAGCCACTACATAGGTCCTCTTCTTCGAATGCATCAACCAGAAAAATAATCACTCAGAAACTGGTACGATTGACGGATCGTTACAACGAAATATGGTGGTATTTGTGTTTTCCGTGAGACAAATAAAAGCGTTTCATATAATTGGTTGAATGGCTATAGAAATACCGATTGAAAGCAAATGAATTGAGCTCTGTTCAGGTTACTTTCACCACATCGGTAAAGGCAAATATCCAGAAATCACTCTAAGCAATAACTCTTCCACAACGAGAGGGTTTCAAATACCTAGACACGCACTTAAGTAAATGCCTAACCCGGAGGAAGCACATCTTCATCAAGCGCAAGAAATTGGGTTTGAAATTGAGAGATTTATACTGGCTGATATGTAGGAAATTTGCACTATCTATATCCTCAAACCCATTTGGATCTATGATATATCTCACTGTATGCACTGTGTGTGCGTGTGCTAAGAATTGTTGTTGGTGCTCTATGGCTTGTGTCAAATTATGTAATAGCATGTAATCTTCAAGTGGAATCAGTCAAAACTTATTCATGAGCTATAAAAATAGATTTGATATAATTCAAAAAGACTGAGATCTAAACTTATGCACATAGTAGAGCCCAGCGTAGAGTTAAATGACATGATCCGTACGAACTATTTAATAGGTTTTAACGAGTGTTAGGATATTCTCAATAATTACTGTATTTCTGTCAAGCATGCAAAACAATGATCATATTGTTTATTATAATAATGATTATAGATTGCAAATGAATAGAGAAATGAATAAAAGAGTGGTACATCTAATACACTCAATTAGGGTTTGGAGAAAGAAAATAGAGAAGAAAGAAATTCCGCTTCATTTTGTTTGTTTGTTTTGGATAAAGCTTCGACGATAAAGCTGGATATGACGTATTGTCTGCTCTAACCTTTTATGAAACAACTAATGGTAATAGAGCTTACTCGTCGTCATTTACGTGGTACGTCGTTTTCTAAATATATGTTTGCGATTTGTCTTGTTACAGTTCTGGTGTATTCGAATGTACATCATATTTGAATGGTATGAAAACATAGTTCAATTTTTTTTATCCCCACAAAGTATTCTCTCAGTGTGTTTTTTTTTACCTATTTCAGTATTACACTCTTTTTCTTTTTCCAATGAATAGTCGGCATAGGTTTTGTTACAGTTTCCCATTAGAATGGCTCTAAAATATTAAAATGTGGTTGCAGTCAACCGTAGTTATGAATAATGGTGATGTTTGAAAAGGAATGAAAGAGGGTTGTATTGTAATTAAAAAATATGTGTATGCGAACAATGGTTTTGGCGAACAAAGACTTAATTTTAGATGGAGGTATTATTTTTCGAGTACGATTTTATGACAGGTAGGTATTTTTTTTATGCAGATTCGCGCTTTTGTATGTAAATAAAGATTGTAATTTGTAATCTACTTATTAATTTTTTATAAATAACACTTTATCCGCATCAGTGAAACTGTATCTGATACTTATAGATGTTTATGAATGGAATAAATAGCACTTCCTTCTACATAAAAATTGGGTATGAGTCGGTTTTCGATACCGATTCTCGATACCACCGATTCTTGGACATTGGTATCGATATCGAGAATCGATCGCAAGAAGTCGATACCCATACCAGTAAATGGACGAAAAAATTATTTTTTAATCCAGTTTATATTGTTATCAAAATGAAAATATCGTATTTTGGAAAATCATTTGTTAAAATATTTGTCTTGTAATTCCATATCGTCTTTGATATATGTATTAGGTGTAGAATGTAGAAAAATCGTGCTTTCAAAATAACTTTGATAATGATTTTGATTTTTGAAACAATAACTAAAAAACCAAAGAGCTAAAACTTTAATTTATGATATGATACGATAAAACTACATACAATTAAAAACGAGAATGTTGTTAATAATTAACCTTTGCGCATGACTTACATTTTTTATCATTAGAAATTTCCCAATTATCCCTGTATAGTGTATAGGCATAGATATTTTAATATTGGTTTGAAGGTTGTTCAAAAAAATTATGAATATGTTTCTAGTAAAAGAATTTTTTTAATACATCGCGGCATCGATGGTATCGGTATCGAGAATAGAGAATCGATTTTTTAGGTATCAGTATCGATATCGAGAATCGAAAAGTTTGGTATCGATACATCTCTAATAAAAATGTTAAATTCTCATTGATTAACAATTAAATATAAGAAAAACGAAAGAGAACTGAAGAATGGAGAACGGGAAATTCTTTGAGTTAATTTGCACGCGAGCTTAGATAATCTAAAATCTATAACGCCTTGATGAGGTTTACATCCAGTCTTATTGTGTTTATAATTTCTCTAGTAGAAGATTTAGGTGCGTTTCTATGTTTGATGATTCACTCTTGAATAACTTCTTGTTCTGCGGGCACTCCCAGGTCAATGGAATAAGTGTGATTTGATACATCATGGAGCATTTACTCGTTGAAGGAGGATATTCGATTAGGATCTCTGGATAATATTTATGCTATATTTTGAAGCTCAACCCCATAGCTTAATTCAAAATATAGGCTTGAATATGGTCTTGTAGATAAGGGCTTTGATTTCTAGTGAGATTTTGGATTCTCTCCTTATCAACCAATGTAGTTCCTTTACCTTTTATATCTAGTTGTTCTCCTTTTTTTTGCGATGTGAATTTACGAGATAAGTTCTCTATCTAGGTAGATTCCTAAGTATTCTGCCTGTGGTATTTCTGTATTATTTAGCTCAACTGGGAGCCTTGTACCCTCACGTAGCAGGAATGTTTCATATATTTTTTTACTTTCATTTTCTTTAATCCTCAATTTTTGTAACCATCTTTGTAATTCGTGTAGATTTACCTGTACACATTCATGGTGACTGTTTGTGGTTCTTGATTAGTAGAATGGATGGCTGTAGTACCCGTTATTGTATACTGGGGCTCTGGTATATCTAAAGTATACAGTATGTAAAGTAACTGGCCAAGTACTCCTGGTTTAATAAGAAAAAGTTCGGACTTTACCTCGTTAACTTGTTTGTTAGTAGTTTGGGAAAAGCGTTTTTATAATTTTGTAAAGCAGTACTTGGAGCCTCACTCTGTCAAAAGCCTGTCTGATATCGAGGAAAACAGCCGAGTAATATTCTTTGTTCTTTGAAGCTTTGTTTATTTTCTACGTGAGTCGGTGAAATTTTTGAATCAGAATCCAAATTGATAGCGGGTTCCATTTATGTGGAAGTACGTCTTCAGTTATTCTACGTAGGAGAAGTTTTTCAAGAAGCTTGGACACTGTTGCTAGCAGGCCTATTGGACAGTAAGATAACACGTTCGTTGGGTTTAATAATCAATAGAATTAGTAAAACTTTGGATGATATTGGCCAGTTTCCGTGTCTTAGGAATGTAAACATCTCAGGTGGCAAATGGGAAATTACCTAAAGTAATTTTGAGATAGGTGCAGGAAAAAAATAGGTTTTAGTTTAAATAAACATTTTCAACAGACACAATTAAGTTTTAATAGACAATGTAAAAACCTGGCTAAGGAATGATTATTAATGGTAAATATTTTCGAACTAATCCCTAGCTGAATTTGCACAATTATCAAGCCGTTTTTGAAAGCTACCAAACATTTATTTAATTGTAGACGAAGAAATATTACAAAAGGAATTTTTGTAGATTTACCTGAACTTCCTTTTCTAATAGCTATACAGTAATCTTCCAGGAAGACTCATAAGAAGAAATCACACGGGTTTACGTCCGGTGAATATCTTTTACTTTACAGAAACCTCAATATGCTTCAGTATAGTTTTTACCTCTAGAATAAAAGCACTCCATGAAATACACCTTTTCTTCGTCCGTAAGGTCACTCATTTTAAATGGGCCCAACCTTAGAGGTTGGTAGTGTAGAGGACGAAATTGATAGGCTTCACATTTTTATCTATATGAACACATTCTAAAATTTCTTTGTTTTTTATTTGGCTCTGTTTTTGATTACTTCTTTATTAATTTTCTTATGAAAATAGAACTATTACAAATTGTATCCTTTGTGACTGATTCTAATATCATAATTACTATTAATAATTGGTTGCTAGAAACGTTCTTGTCCACGGATTAATGTTTAAAATCTGTTGTTTGGTAATTAAGTATTTTTCCTTCAGTTTAGAGGGTGGTAGACTAGAAGAGAAAATTCTCTTACACCACAATAATTGCAGACTTGAGCTAAAATATCCCAGAGGTGTTTTAAAATATTGGATGTTTGTAGGAAAATATATTGTTAGTTTCCACAGTATTGTAAATACATGGCTTCGAACTTATTCTAATATCAATGAAACACATATGCATGTTTAAGTTTGAGCTGAAATTATAAAAACGTGTTTTTGAAGGGTGAATATATGTAGAAAAAAATCGAGACGTGGGTGGGTAGGTTAGACAGTATGTGAAATACGGAGTTTTAAACTTGTTCCAAAACTGTTGATAAACATAGGCACGTTTAAAAAATAACTAACGCAAAAGAATTGAAACATTGAGCTAAAATTATGAGAAAATATTTTACAAGGTTAGACGACGTATGAAAAAAAAATCGAGTCGTATTTATATGGACAGAATTCGGTCAAACTTATAATTTGTGTATATTCTTAAAAACCATGAACCTTTGAGCACAGCGCGATCAAATATGTTTATGTACCCTTGGCTTTAACAAAAATCGAACCAATTAATATAGTAATCCATAACTAATATAAGGCACGAACGTTGTCACAATTTCGTTGCTTTGACATCTTCATTGTTCTATTTCAACAAATCAAAATATGCCACGTGCTCATTGTTTCGTGGTATTTATCCAATACTACTATGCGATTTGATCAGAAGAGAACGGTGTTACAATAAAATTTGATGGGTCTTAAACTCATGATTAATTGATTAGTGTCAGAATTCAGAGGCGTTACAAATAATTTCTTTGTTCAAAAGACAGTCAGTTAGGTCTAAAGTTTCATCTTATTCCTTTGTATTTACATGGAATATTACTTTATAAATATTCTTTATTTAAAATCTGTTTTGAAAAATAAAGTGTTTTTTATATGATGTCGACGTTTCGAGTTAATTTCGGTTTTTACCAAAACTTTACCTGATCTCCAATCAACAGCTTTGATATCTGAATTAATAGATCTTCCACCACATCCATATCAAAATACAGTATGAAATAAGCAATTATTGATTTCATTTATTGAAAGTTACATTGGAATCTAGAAAATTACTGAGCTCATTCCGAATTTTAACTTTGCTATCTAGTATTTCTGTCGTTCGCGCCGCTACATTGGAAAATATTTATAATATAATTTTTTTCATAAAGTCAGTAAGTGTACTCCAACAGGTATTTAGGCCAAAAAACTCATTAAAACTCATTTCCACGCCACCTTGAGACAGAGTAAACGGTGCGTTGTTTTTTCCGTGATATCCCCAATAGCAATAACAAATTTCGCTGTTCTTGATGGACTAGGTGGTGAGAATTCATTGTCTGTAGTACCAATCGAAACGTCACAGTCCGGTATTTCATCCATATCATCCGAGATGGGATTATCAGTTTCAACGTACTCCTCTTATCATATGTTTCTCCATATCCTTTCTTTCCTCTTTATCGCTATCTTGTCAGTTACCTCAGGCACCGCCACAAGCTTTCTGACATCCCTTTTGGCATTTGCAGGGAAATGAGTGTAATTAATAACCTGCCTCGTCTTGAACTGTACTCATGCCCAAACTTATGAAAAAACTTGTCTCATCCTGAACTTGTTGAATACTTAACTTGCCTTAAACGAAGGAGGGTCAAGAAATAAATAAGTTGATAACCATTTAGGACTCATACATTTATAAGTTGATAATTGCAATGTAATAATTCAAAGGTTCCAAGGTATTGTGTATCGTGGTATATGTGCAGATCACAAAAATCGTTTCAGTCTTTGGGAAGACGAGCTGTTCTGTGAGCTTGTCTGTTGAGGTACACTAACATGCCTCCGACAATTTTTGAAGAAATTAATTTGCTGTAGACCTCCCAATCTATTCGAAAAATTCAATAGAATCTCCGTTTCAAATTTTAAAATGTCCTATCTACATTCAACAATGCCTAATTAAGATTGAAATCACAGTAAATTTTTAGTGACACTGTTTCTTATGACCGATAAACACAGCAACAATAGAACTGCGCAAACGAAATGCAACGTTGCGTTGTGTTGGCGCAAAGTTTTATCGTAATGTGTGTACGGAAATCGGGCCAATCATTCAGTTCGTTCGCAAGGCATGGTGTAGGCGTCCACGCACGTTAAAATATGTCGCTAGAAGATTGTAGCGGAACTCTGAGAAAACTTCATCCATTCGTACGAGCGACCTGTAGGTAAAAACCTCAGAGTTGCGGACAATTTTTCACAAGGACTTTTAAAAATCCAATCCTTACACCACACACTACGTGATTTTCTTTTCTTTTTACACAAAACAAGCCAGGCTAGCGCAAGCGCTTCATCGTCTCCATCACGAATGACATGTTTTTCTTCAGAGCTTCTCCCGAGAACTAACGATCGACGCAGATATCGTAGATATGTGGCTGCACTATCAGCATTCGATGAACTGTGCATGTGCAGTTCGTTTACGCAGTTTTATCGTTGCCGTGTATACCGGCCATTATATTCATTGTTCTACAGTTACTAGTTTGGAGTTTGATTACCAACAAGGACCCAACCGTTGCGCTACCATAAACACATCAAATTCAACTCCATTTGGAACTTAGTTAAGGGTTGTAGCCATCCCGCCGTTGTATAAATAAATTTCAGCTTTTCACATTTTATTAATTTAATTCGTAATGTGTTTCCATCATTTCCTCCTTTGTTTATTTACTTTTAACGTCGCTTGTTTAAAAGCTGGTGACGTCCAATTTAATATTAATTGTGTTCACCCCATTTAAGTAGCAGTTATTTTTATACTTTAACTAATTCTGAAAACCACTTCTCTCCAGCCAGTAAGATACTATTAAACTATTTTTACTTACTGGTGATAAATTGAAAATTTATAGGCTTCACATTTTTATCCATATGAACACATTCTAAAATTTCTTTGTTTTTTTATTTGGCTCTGTTTTTGATGACTTCTTTATTAATTTTCTTATGAAAATAGAACTATTACAAGTTGTGCCCTTTGTGACTCATTCTAATATCATAATTATTACTAATAATTGGTTGCTAAAAACGTTCTTGTGCACACACGAATTAATATTTGGAATTTGTAGTTTGGTAATTAAGTATTTTTTCTTCAGTTTAGATTCTTCTGAATATGGTATTTCCAATAGCTGTACACCCAAAATCAACATTTAATTGATTTATATCTATAGCATATAGTAAAACTAATAATCGCAGATCTAATATAAGGATCTGAAGCTGAATGAATTTATTTTTTATAACAGTGCTTTTGACCTTTATTTTTACCTGTAATTTCATGAGTTTTTTTATAAACTATTAATTTCACAATGTTTCTTATAGTTCTGCAAATATGTTTTTCCATTAACTATGACTTTTAAAACAGGTTATAGATGACAGATGACAGTAAGAACGACATTTTGATATCTAAATTATTGAGCTTGATGCTTAAAGTATAAGAAAACGTGTTTTTCGATATAATATCGGTTTTTAATTTTTTACACTACGTCTATGTTGGTTACAATGTTATTTTGATGGGTATCTGTATATTATAACTTCTCTCTGTCGAAAAACGTTAATATTCCTAACACGTGAACGGCACGTGACTGAAACGCACAACCGCCTTTGACGTCTCAATTTTTGCAAGAGAGAATTTGAAATATTTGACACTATCTAGTGACGAGTTTAATATCAAAGCTAAAACAGACGACCACTCGAACTTGTCACTAATATTGACACCACCTAACTTATAGGGGGCTATAATGACATTGTATTACTACTTGTAAGATATATTAAAACTATTTTTATTGAGATTACATTTTTATAAATAAAAAGAAATAATGATAAATGATAGATATAAATTAATTTCTCGTTTAAAAGTACCTTCTTATAATCTATTATGGCGCTGCAAATTTAGTTGAACCGAATATAGTACAGTCAATTAGTTCAACTGTGTCAAAAGCAGTCAGTACTGTGGTTAGCCAAAGCAGGACAAAATTCCCTTAATTGCATTCTATCTATCAAATTCATTTTTATAGCATAAAACAAAATTTGTTGTAAACAAAATAAATTCTGTGATAGTATATTTCTTGCATACCAAAATAAACAAATTTTTGTTCAAGTAGATTAAGATGTAGATAGTCTCTTCTTCATTTTCTATTATAAATTTGCTACGCGGAGTCTTCCCAAAGCTCTGCAACATATACTCAACGAGCAATATTTTATATAGGTGCGCATAGAATTTAAAAGTTTTTCGTCTATTCTGCATCAAAGTTTTCTATATAAAAAATATGTGAAAAAAGTCTAAAATGATAATATTACAATCAAACATTATACCGAAAACCCTAGAAACTATTCCAATTTTTTCTATAGTTTTTTTTTTCTTCGCGCAAGATTTAAAAAGGCATCTTGTGTAACAGACCGAATGTTTAAAATCCTTCCTTAAATCTTATTGTGAAGCAGCATACTACGAACAAAGAGACCTTCTGTTGAAGTAAAATGATAGCCCCAGGAAACAATCTGATCTGAGAAAGGAACTAATAGGGTATTGTCAACCGACACTGTTTGGTGTTTCCTACAATGACACGGTAACCTCTGAACGTGATGTCGAAAACGACAACAATATAAATAATATTATTATGTAACACGTGTCTTATTGGTTGTATATTCAGATGAGTTGCAATAAGAAATTTCATAAAAATGAATTAAGTAAAGAAGCAAACTCCAGATATCGATTTATAATAGTTATCATTTGATATAAGTCATCCCGATATATATAAAAGAATGTTGTTGCACAAAGGGTCTGACGATTTGGACAAACAGATATAATTGAATAAAAGTTATACTCATAATTCAAACTATGCCTTCGATAATACAATAAATTATGTTATGCAATTAACCAGAACATAGGAGGATGATCCCAAGTACTTGACCTGACCTAGAGAAGGCATTAGTACACAGCATCGTGTGAATGTTTCCGTGTTTCACAGAAATAGAATCGAATATTTGCGCCGTTTCATATCCATGGATGGAACGTGGGTTCATCACTCCACTCCTGAAACAAAAAAACAATCAAAACAAGGGATTGAAAAAGAAGAACTGGCTCCCAAAAAGGCAAAGACCGTTCCATCTGCAGGCAATTTCATTGCGTCGGTTTCTTGCGATGCACATGGGACAATGTTCATTGACTATCTTGAAAAAGGAGAAAATATCATTGGCGAGTATTATGCGAACTCATTGCAACGTTTAGGCAAAGAAATCAAGCAAACACAGCTTGTTTTATGTGTTATTGTAATATCTAAAGTAATGGAATTTGAATTGCTACTTTAATCACCGTATTTGCCAGATTTAGACTTCTCGGATCTGTTCCCAGACTTGAAAAAACGGTTCGGTGGTCAAATGTTTTCCAACAATGAAGAGGTGATGTCGGTAGTTAATGGCTATTTTGAGGACCTTGAAGGGACATGGAACTTATTAAACATCGCTGTGAAAAGTATATTTTTCTCCAAAACTTTTGTGTTTTCTTTGTTGGGCCAGGTCCTGGACCATCCTCGGACGTCTTTTATATTTGATATGCAATATACGTTAAGGATTAACCAATTGAGTTGTATATAATTGCATACTTATTAACTGATACTTTAGTTTAGATAGGAGATTAATCATCTTCTTATAGAGCTAGTAAAAACTACAATATTTACTGGAAACAGGTGGGGGTTAAAATATACTGGGAAACTCTGTATGTAAAGAAGGAAATTTCAGAAAGTTCGCCCCTTTAGAAGGACAACAGGACGAGTAAAAGGGCCGAAAAGCATCAGAGAAGGGTCTGTCGCGATATCCTGCAGTTCCGGATTATACTTTAATTGATTCGGGCACGCAGACTGAAACTGCTCAGCCGTTAAGGCATCATATAACCCCTACAGGGCGATTCAATCTATCTAACTGAAATATGTTGTAATATCAAATCATTAAATTCGATTGATCAGATTTTAAAAATATTATGTATATATGTAAATCTATGTTGCATCGACATTCTAACCAATCCATTCTATAAATTAAAAAATCTCAAAATTACTATGCTTATCGATGATCTTGCAAAGATTTAGAATTTGGAACTTCACTACTTTCATATACTCAGCATCCTTACTCGCCAAACTCGTCTTTTTAACCCAGCATATGGATGGAATTTGTTTTGAAAGATTAGAAGAATCCAATCTTTGATTTCAAAGTTTAAGTAGTACTAAAAAATTATTTCAATTGATGTGTTTCCCAAAGAAACTTGATAATATGAACGATAAAAAAGAAATACGTAAATAATTATTTTACAGTTTTTATGAACGAGGTTTTGGACAGTAGAAACATACCTCCAGCTCCTTAGACTCCTGACTTTCTTAGCTTGGAGCCTAGTTACAATTTTGTAGCACAATATTCTTCTTATTGAATTAACACAACTCGTAGATAAAAATTACGGCGTTACTTCAACTACTTACTCAAGTTGAAGTCAGCTCACGCGAATGAATCTATGCTGTATAAAGTTTCTCTGTTCTCTGAACTACCCTGTACATATTCAGTATAACTGTGCGTCTCGTTTCGATATCCCTAATCATTATCTCTTTCTATGCACTCTTTAATTGTACGTCTTTTATTCTTTGATACGTAGCGAATGTTACGAGCTCTTTTTATTGTTAAGTAATTGGCGTTTCTACTTTATTTTAATTTCAATAGATGTGGTTAACGCAAAGGAACACGTGCGTTCAATAACCTAGAAAGGGAACAATATAAATTCATATTTTTGTTAACAGCTACTTTTGATCGTGATAACTACAAATTTTTTTTTAAACAATTAACGAATGATCTAGTATTTTGAGGAGCAACTGTCTCAGCGTTTGCTTTCCCTTTATCATTTGGTCACTTTCCAGTGCTCGGTTATTTCACTATTTTTATGATATGCTGAGAAATATCAATAACATATAAATATGAATCGACTGGAAAGTATCGTGGAGTAGTAATTTTAAGATACGTTCTGTTTTGCTGCTATTTGGGAAATGAGTCTACATCAAATCCTTCAAAATTGGGATACCCACGAGCTCTTAACTAATCTTTGGGTGGAATGCATATACCAAGCTTTCAAGATATCCCCCCAAAAAAATGAATCTATTGTTTTTAATTCAAAGGAACGTGATGGCTATACAATTAGACCTCCCCGGCCAATCCACCTTTTAGGAAAAATGTTATTAAGATGATTTTTTACATAATTTAAGAAGTGGGGAAGGGATCCATCGTGCATGAACCTCATTTCTCTGGGAATGTTTAGAGGAATATCACATAACATGAATGGGAAATAATTTTGGAGATATGCTAAGTATTCAGGTTATTATCTAAAAAATATGGACCTACTAAATTAATACCTACTACTCTTGTTTACACATTAACACAAAAACGATATTGATTCTTTGTTTGATTTGTACCTGCCCATAAATGGAAATTAAGGCAATTGATAAAACCGTCTCGTATGAAACCAGCATCTACTTCCATGGCATGTACTTTCTGGATGTGAAAGGGGTAAAGATGTTACTCCTGGTGAATACTATGATACGATAAATTGTATTGACATTAGTGGTCCAAGAAATGTTTGATTGTGTTTTAATACCTCCAGTAAATATTTTGAATAAATAATTTTTTAGAATGTCTCTTTATGGCCAACGGTTTCCTTGGCATGTATAACGATCTAAAAATCTACATATTTTCTAAATCATAAATTTTATCGTGAGAATAAACACACATAGACGTAACCATCCATAAAAAATCCATAATGTTCCAATGTGTAATTCAGAATATATTTTCAAATATAAGTTCTGATTTCGCAACAAGCTTTTTTATGTTATAGCATTATTTTCAAGTCAACTATTCATTCCGGAATTTTTTCCATGAAGTCCCGGAACACCCTTTATACAATCTGTTTCTGAGTGAAACAATAAGTGAATCATGGGTGAATAGGGTGTTCTCAGAGATAACGTTTTGGGTTTTCTTCTTCACTTCTACTTAACGAGTATAAATTTCTCCACCTTCACAGACTAGAAAACTGTCCCTCCGTTACAATAAACGAATATGAAATTCCACAAACGGAGAAAGTTAAATATCTTGGAATACATTTGGATAGGAGACTTTCTTGGAGGAAACATCTCTTAAAGGAAATGATTGAATGATCGGAGGAAAATCACAACTATCTATCGAGAATAAGTTATTGGTATATAAGACAAAACTTGAAGGTGTTTGGACATATCGAATTTAGCTCTCTTACATATTCAGCGTCTACATTATCGACTTCAGTCTCACCCACATCAAATGGTTAAAAACCTAGTGTGAGAAACTATTATCCAACGTAGACTCCAGAAATTTACCCCGTACGACATCCCTAGTAGATTTTAATGTATTTTATACGGATTAAAAATTTTATGTGATGATTACTACTAAATCTAAGCATGCTTTATTTAAAATTAACAAGAAGTTTTAATTATGTAGTGCCCTCAATGTTGACTGATATCTTAATAATTAACCTTACCATTTCTGTTAAACATATTTTTAATTTATTGGACATATATGTGATACCGGCCCTTAAGTAGTTGTATAAACTGGACAATAAGAGGGAAAAGCCACAGGGTTCTACCCCAAAAATAATTTTTTTTCTCTATTTTCTCCTATGGTGATTTGAATTTCATTTTATTAGTTATGAGTATTCTTCAATTATTTATTTTTTTTTCCAGTGATTCTACTTATTATGAAAGAAAAAACGAACTTTCTAATAAAAAAAGAATCAAATAAAGGTGAAAAATAATAAGTGTGACATGTATGAGAGTGGACAATTTGATCAGCGACGGGTGAATGAGAAACGGCTCGAACGGATCAATTTCTGGCTTAATCTGGACGAGAATCAGGACCGTAAAAGTAGGAAATCGGAAATATTCAGTAGCTACTACATTTAGAAATCAAAATAATATAAAAAATATCATTACTTTGATGCTCTTTTGTTATAAATTTGTAACCTTGTACCATTCAACACCGGTATGCTTTCCTAAAAAATTGTGGACGGATGGAAAGTTTGTAAGATGTTAATAATAATAAGAAATGTCATGTGATTACAATTTTTTTTTATCATTTTTAACACGATCAGCTACTACAAAAACCTGGGTACATGTGCGATTACTAGTTTTTATTCGGGAGAGATCTAACGTTAAAATGATTTATCAACAAAAACATATAAAACGGTTCAGGAAATAAGAAATTGGAATTATTATAAACATATATTAACACACTAGGAGGATCCAAATACTCTGTAGTTTATGTTAAATTTAGTTTTAACATGAGGAATTGATATGAAAAGATTGTGTTTGATCCCTAAATTGGAATGACAGTTATTGCAAATGGGTCTGGAAGTAATATAGACGGTGGTGGTTTACAATGTTCACTTTATTTATCTAATATACATACAAAAAGAAAACCTTTATATTCGAATTATAGCCCACAATATTCTATGATTTCAGCAAGTTTTTTTAAGACAAAAGTAAAAACTATTCTCTGGGCTTAGATGCAGAAAATTGTCGCACACAAGAATTTCGCTATAAGCCTGAATAAATAGTAATTTGACGTACAATGTCCGAACTAAATGCCGGATTTCGTAGGAGTTCAATACCACCATGTTCCTTGAATTTAGACCACGTAATTTCACAATACGTGTTGCAGCAATGCCTTGTTGAAAGAGAACTAGCTTTCTATCAGTTCAACCTGTATACCAGGATACGGATATCGACAAAACCTCAGATGTCCACTATAATATACCTCGATCTTTGAAATGTACATTAAACTTTCTACCAAACATGGCTTTCCGCTCGAATCGACCTCTCCTTGCGACAGACTCTTGTTACTATCCTTTGTATAATCACTGATTTTCCACTTTTCATTGCAAGTAACAATTTCGTCTAACAAAACAATCATTTTTTTCTCCATGTTTCGCTTGAATCTCGTGTGGAACTATTCGATAACTTTCATAGATCTGACCTAATGGTTTTAAACGGTGATATAAGGAATTTTTTAGAAGACCCAAGGGAGTCATTAAATTGGAGAATTCTTGTACTAGATTAGTTTTCCAGTACTTCTCTTGTAACTTCAATATCCCACAAAATGTCAAATCTCCGCTATTAAAACTACTAACCAACCAACACTGTGCCATTAGCTATTTGTCTGTGTGTTCTTCAATTTCACATATTTTCCCTGCTGTCACAGCTACTTTAAACTTTTATTTCTGATAATGTCTAAATCTAGAATGTGGAATGGCTTTAATTACCAAAGATCTTCGTCTTCTATTTCAAGCGCTCCCAGATGTAGAGCTTTGTAGGCACTTAGTTCCTCAGTGTTTCACATTTCGAGATAATGTGGATAGAGGTTTCTTCCTCAGTGCAACAAATTCTGCACGCCGCATTATCTGCTAGGTCTAGCGTCTGCAGGTGTTTGTTGAATCAGCGGTGCCTCCATAAGATGATTTTTCTTAGTTAGTTTGATACATTCAGCAGATCTACTCTGGTTATAGTTTGCCGGAAGAGTCTTTGCCTGTCTCAGACCCTGCAGGTAGTCATAATAATTGGTTTTGCTCCTATCCACCTTCTTGAAAATAGACGAAGTTATATATATATTTATTGCATACTGCGCCGTCAGTGAAGTAAAAAATAATCATTAAGAGATAAGTTAGACGTAGGAATTTTCACATATAATGTTTTTATTATTTATATTGTGAGAATAAATCTAATAATGTAGAAATTAAACAATTTTATGAAGTGAATTTCGAAAAATCTTTCATAGTATTTCTATTCTTTTGTAGAGAAGTAAAAAAATGAGCGGAAGAAAAAAATAACGAAGGATTCTGCCGTGTTTAGCGGCGTCCCATTGTTGTTTTATAATAGATGATATAATAGAACTTTTATATTGCGATTTCATATAAAGCTTTTTAAAAAGTACTTTATAAATTTTCAAAAAAGGTGATTCTCGAGTGGCCGATTCTTAATCTACTTACAATGCTTAAATCTTGCCTTTAGATGCCTATGAATTTACTTGGTACGGAATCCAAATATTTCTGCCACGTTAATCTGGCCTGTCTTTTAAATTGAAACTCTAATAGTTATTCTCACTAATGGAATATGCCGAAGAAGTTTTTATCTCTTTGTGTATTACTTTCTATGGCAAAGTGGGAAGGTAACCAAATGATAATAACTGTTATTTTTAAGTGTGAAAAAATGGTACGTATCATGATGTATAAATTGACCTGTTAATTTTTAAGCCCTATGATGTTTTATTCCTAAATATACCAATTGTCGAGTTGTATGCTTCTTACTTTTGAAGTCATTATATTTCTATTTTTGAAATTATCTGAATTGAAGGTTGAAGATATGAAACTTTTTGTATTTAAACGACTGTAATATCATTTTTGTGAAGCTTCTACGAGGATTGCTACTAAAGTTTTGAGATATGGCTACACTGTTGTGAATATGTCACATCCCACATTGCCATTATAAAGTTTGACATTTTTAATGGTGAACTTACTCTGAAGGTGTTGTGATACGAGTGCTGTTTGGTAAAAAAACGGGGTTAAACTGCAGCTCTTGGCGCACTTCGCTACAGGATGAATTTCGTGAAGGTCAACCAAAATAGGCTGTTGTGACAGAAAACATCGATACTGTACATAAATTGATAATGCAACATCGTCATGTGACATACATTGAGACATACGTGGTAATTGGTTCCACTCGCTTGCATTCAATATTCCATGAACATTTGGCTGTCAAAAAATAAAAGATTTGTTCGCATTGGATACCGCAGAATTTGACAATCGCTCAAAAAAAGTTTGTTTCGATTGGTACAAATAAATGGTGAAAAAATCTAATCGTCGTTCTTTTAAAAGACGTCAAAAGATCGTCTGTAACCCGAAGCTAAACAACAATTGACTGTGTGGGTCTTTCAAGATAGACGAGCCGAATTCAACAAAAGGTGTTAGCGCACGTAGCACTTCAAAATTCTGGATTGTTCCACAGTATTTGTTCGCCAGAAGTCTTCGAAAACCCTAGGGAAACTAATCGAAGAAGACGAAGCAAAACATCGAATTGATGGGCCATACAGTCCTTGTTGGCAGCAAATGATTTCTCCGTTGTTCTGCACTTGGTGAAGCGTTCAAATTACATGCTTTGGAGGTACCTCAATCGGAATGGAAAAAATGTTTTCACAATAGGTTCAAACGCATGCAAAAGTTAATTGATCTAAATGGAGAATTTTTTGAGAAACGATATAGTTACATCCAGTTCTTAATATTTGTTTTCATTTATCCAACTCAAAACTTGAATAGCAACCCTTGTTTTGTAGCTAATTTATCTTATTGTATAAAATTTCTATATTTTCTCTATTTGTTATTATCATTCTAATAAAATTTTAATCAGTGTTATAGTCCGTTACTGTCGGTCAATCTCAGACCGGACTCCAGGATAGGATAAACTATATTCCAGGATATTTCTGGATCTTGCACGTAACTGTGACGATATATTGGACGCTTACCCGGGGTAGACGGCTCGATTTATAGACCGATAAATCTTATTCGGGCTTTGTGAATTTCAGATGGGTTATGTGTGTTTCTTTTGTTGGTCGGACAAAAGAAATATTGCTTGTTTTGGGTTGGCTAGAGATAATTAGAAAGGAAGAAACGTTTTGTTATCGTTTGGCCATGCTGAAATATTACTCTTCCACAAGAGGCAAATTGTGTTGTCTATATATTCTGAAAATATTAGAGAACACAGTGTAGAGTGTATATCAACAATAAAATGGATGGCGTGAGTTTTTGTTCCGCAATTTACGATAAAATGAAAGAATATTTTCTTAGAATTTCGTTATAAAGAATCTTAGCAAGTACCATACCAACAAATTTTGCTTGAGAGCGTCGCAAGTATAAAGAAAACAATTAACGCTTAATCTTTAAACTGCAACATTGAATGTCGGACTTGGTCATTAGTTAATAATCATTTGGAATGGAAATTTTATTGAGTACTTTAATCTTTTTAGAATCTACAATCGATGGAATCCTAATAAAGATGATTTACTTCTACATCCCACCAAAATTGTTATTTTTTTTTTTTTTTTTATTTAAAATTAACGTGCTCGGCTACTATGGCCACTTGCACTGGAGCGGTTACAATACATTAAATATGAAATGGTTCATTGATACAAGTATACAATATGAATACACAGTAACACAATTGTTCTATAGTTGGTGGTACAGCTGTACATCTTTGAGAAACTGAAGTAGAGAGGTAATTTGTTCCGAGTTGTTAAGGACTTCATTGTAGTTCTGGCTAAGCCGAAACTGTTGTCTTTCGACGGTATATTTGCGACACTCGGTCAAAATATGCTTCATGGTTAGGTACGAGTTGCAGCTGGAGCAAAATGGTCTGGCAGTAGTAGTCATAAGATATCCAAGAGTAAGTCTTGAATGGCCAATTCTTACTCTTCTAATCGCAGTTAAGTCTTGCCTTGAGAGACCAGCGAAGATAATAGGTTGGTTACCAATTGAACGCTGTATTTGACGTAGGGATGTGTTAATAGTGTCCCAATGCTGCTGCCATGTAACTCTGGATTTTCTTTTGAACTGTGATTTTAAATCCTTTCCAATAATTACATTGTCGGTGACGGTATATGTAGCTGCAATTTTTGCCTGTTTGCTAGTTCGTTGCCTTCGATGCCAATGTGGGAAGGTATCCAAATTAAAGTAACTGCTATTCCTTGGGATGAGATAAGCTGGTAGGAGTCATGTATTGATTGGACAATAGGATGTTCGGTAAATATATTTTGGATGGATAAAATAGAGGCAAGTGAGTCTGTACATATGGCGACGAGCTTATAAGGTGGAGAGATTGAATTGATGGCCTGTAGAATGCTGAATAGTTCACCTGTGTGAACGTTACAGGTTGATGGGATAAGGGAAGATTTTATTGCAATTTGTGACGTTGTAACAGAGCAGCCTACTCCTGTTTCATTTTTGGATGCATCTGTGTATAACACTAAATCAAAGTGGTTATTCATTATTATGTCATTAAAATCATTTATAATTAATTGTTTGGGTGTTGCATGCTTATTGTATCTCATAAGGGATGTGTTGAATTTAGGAATGTTGATAGTCCATGGGGGAGTAGAGGGGATAGGAAGGGGGCTAGTTTGTTTGAGGTTGACGCCGTCAAGCAGCTGGGATAAAAATTAAAGGGATAGGTTTTAATAATGGCAAGGCTGAGGAGTTGTGTAACGTGTTAGAATTTGATGTGAAAAGCGAGTAGACAGGATTGAGGGGGTTAGCCGATACGGAGGCTGCGTAAGAAAGCAGAATTTGCTGCCGTCTGATCCAAAGAGGGGGCTCATTAGCTTCGCAGTAAATGCTTTCTGCAGGACTAGATCGAAAAGCACCTAAACAGAGGCGTAAAGCTGTATTATGCACCGAGTTCAAGAGATCGAGATCAGATTTTGTGGCCGAGATATATATGTGACAGCCATAATCTAATTTCGAGCGAATTATGGCCCTATAAATTTTGATAATGGAGTTTTCGTCTGCTCCCCAGTGGTAATGCGAAAGGATTTTAATAAGGTTTAATCTTTTGCCGCATTCGCCTTTGATTTCTCGAATATGTTGTTTCCAGGTGAGCCGAGAGTCGAATGTTAGACCAAGTATTTTACAGTGATCAACAACAGGAAGGCGGTCATTGTTAATGAGGATAGTAGGAGATAATGTAGATGGTCGTCTACTAAATTTAATAATTCTGGATTTTGTTTGTGAAAAAGTTAATCCTAAGCGAGTTATATTTTTACTTAGGGTGTTTACTGCTGACTGAATTAGATTAGTTGTAGTAGGAGTAGACGTGCCAGGACAGTAAATAAACAAGTCGTCTGCACATAAAGCATACTTGATGGGAGGCAGGAGATCAGAGCAAATATCGTTTATTGCTAGATTGAATAAAGTGGGGCTTATAACCGATTCTTGGGGAACACCATCAGTCTGGGCACAGGTTGACGAGAAAATTCCATTAGCAAAGACTTTGAATGTCCTTGAAGTTAAGAAATTCCGAATAAAATGAAATATATGTCCGGAGATATTTAGTGAAGTTAGTTTATTTAGAATTGACTGTCTACTGACAGAATCAAAAGCACCGTCGATATCAAATATAGCTGCAATGACCTCTTGTTTTTTATTAAGGGCAACAGAAATATGGGATTGGAGAAGAACCAGATTGTCTTGGGTCGATCTATGTTTTCGGAATCCCGACTGTTCTTTTGAGAATAAATTATGTTTATCGAGGAACCATAGAAGCCGCTTATTAACCATCTTTTCTAATAATTTGCACATGGTACAAGTAAGTGATATGGGCCGGAAAGAGTTTGGGGAGGTAACATTTTGCTCAGGCTTTTTAATAGGAATTATCGTAGAAGTACGCCATTGGCTAGGGAATTGATTGGTGATCCATATAAAATTGTAAATTTCTAGAAGCTTGCGTAAACCTGTATTGGAGAGTTTTTTAAGAAATATGTACGGGATGTCATCGGGACCGGAGGCAGTATTTTTGCAGCTACTGAGGGCTGAGGTAAGCTCTAAGAAGGAGAATGCGCAGTTAAGAGAGGTGATATCTTGCGTTATAGTCGTAGAGCATGGGTAGGTAGTTTTGTCTATAGAGGGTGGTGTGATGTTAACTTTACATTTAAATTTTGATTCAAAGGTTTTGGCCAGATTGTTGCTGATTTCTTCATTTTCACTCACTATTTTGTTGTTATATAAGAGAGTCGGAATTTTTAAATTGGAATTGTTACCTTGAATTTGTCTTATTTTATTCCAAAGTTGGGTGGGACTTGTATTAACATTTATGGAAGACACATAGTTTCTCCAGGAACATTTTTTACTTTGCTTTATAATATATCTAGCCTTGGCTCTGGTTCTCTTCAGATTGATAAGGTTTTCTTGTGTTTTATGACTACGATAAAAATTAAGTGCTATTTTTTGTTGTTTTATAGCACTTTCACATCTGGAGTTCCACCAAGGGACAGTTTTTTGTTTAGGACAGATATTATTTTTACCAATGTGCTGATGAGCAGCTGAAAGTATAGCATCTGTAATCCTCAGTATGTTATTGTTTATATCATCTGTGAGAGATAATTCCGATAGGTTGGACTTCGTTTGAGACGTATAACTAGTCCAGTCGGCAGAGTTTAAGCGCCAATACCTTCTGGATAAAGTATCACTTTGGTTAGGGATACTGGAGGATATGATAATAGGATAATGATTGCTATCATATAGATCATTAGCGGTATGCCAATTTAGTGAAGGGGCAAGTTTGGGGTCACTAAAGCTAAGATCAATACATGAGAAGGTGCCAGATGAGAAATTCAAGTGTGTATTTGATCCAGTATTTAGCAAGCATGAGCCAGTACAATTGATCACGTTTTCGATGGTTTTTCCCTTTCCCATGGTAATATTGGATCCCCACATTGTATTATGGGCGTTAAAGTCACCTACAAGAATGTATGGTTGGGGGAGTTGAGAGATTAGGTTGAAAAGTTCTATTTCTTTTAAAGGGTAATTAGAAGGAATATATAAGTTGCAAATAGTAAGATTATTTGGGCACCAGGTGGAAACTGCAATAGCCTCAAGATCTGTAGCGATTTGGAGAGGGGAGGAAAATAGTTCACTAGAAATGAAAATAGAGGTGCCACCGCTAGCTCTCGCGCAGTTGGTGCGAACATAATGATATCCTTCATAGTTTTTTAATTTAGGGAGTTTATCTATTTTAGAGTTGGTTTCTTGTAAACACAAGATTTCAGGGCGCATATCTGATATTAATTGTTGGATTATTTCCAGGCGAGGAAAAAACCCATCACAATTCCATTGAATAATTTTGAATGGGGCCTTAGGGAGTTAATAGTTTTGGGTGTTCATCATCTGTTTGATTATCCGAAGAAACGCTTTTGTTATCAGATAGATCCTCAGGATTAAGTTGTCTCTTAAGTTTTTTCTGGAGTCGAGTGAGACGGTTTTTCAGAGATCGCTCTTTTGTTTCGGCATAAAGAAGTGATAAATCATTTAACAGTCCTTGGATATTAGGAGTAAATTCTAAAGCATCGTTGAGAGGATCAGAACTACCGTACGAGTTTTCTAAAAATGCCGTTAACTGGATTTCAGAGAGCGTGAGATTGGACGGATTGTTCTTATAAAGGTTCTGAATAGAGATTTGAGAATTGAGAGTGAGTTTAGGATTTTCGGTGACTAGCGTTTTAGGTTTTTTCTTACAAGGCTTAGTTGTGTTGTGTGATGTTTTATATGATGGGGGGGGGGCATTTGGTTGTCTGTTGGTAATGGAGATTCTGTGGGGGATAGCTGGCTGGGGGTGTCAACATTACTGTCAGAGGATATAGCTCTTTTTTGGCCATGAGATGAGTGAGGAAGTGTAGGGTTAGATGGTGATTCAGCATTAGTCTGATCAGATATTGATAAGTTATTCGACAGAGGTTCAGAAGATAACAGGGGGGAAGAAGAGGTACCGCAGAGTGAAGTAGAAGCTGGTAATTGTGGTAGTGAAGGAGAGTGGCAGGATATGTCATTTTGAGGTTCAGATGGTGTGGGATTGGTGCAAGAGTCAGCAGTATGTCCACTCTGTTTACAGAGAAAACACACCAATTTATCAGTAGAGACAAATATACGATACGGGGTACCATCGTGAGTAATCAGAATCGAGGTTTCTATGCTAAAGTTATCATTTTCAGGGATGACGTAAGTAATTCTACGGAAACTCATGATATGAGCATATTCATCTCCTTGCGCGCCACATTTCACAAATGAAACAGGAGAAGCTATTTGCAGTCCGATGTCCTTGAGAGCATTTTCGATAACAGAGTGTGAGATAGTAGGGGATACATTCGATATTAAAATGCGTTTAGCTGGTGAAATTAGTCTTCGAATAGGAATTATTGTAGAGTTGATGCAAATGTTCTGGTGACTTTTGAGAAGATCATCTAAAATTGCTATTGAGGAGAGATATATGCAAATACGGTTGTTAGAAATTCTTGATGCGAATGTAATGTTTTTTGGGGAAACGATATCTCCTATAGATTTTATGTATTCGAATAAAACGGTGTTGGGGATAGAATGCATAATAATTGCTTGCTCGCGTTTAGGAAAAGTAAGGGGAGGAGGCTTTGTTAACGTTGCATCAACATATGATTTTGGACCATGAGATGAGTTTAGATAAGATAAAGATGATTGGGTTATTTTATTCAATGTATTCATTTTTGCTAGTAGCTCTGGATACCAAAGCTACAAGTTTCAGGTTCAGAAAGGAATAGGCGTCCGAGAAGGACCCTGTGGAATAAATAGTAGGAAAATAACAGTTACCTTTTGCACTCCTACGACACTGGTGGATTTCTTGTTTTATTTGCAGTCAATAGTTTCACAAAATAAAATAAATAAACGGTCGCAAATTGAATTTTAATGATCACATGTTGATATTTGGTTTTTAATAGATTTCAGTAGAATAAAAACGTTAATATGAAATTAGCACGAAGATAACAATATTTATCCAGATAGAACAATATGCGTGTGCACTCGTCGGCTACCCGAATGAGAATGAAATTGTTATTTAAAACATATGTTTTTAAATTATTTTCAAATGGGGACTTGTTTATTTGCACATTTTTTTGTTTATTCGGGTTTCATAATAGAATAGGTTAACTTTATCACTTCTTTGTCGGCTTGAGTTTCTTATTTTGTGATTTACAGATATTAACATTGTAAATACTAATTGTAATAAATTAGAAATTGCATTGGTAACTATATGAAATACGATTGGCATTCAATAAAATTATTAATAAAGCATTTTATACTGGTTAAAATAATGAAATATTTGGTAAAATATATATATATATATATATATATATATATATATATATATATATATATCTAAAGCTGCATCCAGATCGTTCATTTGCAAACCGAAAAAAAAACAGAAAATAAAAAAGTATTAGGTAAACAAAGCATCAAATGAAGTTATGTTATTCATGGTATTGAAAAAAAATGTGTGGGCCATATAAACTATCGCTGGCACATCTCTTTCACTTACTTCTTAGAAACTTCTCATCATTATCCACTAAAGAGGTTTGTGTAAAGATCTGCTAGGCGTTTTTCATCCTTAAAGTCGTATTTTATAAGATAATCGTGATTTATGTAATCTACTAAAGGGGCAATAATCACAATATTTTCTCGTAAATGATGCGCCAAACGCTCAACTGATTGAAAAATGGGTCGAGTAGTTTGAAGAGACCTGATCAACATTAGATATATCAAAAATCCGAGCGTCCAAGGTCTTCTAGAACTGTTAAACACGTTGGTTGGTACAAGAATTAAAACCTCAGGATGTTGGTCAGAAGCTTGGCTTTGTAAACTAGATGATTGAGCGTTTTCCAGCGTTTACCAACATCTTTTTTTTCGGATGAAGCTCTTTTTCATCTTAATAGACAACAAACAAAATTACCGCTACTGAGGTGCAATCAATCACCTAATGTTGCGTTGCGTAGGTTGCGTTGTCAGCATGGGGAATTATAGGCTCTTACTTCTTGAAGATGAAAGGTGACGCATAGTTACAGTGAAGTCAGAGCGTTATGTGTAGATGTTAGACGACGACGATTGCCTGAACTGCAAAACATTTATAGATCCAGCAGGACGAAACAACTTCACACAAGTCCAATAGATCTTTGTCATGAGCTCGTGAAATTTTTCCTAGTAAATTCATGTAGGATTATGTCAAATCTAAAGCTTACGTTAATAAACTGACTTCCCTGGCTCAATTAAAGGAAAATATATGTCACGGAGTAACATTCATCACAGAGAATACTTCCCAAGTTGTCATAGGTAATTTTACTGCTCGATTAAATACCGTGAGTGCAATGATTTACATTTGAACGATGTTATTTTTAAGATTTTAAGAAATAAATTACCAAGCAATGTATTTTAATATATAACAAACATTTTCTCAATAAACTCCTCACTCTTCTTAATATTGTTTTTTTAACGTGAACTTCTTTTGAGACACCTTGTATTAGATAACGGTAACACTCTCACACACTGTTTACACCTCCACTCACAATTACATTGTCTGACGCACATTTCAATAACCAAGTTATCGTCTTCAGAGAATGTTTATCTTTAGTCTCTGAAGACGATAACTTGGTTATAGAAACATAGAGTGTTGGTGTAATGGTGGTATAAGCAGTGTGTTCAGTATATCACCAACAGTTCCAGAAATTCCAATTTAACTTTGACACAATAGCAAGACTGAGCAGCATCCCGGTCGGCTGAGAATGAAAATGCCTGATATGTTACATAATATTATATCATAAAATATAACATTCATCTGATAGTCAAGATGTTGTATTACATAAATTATCTGTGAAAAAATATCTGAATTAAAGTAAAAACCACATCAAAATACTTGGTTTAAAATGAGCACACAAACTTTTTTTATACTGTATAGAGATAATAACAATTCAATAGAACATTAATAGTTAATGTAAAGTACTAAATCAAAAACATATTTTACTAGCGGAAATAAGTATTCGAAGAGGAAAAAAGGGAAAGTTTTTTTTTAAAATATTCAAGAAATTATTCAAGGAATGTGCAATTAAAACTTTTTTCTCATTCGGAGATTTTAAACTGAATACAATTCGAAGTGAACATAAAGAATTTGCAATTACACTGAGCAATTTATCAAAGACATTTCCACTGTGTAAATCAATCCACATTAGTGTATTAACGGTGAACGAGTCGACGGTATTTCGTCGACACACCCGAATCGTCCGGAATGGAATCGGGAGCCATTGTCTTCACACATAGGTAATACGTTATGTTATTCTCGCTTTTGTTGATTTTAACACTCAAAATCACTAGCAAAATTTTCATAATTGTCTCATGTTTTCGAAATAAATCAATAAAATAAATAGATGATATTTGTTGATTAAATATACATGTCTTCGCATGGTCGATGTTTGCTGATAATACTTCGTTCCAAAAACTTTTATTTCGTGGATTAACTGCGCCAAAATCTGTGGTGGAGTATCCCACAATAGCATTAATAGCATCTGATGACCGGGGTGACCATGATGGAAAATTACCAGCTTCTTAAAGAAACTTCACGTTTCGTCGTGAAATATGTGAACATCTTGTTAAATTAATTGGTTTCTACATCATCAACACAGCTCCAAAATGTCAAAGTGCCTCGAATAAACAAAAGTGGTGATCCGCTACCAGAAGCAAAATATTCCCAAGCCAATTCCCCAACAATCCCCTGTACTTGCCTTTCAAGATCAAATCCAATATCACGTGGGTCTCCATAACCGTCAAGGGTATCTAAACAAATTAATATTAAGCGATTCTACCTCCTAGAACTATTAGTCTACGTCCACGATATAAAATGGTCGAAGGATGAAAATGTCGTGAATGAATGTTTACCTGCATTATGTGTTGGAGTATAGCAACGATGCGCACACTAAATATAATTGTGCCTGTGCAAAATGAAAATGCCAGGTAGACGGGAAACCAAGAGAACCAATTTTAATTGCTCTTCCCCTTCCGTCTGAAGAGCCCCGAAGGATGACCCACCACGGTCAGTCCGCCACCAGCCCACGCGACAGCCAGTCGCATTCAGCAGTTCACATCCAGTTATCAGTGTTTATACAAAAGTGTTTTTTACAGTCCATTCATTTATAATTAAACGAAAGACTTTTTCAAGTGCATTTTATATACTGCGTTACGTGCATACTTTTATTCATGTATTTGTGCTTCATTTATGTATTATTAATAAAGTCAATCTAATAATACTTATTGTTTATTACCATTTAACAACATTGTGTATTTTTAAATGCGAGGGCACATGGCGTGATCTTCACACAATCAATGGTGATATATCGAATTATAAAAAAAATATTTTCAGAACAAAGCCCTGGTCATAACGCATTGACTGCTTTGTCGCGGTTTGACGCAAGGAAATTTCGACATCAGGGACTTTTCTTGACAAACGCTAAATTGAGATCTTGCATATAATTGTTTCGGAATTTTTAAGAGCTACGGTTGAATTGAACAGGAATCAGCTTTTGATCTGTCGATTACAAGTATTTGATTCCGATTGTGATTCCTTCTTCCGTTATAGAATAATTAGGATTAGAAACGAATATCATTTTTTTGGCTTGTTTTTTAAACATTCTTTCATAAAATCTTTTTTGGCATACCTTTCTTCCTCAGATTCCGTATCACCAGAAACTGCATGAACAAACAAATCACATTCAATGCAGTTATATGCACCTGATGAGTCTTTAGAGCAAACGACAGTGTTCGTGCTTCTAGAAGAATTTGTCTTTTGCTTCAAAATAGGCTTCAGTTTCAGCAATTGCTTCTTCATTTGAGCTGAATTTCTTACCGGCGAGCATTTTTTGAGATTAGCGAATAGCCAGTAGTTACGGGTCCAGATCTAGAATATACGATGGATGAGGAAGCTATTCGAAGAGTAATTAGTTCAATTTAACCATCGTTGTCATCGACCTGTCAATCGGTGCATTGTCTTGATGAAACAGTGGTTTTTTCTTCGACAGATGAGGTCGTTTTTCATTGATTTTTGCATTCAAACGATCCAGAAACTCTATGTAGATTTCGCTACTGATTGCCTCTCCCTTTTGCATCCCAAAATACGGAAGCTATAACCTTTCCTTGTGCATTTGGACGCTTTCGACGAAGTTCACTGGCTGCAGTCTACTCATATGATGATCGTTTTGCTTCCGGAGTGAAGTGATGTATCCATGTTTAATCCATTATCACATATCGACGTAAAAAATCTATTTTATCACGTGTAAACATAACCAAACACTGCCCTGAATCATCAACACGTTGTTGTTTTTAACCGACTGTGAGTAAACGCGGCACCCACTTTGAAAAAAGCTTCATCATGGTCTAATGTTCATCCATAATTGTAATCACACTCCCTTCTGATATCTTTAAGGCATCAGATATCCCACGCAATTTCAATTTACGGTTAAATTTAACCAATTTGTGGAAATTTTTGATGTTTTCTGGAGTAACCACCACAATTGGAAGACCAGAACGATCATCATCATCATCAGTGTCTGTACAAATGAATTTAAAATCAGCTAACCAATAACAAATGGTTCTTTTCGATGAAGCAGAGTCCGGATAACACTTTTGAATCTATTCTGAGCTTGTACAGTATTTTTGTCCATCAAGGAGCAATGATAAATTAACACACGTTATTTTTTTGAATCCGTGAAAATAACAAAAGTAGCTTTACTTAAATGACTGTCACTTTTTTCTGACTAATCAAAATGTCATGAAATTTTGAACATAGTTTTCTTAAAACCTGGTACTTCATAAACGTCATATGAATTTAACAATGGCAGCGCCATCTGTGTGTCAGTCACACGTCTTATTGAGTGATGTAATATATTAGAATTGATACGCTCTTTAGCTAGTTCTTGTTTTTTGAAGGTAATTGTTCTGGGATAACAAATCTTGAGCAACATTAACATTACTATTGTGAGTTATTGTTTCGTTCATTGTCTTCCACAATTTAACTATGTACTAATTGGGTAAAGTGCAAATGATATCAGAAAATCTGCAGATTTAGTTAACTAACGTATTCTGTATTCTGCAGCATATCTACTGTTGAATCCGAATTTTCTAAAATGCCGTTCTGTCTTTGCCCGGACTATTTCCTTTTCTATTATCCTCAAGTTATTCAATACTAAACTATATTTTGATAAATATTTGAAAAATCTAACAGACAATTTCTCTAATTACACCAGATTCATAAAAAATCACAGTTTCTTTGAAAACAGAGATACGTATTACAATAATCATCAAAGCATTTCTTTTATTTTTTTCTCATATTTCTCACGCACGACATGTCTTTATTTCAACAGAATATTACTTTAAAAAAGGCATTATTAAACAAAAGAGCAAAAAAAATTTACACAAATTGAATTCTTTTGTAAACAAAGGTCAAATTCGCAACAAGGAAGTACAAAAAATTCTACTCGACTTCATGGGTTACAACAGAGAATAAACTCTCTCTCTTTTGAAGTTAATCAAATTATTCCGGAAGAAGGTAATTAAATATTTGATTTTATGTACCTTTTGTCCGAATTTCGTAACGAGGGAAAGGGATTTTGCTAAGAAAATAATTTTGGAACAAGTTATTTATCGATTGTAGTCATTTGTAATTTTTCCAAGATCGTTCATAATATCCATAGCTACTTGGTCTCTATAATATCTATAATTATTTTTATTATTATGAGTAGTGATCTAGTAAGAATAAAGAAGAAAACAGAACAGTTATGGTGATGTGGGAAACAAAAACAAACAGAACAGTTATGGTGATGTGGGAAACAAAAACAAACAAAAAAAGAGAAGAAGCAAACCCAGAAGATAGAATGACGAAATAGCAAAAAACCTGAAAAAAAGTCTGAACTGGAGACTAACTAGAAAGGAAGCAAAAGAAAGGATTAAATGGAGCAGAAATTTTACCCCTACACCTATGGAAGACGAGGAAATTTGACCTGATGACCTGATAAGGACCTTATCAGGTCATCGAGATTACCTAATATGATCCTGATCAGGATAACTTCATATGGTTCTGATCAGTATTACTTTACACGATCCTATCTCAAATACTTTCTGGTCGGGGTCTTCTCATTTATGGTTTTGATTGAGGTATGTGATCCTGACTTGGATCACTTTATATAGTCTCTATCTGGTCTGGAGAATAAGAGGTTCAAACAAGCAAACATTTTATAATAGAAACTCATTTGGGAATCCTGAGAGATTCCTTGCATGGACTTGTTCAGGAAAGCCTGAAGATTATTTGATTTATTTTCAATAGTGTCGACCTAATGTGATTCTAGTATGTACATAATGAGGATAACCTGATTAGATATATTTTTTTTCTAGTCAGATGATCCTGAGAAGCTCCTTGTATGAACATGATCAGGGAAACCTACACAAAAATCAATTTATTTTAAATAGGATCGTCCTGATACAGTGCTAGTATAAACCACGTCGGATTAACCTGATTAGATATATTTTTTTTCTAGTAAGATGATCCTGAGAAGTTCCTTGTATGGACATGATCAGGAAAACTTGAATCAAAATAAATGTATTTCAAGTAGGGTTGTACTGATGTAATCATGGTGTGGACCTCGTCAGGATAACCTGATAAGAAATAATAAGAATAAGAAATCCTGATGAAAAATAAATTCATTAGTTAATTACTCGAATCCTGAAACGATCCAAGCGTGGACCTCGTCAGAATTGCTCTAATAAGATTCACCTTTGTTTAACCTGGTCTCTATTATGTTAGAAGGAAATATGTGACATTGACATTATACCATTGATATTAAAATTGGCACATAGTTATTTCCAATTTAAATCATCAACGATCAATTCGTTTAACCTTCGACAACAGAAGAATGTTTACGAACTATTGACTTCGTCTGAAAGATTTTCTTAAATCTATATCGATGTAATTGATGGTACTCTTCCAGCAGCATATATCTCGTCGCGATCCTCTCGGAAACTTTATCTTATTTGTTATTGATTATTTGTTCAATTTGATTAGCCTCACTAGAACAGGTGATTCGTTAGACATAGTTGTATCACATTGCAACCTTTTTTCTTTAATAATACCATCATTGACGTTGTTGAATCTGTAAAATTCTAAGGGCCTGTCGTGGACAATTCCTTGAAATGGGGGTTACGTATTGCCGCCTTATCTAAAAAAATAATTTCCTCCTGCTTTGCGCTAAGATCAGTTTCCAAAAAACTGAACTTAACCACCTCCTTCATAGTCTATTATGTCCTTATTGAGTCGTATCTCCGATATGCCCTTCCCTTCTGGGGTACGTGTGGTGCGATTCAATTTTAGCTGATTTTCAAACTACAAAAGAAAACTGTTAGATATTTACTCGGACTAAACAGCAGGGACTTCTTTAAAAGATTAAAAATTCTGACTCTTCCTTCTTTATTCATCTTTGAATCCGTTTGCCTAATTCTCCAATTTAAGAAAGGTCGTTCCACGGCTATCCACGTAGAAACGCGTAGCACGACCTTTAACTACCTACTCCACGTTCAAAATTCGTTAAGGGCTCAATATTTTACAATGCAAAAAAATGCACAATCACTTGCCAATTGAAATTAAATCGATATCATATTTTCCCGCATTTCGCAATATTTGAGGGCATATAACCGAAAAGTGCCTTCTCCTCTGTAATATTTAATTCCGGATATGCTGCATACTGGTTTAATTTTAATATGGATTTATATTCTAATTATTATCTGTTACTATAACCAAAAATTCTGTTACTCTTTGTGGTTTTATTTTATTTGTATCTTTATTTGGTTATTTTTATGTTTGTTTTTTAGTTTTTACAAGTTATTATACAAATTGTAACATTTTTTTGACAATAAAGCATTGCAAATTGTAGATATTTAAATCAATTAATATTAACATGAAATACTGTATAAAGGAAGTAGGCTTATGAACACGCGAAGCACTATAAACAGATTATTGCCGATATTTATTCCTGTGAATTTTCCGCTTTAAAGTTAGTTTATGTAGAGCGCATTATATAAAGAAAATTAGAGCGCACACTATTGGACGCTCCGATTAACTATCTCAATTAACCATAGTAAATCGAACACGTGTTTTACATCGCTAAACTATAAAGAAACATTGATATGATATATTCGATATCAAGATGCACGCTTATTATAAATTTTATTTTAAGACTTAATTTACATATTTTGTTTTAATGAAGGTATGAAGATATAATTTTAAAAAATTCTTATTTTCTACAAAGTTATTCGAACACCTGAACAGGCATGCCCTGTTCGGTGAACAGTGTTGTCACAGTTGCAGGACCAGTTGTCGACCGTCAGAAATTTCATATATATGAATGGATGCTCTGGAAGTTTACGGGTAGGTGAGGGCGGTACAGTAAGGGGCGGTTTATTAATCATGCACCACTGAACATTGGTGAAAAAGATGCAGAAGG
The DNA here is from genome assembly GCF_026230105.1 of Diorhabda sublineata. NCBI lineage: Eukaryota > Metazoa > Arthropoda > Insecta > Coleoptera > Chrysomelidae > Diorhabda > Diorhabda sublineata. The sequence continues at coordinate 27,794,340 of NC_079481.1, forward strand.
CGGAGCTCTAGGATTCTTGTTTATATCTTCTATTGATATCCTTATTTTGTATACTGTGACTAAACAGGTAGTTTTAACCATAAGATAATGTTCTTTAATTATTATATAATGCAGAGGAACTTTTTAATAGTTCTTCGAGTATTACGTTAAATTTTTTTGAATGTATTAACAGCTACGACTCATACAAGTGTATAATACACAACCTAACTTTCTTCTATGAAGTTTCTTAAGACTTTCCACATTTGATTTGAAGCACAGTAGAGTAGAGATCGATATCTATTCTAGTTAAAGTTATAGTACAGTCCAATTTTGTTAAAAATAACTGTTGGAGAAACCCATTGAGAGTGATTAACATGATTTAGGTTTACAGCCTTGTTGATTTGGTAATTATACACTTTCACGGTCTTCTGGTTTTTTGGCTTCAGAAAATCGAAAAATGGATGGATTTTAATGATCTTGGTCTCAAAATGTTCCATTTTACGGCGGATTTATAAAAAAAATTAGTAGAAATAGCTGGAATGAAAATATCTCATAGTTTTAATGTTTTAAATCGTAAAAAAAACGGTTTTGCAAAATAAGCCTTCACAAAAAATTATCTCATTATCAGATAAAGTTCTTATATTTTTTTTGTATTTTACATAAATTAATAAACAATTTAAAAAAAATCCAAAAAGAATGATTTTTTCAGTTTTTATAGCTTAAAATGAAATCGATGAAAAACAATCAATTTTCGTGAATAGTTTCGTACTATATTCTATATAATCAGCCGTAAAATGGAACATTTTGAGACCAAGATCATTAAAATCCATCCATTTTTCGATTTTCTAGAGCCAACCAAACCCAACCTAACCTAACCTAACCTAACCTATCCTAACCTAACCTAACCTAACCTAACCTAACGTAACCTAACTCGCAAAAGTGTATAATTACCCTTTTGGTAATTATACAAAAGGGTAATTATACACTTTCGCGATCACCTGGTTTTTTGGTTAGGTTAGGTTAGGTTGGCTCTAGAAAATCGAGAAATGTGTATAATTACCATAATTTTTTGTAAAGGATTATTTTACAAAACCGTTTTTTTACGATTTAAAACAGTAAAACTATGAGAAATTTTCATTCCAGCTATTTCTACTAATTTTTTTTATAAATCCGCTGTAAAATGGAACATTTTGAGACCAAGATAATTAAAATCCATCCATTTTTCGATTTTCTAGAGCCAACCTAACCCAACCTAACCTAACCTAACCTAACCTAACCTAACGTAACCTAACCTAACGTAACCTAACTTAACCAAAAAACCAGGTGACCGCAAAAGTGTATAATTACCCTTTTGATAATTATACAAAAGGGTAATTATACACTTTCGCGATCACCTGGTTTTATGGTTAGGTTAGGTTAGGTTAGGTTAGGTTGACTCTAGAAAATCGAGAAATGTGTATAATTACCATAATTTTTTGTAAAGGATTATTTTACAAAACCGTTTTTTTTACGATTTAAAACAGTAAAACTATGAGATATTTTCATTCCAGCTATTTCTACTAATTTTTTTTATAAATCCGCTGTAAAATGGAACATTTTGAGACCAAGATAATTAAAATCCATCCATTTTTCGATTTTCTAGAGCCAACCTAACCCAACCTAACCTAACCTAACCTAACCTAACCTAACGTAACCTAACCTAACGTAACCTAACCTAACGTAACCTAACTTAACCAAAAAACCAGGTGACCGCAAAAGTGTATAATTACCCTTTTGGTAATTATACAAAAGGGTAATTATACACTTTCGCGATCACCTGGTTTTTTGGTTAGGTTAGGTTAGGTTAGGTTGACTCTAGAAAATCGAGAAATGTGTATAATTACCATAATTTTTTGTAAAGGATTATTTTACAAAACCGTTTTTTTTACGATTTAAAACAGTAAAACTATGAGATATTTTCATTCCAGCTATTTCTACTAATTTTTTTTATAAATCCGCTGTAAAATGGAACATTTTGAGACCAAGATAATTAAAATCCATCCATTTTTCGATTTTCTAGAGCCAACCTAACCCAACCTAACCTAACCTAACCTAACCTAACGTAACCTAACTTAACCAAAAAACCAGGTGACCGCAAAAGTGTATAATTACCCTTTTGGTAATTATACAAAAGGGTAATTATACACTTTCGCGATCACCTGGTTTTTTGGTTACGTTAGGTTAGGTTGGCTCTAGAAAATCGAGAAATGTGTATAATTACCATAATTTTTTGTAAAGGATTATTTTACAAAACCGTTTTTTTACGATTTAAAACAGTAAAACTATGAGAAATTTTCATTCCAGCTATTTCTACTAATTTTTTTTATAAATCCGCTGTAAAATGGAACATTTTGAGACCAAGATAATTAAAATCCATCCATTTTTCGATTTTCTAGAGCCAACCAAACCCAACCTAACCTAACCTAACCTAACCTAACCTAACGTAACCTAACCTAACGTAACCTAACTTAACCAAAAAACCAGGTGACCGCAAAAGTGTATAATTACCCTTTTGGTAATTATACAAAAGGGTAATTATACACTTTCGCGATCACCTGGTTTTTTGGTTACGTTAGGTTAGGTTGGCTCTAGAAAATCGAGAAATGTGTATAATTACCATAATTTTTTGTAAAGGATTATTTTACAAAACCGTTTTTTTACGATTTAAAACAGTAAAACTATGAGAAATTTTCATTCCAGCTATTTCTACTAATTTTTTTATAAACCCGCCGTAAAATGGAACATTTTGAGACCAAGATCATTAAAATCCATCCATTTTTCGATTTTCTAGAGCCAAAAAACCAGGTGACCGTGAAAGTGTATAATTACCGTTGATTCGTAATAATAATTATTTTTCTTAGTCACATATTTTACTTCCCAAAAATTTATCTATTTATCTAATGTAAAAAGTAGTCTTCTTCTGTCTGAAAGTGATCTCATCAATATAAGTTGGTAAATGTTTTTGCACATGCATTGAAAGATTAATGATTAAAATTGCAGCCATTTTGGATGCTTATTTTCTGTTTGAAAATCGTATCAATTAGTCGATGTGAATATTTTTCTAGAAATGCGAAAAATTGAGTATCGAGCTCTCAATAAATATTTTTTTTTGAAAAGTATAACGACTACGCAAATGAAAGAGTAGATACTGTCTTCGGGGACAATCATTTACGAACGAAATTCACCAAATTTTACTGAACGACTGTCATATTGAGTTTAGAGTGATAGAAGAGTGTAACGACCTATCCAAAGTGAGCATTTGTTTTATATTGAGTGAAGAATTATCTGTGTGTGAGATATCTGCACACTGGGTTCCACCAGAACATTGTCTAAGCTCATTGATGTGGTTTAAGCAAACTGAGTCGGGCTTTGCGTCGATTCATAACTGTGTTTGAAACTAATGAAAAAAAAGAGTCGAAACGGTGGATTGAAAACAGCAATCCTACTGGATTAATGGTAAAAAATCAGAACTAATATGCATAACAACGAAACGTCCTAAAGAACAAACTGTTTTTGTTCAATCCTCGTATAGTGTTTAAGACCACTGAAACAGTAATTATTTTTTATCGTAGTTCGCTCACATTTGGAAGACATAGTAGCAGATTATGAGCAATAATATCAGTACAACAATATCAACAATGATCGTTCTTAAAAAAAACCCCTAATGACATGATCGAAATTTCACAGATATCATCTATATTTTCATAAGTCACGTGTTGAAAATATGATACGGATTTTATTCCCTCTCGCAAAGTTAGCTTCCGGTCGAGCTCATCGCCAACGCGTGCCGCCCTTTTCACACTTCCGGTTCTCCAACATGCATTTCATCCTTTTGTTGCACTGCCCTTCAAAATATTATTGTCACTTTAGATGATGTCAGATTACGAACTGATGCGGATACGAAAATAAAGCAGTGAAAATATGAAATAATCGTTTATAGGTTCCGAATCATTATCATTTCTCCAATACAAAAAAAAAAGATTATAAAACTCCATAGAAAGTAGGAAACTCACTTTTTTTAGAATGAGCAATATAAAGTTTAAATGTCTAAATTAATAATTGTTTATCGGATAAAGATATCTCTCATAATTAATAATTAAAGATAGGATCTCAATATTAGGAAAATTACGATATAAAGTCCAAAAAAACCCGAATGTAGTATATCTTTAGAAACATGGCTATTACGGTGAAGAAAAGATATATTCCAAAAAAGGTATTCCAAGCTTCATTATACGTTCTTTACATGTCTGTTCCAAATTATGGAACTAATTAATTGAAATCGGTTAAATTCAACTCTGCTTTGGTGTATTTCGCTGCTAGTCTTCATATCGGACCTAATAAGTCTCTCATCTACGTAAGAAAACAATCCCTTCTTCTTTTTCCATACGCTTAGTAGATAATATCAACCGTTTGTTGCGACAATGACTAAGCTCTATACTAACTTACAAGCAACTGCAAGTTTCATTATTAAATTGCTTGCATCGTGTTGTGAATTGCTGCTTCCCTACCTTCTTGTTCTCCTCATGTCCAAAATATTTCTTAACTCTTGTTACTTAACTTTCCATTTACGAATTTGAAGCTACTTGCGCACCTGTAGGAAAAACATGCCATGTAAGTTTATAAAAAATGTCTGTTATAAAACGATTTGAAGAAACTACATTTGCAAACCTATGAGACATAAAAACATCGAAGAATAACATCAAAGCAGACCAGTCTTCTGAATGTATAAAAAATTATTGTTTTGAATTGATTACAGCAATTCTTGAAAGCCTCTGAGAATTAAATTAGCTTCTCGATAAGACATTGAAGATGTATTACTCCAGATTTTGAAAAATATTGGAAATAATGACGCAATTGGAACCAAATTCAGCTTGGTAGCAAGATAATGTCTGATTGACGTCCACAGTTTAGTTTTTGACCGAAAATCCGCAGCTTCCGACAACAAACCTTCAAGTTTCCTCTCCTCCGACTTATAACTCCTAACTTTATTGAAAGGAATTGAGTAGTTAGCAAAACGAGGCTTTTACGACGAAGTAGCTGAGTAGCTGAGGTACAATTCTTTGTAAAAAATATATTAAAACTTGTGCATTTCATTAAATAGCTTTGTAGAAAAATAAAATTTCAAGCTCTGACTGTATGAAAAACTATAGTATTAATTTGAAATGTTTTCATCAGCTCTTACAACATTCTTGTGAAACTAAAGCTGATCTAAAACGATTCTTAACACGTATTTTAAGTAAAGATACTATAAGACTATAATCTCGTTAAAAACAATAGAATCGTGTGAAAAGCGGTTACTTATCAGGAACGTGGCAATGAAACACCAAAGTGGACTAACTTTAATATATTTTCCGAGTTTTCGAATACTTATGAATTCATCGTCTGGGAAATAATTAGTTAAGATTGACGGTGATTCCGTTCCTGATAAGAAACTGCTTATAATATAGCTGGCAAATACTTCTTTACAATTCAAAATCATGTGATATATAACACAAATATGAACTTTTCCTTTTCTTCAGTGACTATCTTTATTTAATAAATAATGTAATGAATAGGAGTTTCTATAAACTCAATTGTTGATTTCAGCGATACAACATTTCGTTGTCTTTGTAAAAAAAAATAAATACGCAGAAGATTGGGAAATAAAAAAATATATGGTCGCTAGTCATATATATATATATATATATATATATATATATATATATATATATATATATATATATATATATATATATATATATATATATATATATATATATATATATATATAATTAACGAGCACATTTGATGGCAGAAAAAGCTTAACGAGCGTTTGATGAAAAGAACATCTCACCAAACGATTGAGTGATTGTTGAAAAGGCGAGTAGCTACCAACAATGAGGATACACAAGTGGCTCACGTTTAATTACCTGTTTCGACAAGTGAGCATGAGGGCGTATCTTGGCGACCAACAATTTGGGGGTTCGAGAAACCGTATTGGCATTATCTCACTTTTTCTATGTGTGCAATTATTGAAGCGTGGTGCATATAAAGCAAAATTGAGTTATCATGTATAATACTTATTTAATTAAACTACGTTTTCTTTTGTAGTTCTTGTCGTGACTATTTTAATTTACTGTCTATACCAATTCTTTCCAGACCGAATTCTTTATTTGTACAACTTTTGACTATTTAACATCTTTAGTAACCAATATTATTTATATTTTTCGTCGGAACAACTTAATAATTTTGTGAACGAAGCTTCTGATGGAAATATCTGGTGACATAAAAAGTAGATTCCAATATACAATTTTTAGTTGCTTTATGAGTAGTTGTCTTGTAGCAGAATTGCAATTTGAATAGGTTAGTGCCCTAAACTTCTCATATCAACCCTTTTTAATACTATAATATTGATTGGCAAGAAAATAGTACTAAAATTGTTCTGTGATTGTGAACAGCGAAAGTATTGGCACAGGAAATAACTAATACATGCGAACCTCTAAATGTTGTATTTATTTTTTTGTTCTGAATACATCTATTTATGTTCATTTTATAAGAAGATCCCATTCTAGAGACCTGTAATGCCCATTTTTGATTTTTTTAATTTTTAAAATTATGGAGGAGTAAACTTGTTTGAAATAACCTATATTTTACGAATTAATTTCTCTACGTTAGAAAGATGAATCAAAAATTTACTATTATAGGTTTTTAGTTTAGTCTTTTTTCTTTTGGATGATGTAAAATTTACAACATTTGAAAGAAGTTTGTTTTAATCATCAGTCGTCTCCCAAACCTCTGCAATAGTGTTAAAATTTCTCAATAAATGGCGATGGAATGATGTCCCTTATGCGGTACCTGATCGCTTTTTTAAATTTTGCCATTTTTGGGGGAAACCCACGATTTCTAACACCTCCAGTTTGTTTACCAGCTTCTATTTCTGCCTATCGTAGCTATTTCTTTCCCATTTTTCTCCTCAATTCCATCTCAATGTATCTATTCCTCGAGATTTCCAGTCCAGTTCTCCATATATGTCTCAACCATCATACTCTTGCCTTATTTATTATCTTCCTGACCAGTATTTCTTTAATTTCTTCATTTCTCTTCTACAAACGTTATTCTTTTTTAGGTCATATTGTCTCAGTAGCATAACTCATGATGGGCCTTATTATTGTTTTATATATTCAAAATTTTGTTTTCATTTTTATTTCTTTGCTCAATATTTTTCTATACACACCAAACGCTCTTTTCGTTGCTTGTATCTTCTCTCTTACTTCGTCTATTCTATCTTCATAGTTCATTATTATTGCAAACACTTAAATTCACATTTTCCCATTGTTTATTTTGTTTCTCTTCATATACTTCGTCTTCTAGAAATTTATTTTTTCTCATTCTTTCGTTAATTCCTCCAGAATCTGTTATTATAATTTTATTCGTTGCTACCACATCGTCGGCGTAGGCTTTTATTTGGCCTTTCTTAGCTTTTTTGTCTTTTGTATGACGATGGTTCACTAGTAAACATAACCTCAAAGTTGCATGCATATAACGAAATTTGAACAGTGACGAACGATTTTGAGATTTATGAACGTCTAGAGCGCGTCATGCTCGCGTTCATTCTATGCCTTAACCTCTCTCTCCGCACCACTGACACCTTTTTTCACCTTCATCCAGTATTCCAGCTTGTATAAGTACATCTATTAGATGAACTGAGCTCTTAACATCCTTATTTCACACTTCACAGGACTTGGATATATGATATGTGTATAAGTACTAAATATGATGTTTTCTGTATCCAACAACGTTCTTTTTGCTTCTCTCAACCCTATGAATGAACGTAGCACTTGAAAAGTATCAAGGCGCAAATTAGACCTTAATTCTCTTTACGAACTACGGTATTTTCCTCATTAATTTAATTTTTCTCTTACCTAATTAGACTGCGCAGCCTATATATATTATGTTGTAGAATACTTCAGCGATTTCACGGAGGAATAATTTTTTATTGTATACAGAATATACTAAAAAGAATAAAAATGAATATAGCGAACGGCGAGGAAACGCTGAAACTCGTTTCTTATTATTTTCTCTTTTTTTCCGAACAACGTCTGGAGTGTTTTATTTTCCACTAATGAGACTCTTAAACTCCAGAAACTTCCGAAGGAAATTATTATTAGAAGTTAATAAATAGACGACAACTATTGATGAGATTTTTGGTTTTGTCCAATAGAATATCAAATTTTTGATCCTTCATAATAACAATCAAAACAGTGTATAATAGAGCATGAAAACTAGTAAAACAAAAGAAGTATATATGATTTAATCTTGACTGGTATCACGACAGCTCAGGGTGGGCAAAAGGTTTTTTCTGAAGAGATTTCCTGGCATTTCGCTGTTTTTTTTTTATATAAAAAGCAAGCAAAAGAGGGTAAACCCTTTTACATTCGAGTGATTCGAGTGGATAATGATCTTGAACTTCTGAAGGTTGTAGTGCTCGGAAAAGACGTGCTTTGGTAGCTGATTCCACAGGCTTGCTTGTGTTTTTCCAAAGAAATTATTCCCAAATGATTCTGGGCGTCTGCAGGCGAACTTGGTGTTCATGAGTCACGTCTGCCGGTCGAGTAGGCTTTGCAAAAACTGCTCTAGGCGGGATTATGTTGGAAAGCTCAAGAGAGCAACGGACTCAGATCCGCAACCTTTCTTCAATGCTCTAAGCTGTCTTCTGGTCAAGTTCGGCTCACCTATAAGTCGAACTGCTCTCTTATTTATTTAGTCGAGCCTCTTCAGGGTATGCTTTGGAGCAGAGCTCCAAATGTGCGAAAAATATTCCAAAGGTGGACAATCTGGGCCTTGTATAGTATTGGAAACTGTTGATAGGGGTCCAAGTTTTTGTGAAGCACTTATTGCAGTGATGATGATGTTTATGTCTAGACAGGATCAAATTCTGAGCTGCAGTGCAAACCTTTTTGTAACAATAATAGCCTGGGTTTTGGGCTGCATTGAACATAACTTGAGAAAATTTTATATGATAGACAAAAGAGTTTGCATAACAGACTTGTAAATTTATTTGCACAATTCTTCAATACGGTTGGTGGTATTCCATCTGGGTGAGTCGTTTTATTCATGTTCAAGCCTTGAGAATCTTTGCCACATCTCTGAAAGGGAACAGTTCTACAACTCTAAATCATTAAAGCTGTAAAATTCTTTTTAACTCCGGCTATTCTTAAAGATTTTTGTCCTCTTTCTTCCTGTCTTCAAGATTTGGACAGACAGAAATTGTCTACTGGATTAAAATCAATAGGCTATTTTGACGAGCTTGACGATTCTTATTATGAAAGTGTATAGAACTTATTGAACATCGATGGAACTAAAAGAAGATTGCGTTGAATAATATATTTTTTTCCGAAATGTTTGGGTTTTCTTTGTTGGACCAGGCACTTCCGGGACCATCCTCGTATAGATCTTTTATATTTGACAAGTAGTATATGTTTAGGACTAAACAATTGAGTTGTATGAAATTGCATACTAATTATCTGATATTTAAGTTGGGATAGAGGATTGATTGTTTTAACTGTAACTCTATTTGTACTATTACGAGAATTATTCTCATCAATAAACTATCGATGTTAGAGCCAATATCAATTCCATTAACTGACATAATGAAAGGGAAGAAAAATCAATAATTGACTTGCATAACCTATACTGATGTAAAAATATATATATATATTAGCTCTGTTGACATATGATTGGTCGCGTTTTATAAACTATCCATTAAGGATTAAAATTTAAAAAATAAATTCAACAATCAGTTCTTGTAACAATCTCTTATTCTCGCAATTTGATTAGTTTCATACTAAGGACTGAGTTATATTTTAATATTAATAAATAAACTGTTGATGAGGGATGAATTACAACAATTTTTCTTCGAGTGTAAAATAAATGTCATGCTAATTTGCTTTAAAGTTGCTTAAGCTTGAAAATCCTAACAGATCGCGCCACAAGCTTGGCGTACTGTTACCGACTGAGAGCAGACATCGCAATACGGCCAGTCACCGAAGAGGGTCTAGATGAAATCTATCGGAGCGCATCCATGCAAGGAACCGCTTAATGCCGGTTTCACGGCTTGCTAAGTTGAACCGTGTAATTTTGCATTTGCTGCGAATTGTATAAGCGTAAGGTTTTCTAGTTAAGTGGGCCACAAAATTTGGCAAGTCTATATAAGGTTGCTGGAGAAATTCTGACATTCAGTTGAAATGTGTTGGTATCGTTGTAAACAGCGCTTTCAATCCGACGGTAGTTTTTTTTTTCATTAAAATTATCGATCTTAATTTTGTTGTTTTATTTTTCTCGTAGTGTTGTTTTTGTACGATTTTAATTGATGTGCTTAAGGCGTAACGAATAAGAGTGAGATTATATATTAAGTGTCCTTAGCTCAGATCACAATCACGTAAATATATTTTTTTGAAAAGAAAAATAAACTTCCTGGTATAAAAAATATCTTCTATAATAATTGTAATAATTCTATAATACGCTGAACAAAGAAAAACAAGTAAGTATGAGGGTTTGCAGTAAACAGTGGTAACTTCATATAATTGCTCCAAAATGCTACAATTATTTTATTCCATATCGATTTCTTAACTTGGTTGAACTACGGGGAAGGTCCCAGAAGTACGTGGCTTGACAAAAAAAACACAAAAACTTTGGAAACAAAAATATTTATTTTTCAATCTCCTTTTAGATCCATAAACTTTTCCCAGCGATGTTCAATAAGCTCGATACTCTTTTTATAATAAGAATTGTCAAGCTCCTCAAAATAGCCATTAACTGCTGACATCATTGCCATTTGCTCAAACCTGGAAACAGAAAATAACCCTTGGGGGCTAAATGTGGCAAATAGGGTGCATGAGGTAGCAATTTAAACTTTAATTTAGTAATTTTGGCCATTGCAATAACGGATGTGTGAGCTGGTGCATGAAAACTGAAATTTTCCGAAGTAACGCCAAGATTTTGCTGTCTTAATGGGAAAGTAAAATTGCCATTAATAACTCCGCAACATAAGTCATTGCATTCATTGGATCGTGGCAATAAGCCCGAATAAAGAGCAAACACTCAAAAATACGATGGTTCTTTCTGAATGACTTAATTTGGGCAGACATTATCTAATAAAGAGGATTTAATCATTCAAGTTACTTATTTATGCCTCGTTTACCAGCGCAAAATTTAAGACTGAAGGTTTTTTTTCTTAGCTATCTTGCTTCGAAGCTTGAAACATCCAAATCTATATAACAGAACGCGTTTGGTAGTAAGTAAATTGATGAAGGGAAAGATCCTGAAGATCTCAACTGATTTGCCATGACCATCGTTGAAACTCTGAATCTAGAAAATCCATGTTTTCCCATGTCATATGGCATGTTCACGGATCGGAAGACCTTCTGCGTTATTGGTTCTAGCACTTGATAATAAAATGAAAAAATGTTGTCTAAAACAAGATGCTTCAATGAAGAGTACAACCTATGCATCAAAATACCTAGCCAAAGAAGGATAATTAAAATACTTGATTTCTTTTATTAAATTTATGATCCTAATAAAAAATCTGTTTTTTTATTGCTTCTAAGGTGGAACAAAGTTCGTACCAGTATAATTTTTACAGTAAAGTAAACAGAAATTTAATGATTGGTATAAAAAAAATTTTTTAATCATGTAATAAACGCTATTTTCCAACCAACTCCCGGCTCCCAATCAAATAATTGAAATTCATATTATGAAATGAAAATTTAAAAGCTAGATTCAAAAGGCTTTTAGTGTTGGTTTTTGTAGCATGTATAGTCCGTTCGCGAATGGATTTCATATACACATAGATTTAAGCTGACTGTTATAAACAGGATTGTTTTAATACCATTTATACAAATCGAATTTGTTCCAATAGAGGATTTGGAATTACCCATACTACTATGTAGGGTTCGTGATCGGCTATCATTGGGTGGAAGGTTACGCTATACATTGAGACATTAATCGAAAGAACCAGTAGATACAATATAATACAAGTATTGTTACAAAGTCCACGACATGGGCCGTGAAGCTGGTCCTATCCGGTTTTAATGGTACTCTTAAATTTGGCGAATACGTTTTTGATATTTGTCGGCACCTTTGATATATATTTTTTCATAAACAGCAACCAGTTGTCTACGTTATTTTTTTTTTTTCAGAACTAATTTCTAGGAATATCTTTTTATTTATATGTTTCTGCTTCTTTACTTTCAAGAATTCTAGAAATGTGGCTCCTGATATAAAATCGAGCGGAGCTAGAACCCACGTTTTCTTTTGGTAACAAGAGCCAGATCCTGCCTACCAATTTGTAGTCTATAGTCCACCAAACGACACCAACAACCGACAATTCCTATGACCGGTTCAAACTAATGATATCAGTAGCTGGTCAATCCCTGAATCGAGCTGAGAAAAATGGAATGAGCGAATTTCTTTTGCAATATCGAGACTTATTGGTATCAAAAGGAGAGAAGATTGGTAGAGCATCAGCCATCAAACAAAAAATTGATACTGGTGATGCCAAGCCAATCGCCAACAAAAGCGAAGAGAGAGGAAACTGAAGAAATAATTCATGGGATTGAAGAGGAGAAAGTAATAGAACCATCTCCTACTCCATGGATGTCTCCAGTAGTGCTCGTTAAGAAAAAGGATGGAACAAAGAGATTCTGCGTCGACTATAGCTAGTTAAACAAGGTCACAAAAAAAGACAGCTATCGTCAGCCCCGAATTGACTATACACTAGGCACTTCGTCAGCAAGATGTTTTCTACATTGGACCTGAAGTCTGGTAAGTACAGATGGCTCTAAAAGATAAGGAGAACACTGCTTTTACTACCAGATCTAAACTATGACAATTCAACGTCATGCCATTCGGGCTTCGTAATGCTCCTGCGACATTTGAAAGACTTATGGAAAATGTCTTACGAGGGGATTCTTGGAAACATGCCTGGCTTCTAGAGTATTTAGAAGATTAGATAGATGTGTCGGAAGCCAACGTGAAAATGACGAAAATAGCGAGTAACTAGTTGGATTGGCGAATCGTCAGGAGCATGGTAGAGGTAGGGCTTAAGGATATCGGACTTCACATATTAATTTGCAGCTATCCACTCGATCATTAGTACTTGGTAAAAACGGTGCCCTGTTATTTTCATATGACAGGAAAGTGAAGGAATGGACCCAGTTGCCGGCTATCCATGACTCCCAGGAGGAACTTTCATTTGAGGAGGAGGTTATGTTACGAACAAGTCCACGGCATGGGCCGTGAAACCAGTCCTGTCCGGTTATAATGGAACTCTAAAATTTGGCGAATACGCAGAATCGTATACAAACTTTTAGAACACAATCGACTTTAAAGCTGAAACTCAATTTGGAATAATGTTTATTTGCAATAAATTGGGCAATGCTTGGGCAATGATTTGGTTATTATATTATGTCATTTAGAGATTACGGAAAAAGTAGGAAGTCGTCTTTACAGTAAAAAAACGAAAGCTTGAGTATTGTCAAAGAAATGACAAATACTGTCATTTGTAGTTGATTGTTCAAGGAAAAGTGGATAGTAAGAGGAGAACAGTTAGAAGACGGCATTCATGGTTGCAAAACCTACGTAAGGGGTTTGGAGTGTCATCTGTTGATTTGTTTAGAAACGCAGTAAACAAGATAAGAATAGCCTTGTTAATAGCCAACGTTCGCAATGGATAAAGCAATCAAAGAAGAAGTTCGTTGCCCTTAATATTCTCAACTCTGAAACCAACCACCCTTTTTTCGAATCCTGTGCTCTGGACATGTGTATGAAGCGATAACATTCAGAGTAATGCATTAATACATATACAAATTTTAATTTGGCACATTCAGTATGATCGGTCAACTGATAAATATAGACTAAACAGGCTCGTGGGAGTGACTAAGTAACACGGAATGTGTTACGTTAATTTTTTTATTAGATTTATGTCACCCTCTGAAAAATTTATGTATGTTAATGGGTTTAAGTTCAAGTACGTTGTGAATATTATCATTAATTTTCTTTTCGGAAGGGATTGTAGATACTGACATTAGCTAACAAGATTTGGAAATTTGCATAAGAGATAGTTTCGAATGCAAGATCTTTATTTAAGTTGTCGGTGTGGACAAAACATATTTAATGTTTTGAAACAGAATGATAATATAAATAAACTGTGACACTTTGATGATAATAAAAAAAATTATTATTAAATAGCTAGATGTCTAGAATACAGATTAATACAGTAAAGTCATATGCTCAAAATTTCTAGGCTGGGAGAAATAAGTTCGGCCAAATTAATTATCTGACTACGGTTTCACAAAAGTCGTTTTAAATTCACTGGTAAATTCGGCCAAAATGTGTCACACGTGACGTTTCAGAGCGTAAAATCCGTTATTTGATTTTATGCTGTATGAACAATTTGTGTTTATGTACTTTACATGTTTAGTTTTCAATTAACATTTTATTATTTTTAATGTTTCAATTCCAAATTTTGTTGTATTTGTATGAATGTGTACATTTTTGAAAATTCAGTTTTTTGGGTTTAAAAATAGCACCCTAAAATTTGGCCCAGTTTATAAGTACGAATATCGCATCTCAAATTTCTTTGGCCGAATTTACCATCTGCTATCTGGTCGAATTTATTACATACTACAATAGAATCAGATACAAATACGAAGATTTCGAAGAAACCTAGCTAGGATTCAGAAATAAACTCGATATCTGAGAGGCTTCTTTGCGCTAAAAGTTCTCGTAAGAACCTGTCGTGATTGAATGCTTCGTCGATTTAGAAAAGGCATTTGATTGTGAAATTAATGAAAACCCTGAAAAACAAAGGCAATGATGACAAAGATATACGTCTAATGAACAATTTATACTGGAATGTGTTTACAAACTTAGAAATTAGAAAGAATCTTTTCAGAAAAATACGAAGAGTGGAACAAAATAGTTCTTATCATTATTCAATATGTATTTTTATCAATTATTAAAAAAAGTAATGCAAATTCAACCTTATAGATTAGAAATTACAGGGGAAAGTATAATTGTTCTGAGATATGCGAATTATTCAGTACTTTTATCATATTGGAAGAAGAAATAAACTAATTTCTTAGTATGTGGTAATCCACATCGGAATGCTACACTGTACTTGAATGGAATATGAAGTGGAAGCAAGAAATTTTCAACATTTGCAGCATTATAAATGTCTAAAACTATCTGGGAGTGGTAAGGAAAGTTTTACAGAGAATTGCTTAAAATAATCAAGTATAATCAAGATTGTAGGAAAATAGGAAAAATTTCCTGGCTAAAAAACATTTGAACACTTTTTCCATATAACCAAAGATCAAGTAGGTTTCTCAATGGTGAGAGCCAAGGTCGTGTCAAATGGACAAGAACAAACAGAAGAAAAAAAATGTCATTTTCGTCCATTTTACCATTTGTACCAGTTCTGAATATATTTTGATTGTCTTTCCTAGCAAAAAATAAATTATAACTTTTTTCTTCCTAAATATTTCCATGGAAACAACCAATTTTTTCAATAGAAACCAACTACCACTAATGTTTATTTTTTTGACTCAAACAAGAAGAGATAATTATTTACGCTTCGAATACAAAATATTTTCCCCACCCTGATTACATCCGTTCTATATTGAGGAAACAGCGAAGCTCTTTGCTCATAAATCAATCCACAAAATTGTAAAATAGCTCATCCGATCCGCTTCTATCTCCCTATTTTCTCGATTTTGCATTTAAAACGAATTAGCAAATCATCCTCCATCATATTTCACCATCATTGGAGAAAATAAATAACTAAGAAACGAAGTTATTGTGTTTTAATGGAATAGTTTGTTCTTTTCCTATTTACTGTCGTTTTCAAGCATTACTGTACTCCCATATGTATTTTTCGAACAATCAGCTGTTTCATTATATAACATACTCAAAATCTAGTTAGGCTAACGGAAATTGAAACCACTGGACGTAATGTTTTTACTCCTCTTATATAACACGAGGTGTGGCTATTAAATAACAAGACTGGTGATGACAACATTCTATTTTGATATTATATATAATTATTTATTCAATACATAATTTTTCTTTCACATCTTCAAAAGACTCAAATCTTTTAAAGCAGATTTGTTTCGTCACACATTATTACCTTTTTTAATAAGTTTCAGTTGTTTTTAATCTCATACAAATATTTTTGCAACCTTCTTTTTCAATTATAAGGATTTTAAGTACAAGTTTTGATACACTTATCTTACGTTGTTAAAATAAAG
Source organism: Diorhabda sublineata (assembly GCF_026230105.1). Lineage (NCBI taxonomy): Eukaryota > Metazoa > Arthropoda > Insecta > Coleoptera > Chrysomelidae > Diorhabda > Diorhabda sublineata. Next base: position 27,810,644 of record NC_079481.1, read on the forward strand.
GGACGCGACAAACATTCATTGCCATACAATTGTTATGAGTTTCAGTTGCAGTTTTCCCAAAATACCAGGGTTTATCTCAGGGGTGGCCAAACTATTGGGATCCGTAGATTGTCTAAAATATATTCGCAGTCGACGTCTTGTGCCACCCCTGCTCCTATGGAAACGAAGACTACGGCTACACTGATTTGTTTACAGGTACGGTACACATGGACTTCTAATGATAAAACTTTAGGCTAAACAGCTAACAGTCGCTTATTTTTGGCGCATGAGAAAATTTTTTTGTAGCAGCGTTAATCTTGCTAATCTTAATAGCCACACCTCGTTTATATACTTAACATCCACGTAAAATATCGCACAGGTGCAGTCGCATATCGTATTATCCAAGATATTTATAAAAACAACTGTAATAACCTATTATTGTATTATTTGATTCTCAATTCAACTTCTAACAATTTCCTGATATAATGAAATCGAATGAAACTTTTTTTCGAGTAACAAAGCCATGGTTGGATAAGATTCCGTTGCAGTAAGAATCAATAAGTATCTAACAATCGCCAACCACTTATGCCACAAATCCTTTGGGTCTACAACTATCGCAGAATTGTTGAAAAGGAGCATCCGTGTAACCTAACAAAGATTCTCTAATAGAAAATGGATGTAGAATTGGCAGATATAATTCGATATCTAACAGAACCGGCGTAAAATTTCTGTAGATGGGGATAAATTATAATAAACTTCATTGGATTATAGCTAAATTAGTGACTACCATACTTATTACAATCGAAATCAATATCAAAATAAGAATGGGGAGGTGAAAGTCGAGAACTGTTATATTTTGAATATTTTGAACAAAATGGGTTACTTTTACTTCAAATTAGAAACAAATGAGGTAATATTTCTCGAGAATAATATCTAACGAATGGAATTTTGAGTAATTATGATGAGAAATCAAAACGAATACAAAAATTTTAACTAGTGAAACGAAAAAATTTTATAATGTGGTAGAATTATAGCTAAACGACTAAGAGATGTGAGACTAATAGCAGATTATATACTGACAAAAAACCAGCTCTACAAGAAAGTCACTCCTAGTACGATCAAAGTTGGTTTAGGACAACAAGCACCGCTTAACACACGGTTCAACATTGTCCTGGCCATTCTATACTTCATGGTGCGGTTTTCCAACCAGACACCAACTGATACAAATTTAGAAATAACAACACCAGAGATAGATTAGTTCCTGAAAAATGATCAAAATACAAAGATTTTTTTCAAAAAGCCACTGAGACAGATGAACGCCAACTTTGTGAGCTGTCTATCGAAAAACCTTTGCGACATCTTGGTCCTCATTCTTCTAATCTAAATCTACTCGAGTAAACTAGTTTTAAGCAGCAGTCACAAAGAAAATAAACTAAAGGATATTTGGATTTCCATTGATAAAATAGTAGAACTAGGAAATGTTGTATCCTACACTATAGAAAAATAATAAAAAACATCAAAATTAGCATCGAAATTTCTTAAAGCCATCTCTGCGAAATGACAGATAATAGATAGATATGATGAAAACCGCAGGAGGCTATGCCAGTTTTCGAGTGCACTAACCGGAAGTGATCGGGGACCGTAGGAACCGGAGATAAGCAGAATAAGAAGAAGAAGAGGTAGACAATAGTTAGTTCAGTCTATGTATAGAGATGGACAGATGGGATGGAACGTATTTCGAACAATAAAACCGATGATTTTAAGATGAGGGTTGCTTTGTGCGAAGCCAATTATTGGATTACCTCTGGTTATAAGTCCCGTCACCTTGTTACCGATACGTGAATAATTGTACAGGGTGTGTCAACAAAGGTATTCATGATATAGCAGCTGGGTGATATACAACGTGGTCCAGAATTATATATTTACAATACTACAGGCCTTTAAAGTTAATGACTTATTTTTCTGATCTCATTGGTCTTCAGCTGATTTAACAATTCTTCTCCACAGGTTGTGATTCATCACCTTTGTGCTCCATTTCGGTTCTACCTCTCTGATATCCTTCAAAACTGTATCCAACTATTTTTTCTTTGGTCTCCTCTCTCTTCTTGTATTTCCTTTCCCTTATTTAATGACCCTTTTTGTAAAGCTATTTTTCTGTATCATTTTAGTATGGCCCAAGCATCTTACTCTTTGGTTTTTTATGTATCTTGTTATTGATGGGTATTTATTCAAATCCTTCAGCTTTTTGTTAGTTCTTCTTCTCCTTAGCCCTTCACATGTTTTTATACCCCGAAATATATTACTCAACATCTTTCTTTCCCATATAAACAGTTATGTTCCTTCAGCTTTTATTATTTTGATTTTTCAATAACTATCCATAATTCGTGATATTTATTTCACCTTAGAGATTTTATTTTGAGAAAATTGGTTTGATTGATGAAATTGGATGATTTCTGCGGTCGTCCATTGTTTTGACCTCCACTGCACACCTTCTAGGATCATTCCTTTACAAACTTTGAAACTGCAAATATTTCTTAAGGCCGCTTGACAACGTGCAAGTAATTGCATGTAATTTCTTGGAAGATGAATCATCCTATTGCATCGTGGTTGCCATTAATGAAAATTCCATAGGAAAAAGTGAACAATTTCCTAACCTCAAATTTTATTTTATATTTTGTGGTCAGTTTATAGGCTGCTGCCTTGCTATTGGAGTCTGATGGGTAGAAAAGAGCACCTAGGCGATGGTGGGCCAATCCCTAGCCAGATAGAATAAGGGAAAACATAAATACAGCTATATAATTATAGCTTGTAGTCGAGAAAACATACAAAATTATATTTGAGAATGAATGAAGAAACATTTGACAAACTTCCAAGAAAAATAAAACAAGATAACTAGGAATTTCTTGGAAAGAGACGTAATAGAATTAGATATATAGAATTGCAACTTGCACGCACATCTACATATACTTTTCATCGAGAAATATGGCGTCTTGCATTGCCTTTATGTTATAATCGCTTCAAGTTTGGTTATTTCCTTCCACATATGACAACACGACTCTATTCAAATGGTTTTGCTGGCCATTTCAGTATTACAAATTCCTTTAATCAAGAAAAATGTATGTTTTCTACAAATGCAATTGCTTTCAAATTGTTTATCGTGATGTGAATCAAAATTTAAGGTTTACAAACTTCATCGACTGTGACTTCAAACACATCGGCGTCGATTATGTTGCAGTAAAAAGCGAATTCACTAAACCGGACAATTTAATCTATCGAGAGAAAAAAAAAACAAATAAACAATCAGGTCAGATTAGATACGTTGCGGCGTTGATCCCCGTAAAGCAAGATATACGAGATAATTATTCGTTAGCCGGTTGCCATCGAACATTTTTAGCAACCCACTGGTGATGCACGACGCGTCAAAATCGAAATCACTCACTTTACAAATCACTACACCGTAAATTTGACAAAAAATTGATGATATAATTTCTGAAGTTACCGTTTTACATCATTGACGTATATCTATAATAATGTATTAAGAACTAAATACAAGTAAAAAATATGTCTTTGACTTTCTCACAAATCTATTCTCCTGATATTTATTTCAGAGAAATTATTAGATTTAGACTAAGAAGCATAGCCTTTAGAGGCACATAGAGGTCCATATTTATATCTACTGTACATGACGTGGGGACTCACTTAACTCAAAGTGGTGGAAGCTTTGGGTACGCAGAAGAGACATGTATCAATTTTTGGTGAATTTCAAATCCATTTTACCACGTCTGCAGCTTTGAAAATATAATATTATTACTGTCGGAAAATAACAAATGGCGGTAAACATGTAGGAGAAAATTTTGAAAATGATAAAAAAATGAAATTTTTAAAGTAATTGACTAGATGTGTGATTGATATATTTTATTCCTTATACTCTTAAGAACATACATTTGTCACTTAGCTGACACAGTTCATTAGATTATGAATTTTAGCTATTATCCAGTCGAGTGTGTTGTTCCGTGTATTAGGCGTAGTCGCCTTTTTTAACTTCAACATCCTTGCCTCCTATCCTGCTTCAAGGTTGTCCATCTTTATCTGGGTCGACTGGTACTCCTCCGGCCCAATGGTGATTTATCTTAACCAGTCTGTTGTTATCCATGCGACTTATGTGCTCATTCCATTCTTTCTTTCTTGATAGAACCCATTCGTTGACGTCATTTATTTTGCACAATCTTCTGATGTTCTCACTTCTTTCCCTGTCCAGTAGGGTTTCCTATCCTGCGTAGCACTTTCATCTCTTCTGTTTCCATCATTCTTTTGGTTTGTCCCAATCTTTATTTATAATTTAGAAAAAATTGTCTTCAAACAATTACTTGGGTGTGCCAAATAATGTAAGTTCTAGTTTTGCACGTGATGATTATAGAGTTGAATAATCCAAAAAAACCCTTATCCCAGCGGCGCATCATTATCAATTACCTATTTATTACTATGAACTCTAACCTCATTAATTTTATCATTACTATAAATTGTTTGTATTTCATACATATTTCATATTTCATATTATTCATTATTCAATTATTATTTCATTCACATTCACGAGTAATAATTATTATTGTATAAGATAATAACTAATAAATGAGTAAGACTGTAAAACGTTAATCAGATTAAATTATTATTAAATCCTCAGTTTGCTAAATAAATTGTTTTTAAAAAGAAAGTTAATAAATTGAGTTATTCAATTATAGTGCACCATAAACTACTGTTCGGATATGCAAACACTTTCCTTTAACCTCGGTACTTAACGCTTTGTTTGGAACTTCTTCTTCTCTTCCTCATTTATCCTTTAATCCTCACTTGGGCATCGGAAATGTATTTATTATGCATTCATCCATTTCCTTCATTTTTTCCTGTACTGTACCTATCATAGTTTCATGTTTTCTTGGTCTGCCCCTTCTCCTTTCTCCTATAGTTCTTGCTTCCCATATTCTCTTTATTTATCTCGATCCATCCTTGTTAAATTTCGAAACCAGTTCTCTTATTTATTTTCTCTTTGATTGTTTCTACTTAGTTATTTCTTATAATTTCATTTCTTATTATATTTATTCTAGTTTTTCCTTTTTCGTACCTACTTCATCTCGATTACGTTAACTTTAGTATCTATATTATTGTTAGTTACCCACGTTGCACTTCCATATGTCAGTGTTGGACTGTTATGTTTCATATTTCCTTCTTATTGAATACTATTTTTTCAATGCATAATATATTTTTGGTATTCTTTTCATTCTATTTATAACCTCTGCTTCTATTTTTTCGTCGTCTTTTATTACAGTTAAGGACGCTAAACTTCGCGACGAGGATAGTGAAGAGGTAGCATAATAAACAAAGTATAACTCAAATTAACTATATATACGTTAACAAAACAATATAGACAAACATATATACAACAAAAGATAAAACAAGTCGCGCGAGCTGATTCTCTGGAAACGGCGTAGCTTCTCTAATATCTCGGCGTTTCAGATCTGATCGCTTCGCTGTCCCGAAACAAAATGAACGTCTTCCTAGTGAGCCTAATGAATATGGAAAAATGAGTAAAGGTAAGAGGCAGTTATATAGGTTTTTCCCAAAAAGTGTATCAGGTATAAAGGTAAGGATTAATTTAATTGTATGCAATTAGGACAGTAAGAAGTTTAATTGGAATTTACAGTGTCGAGTATCGATCAGTCAGGTGTGGAAGGATTATCATTTGATTGAGTTTGTTCCCAGAAATGTTTACCTGTATTGAATATTTTTCAATGCAAGTTTACCTACCGTGGTTGCCACTCAGTATAGATAAAGCTGCGATACTATCTAATGTTAAATATTCACTAAAACAAATTTTATTTTTACATTGTTCGAATAAAAACATTTTATTTTCATTCACATGTGTTTTTTATAATGTCCACTGACATTAAGTCGTGTATTTGTAAATAATATTCTTCTACAAATTTTTATTTTAGTTTTAACGGCTTAAACAATAAAATTTAGCAATTTTTCAACTGAAAATTAATAGGGCCTCTTCCAATAATTCTATTACTTACTTTCTCATTTTCGTTAACAAGAACCCGATAAAACATATTCAAAATGTAATCATGAAATCAAAGATGTTTAAGCGAAAAAGACCACAATTGAAATGAGAGGAGGTCCATTCATTAAGTACAATATACTTAGCCTAATAAGGCTGAAGATGTGGAGTCGAAGTCGACAAAACAATTTGTTTCTAAATGTTAGTAAAAATTACCAGAAAAAGGGTTCTTAGACTTTTTTGAAATAATGTTTTAAAATTTTCTCTTCTCTCCACATTTTTATGACCAATAACGTCGCAAATGGAGACAGAGAATTAATTGGGTGGCAGTTGTGTTCCGGAAGGCTGAGTATCGAAATAATTATAGTGATTTCATTTTTTTCTCAAGCGATGATTTGTACGCCATTGACTAGATGATTTTCAACATCGGACAGAGCTCGTTGTTTAAAATTAAAAATGTGTACGAATTTTCATATTAATTAAAAATCCACCAATCCAATTAACACGAGACATCATCGGAAGTGGCGTAACTGGCTGCACTTGACACACGTCGGAAACAACCACCCTATGCCCTTGCCACCCTTTTCACTGCCACTAACTTCAATCCTCCCTTCTCTGCGCCCATCCCTCAATGAACGAACGAACTCTGGCGTTATTGAGGCGTACCTAATTTATCTGATGCCGGGCTGGTCCCGAAAATGTTTTTTTGATCGATAATTCATTAACAGTTAAAAAAACGGTTTATCTATTTTTTTCGTAATCTGACGATAAATTAACCTTCTGTCAAAATAAAATTAAATAGAATTAAAAAAATCTTAATTTTTATGTATAATTCGTGGGAGAAATTGAATCACCAGTTTTTCAAGCCTCAAATTTATACTATGTAGAATTTTTAATAATGGAAAGTTTAAAAGCGTATGCGAAACACTTTACACAAATTATGGAAAAACATGTTGAGAATTTCGACATCAAAAGTTACTTTAAAGAACAATCAATCGTTAAAGTTTCTGTTTTAATCACTCATAGATATGAAGCACGTTGCCAAATGTTGACATAACTATATTTGATCACTAGTTCTCTTTACGAAATCCTTATTAATGTCATTGTCGACCATCCTACTGACTGCGCCAGTTAACATAGTTGTTACTCCAAATAACCATATTTATTTAGCATATAAATATAATTTTTCTTTCCTGAATTATTAAGATTTTACATTATAAACAAATTAACTTTAAATTGCTTCCTTTAGGAACTTTGTCGTTTTTTCCTTTACCGCTTACATCTCAAAGCAGATATTTTTCTAAGCTTTCTAATCTTTCAAATAAATTTGAGCAGACCCTTTGATGCAAGAGCTTTTGGTCAGATTTTTTGGTACAGCTCATTCGACGATCTGCACGCACAATTTGGTTGATTTTGGTCACTGTTTCCGGATTCACAGGGCGACCTGTTTCTTGCAATAATTTATAGCATACTTATAAATAATTTCTTCTCTTTTCTTTGATTTTGTAATGAACTCGAAAACATCTTCAATGAATCTCAATTCCTAAGAGAGACATTCAAGCCTTTGGCCGGTTTCTTTCTCATTGAATCTCTTCAGAACGATGTAAAATCATCTATTATATATATTAAACAGTTCTGAAAGCAATTAGTAATTACTGCAGAATGAAATACGTACTAAATATTTCAGATTATAATTTCATCATTTGTAAAAAAAAGTATACCCAACAAAAACGAAACATTTTTAAACACATTCTTTAGGTACAAACACTTCGTTTACCTCTTCACAACCAACAATAAACTATCATGTCAACTAAAGGATCTATTGGCGTCACGTTCTTATTGGAGCATACAGCCAGGAAAGTAGTTGTTTTCCCTTTGAAAAACAGTTAAACGCTTCTCTGGGAATTATTAATGTCAAAACAAAGTCAGGTGTAAAAATTGAATTAAAATTTCCTCCTTTGAAGCTCTATTTTTAACACTTTTGACACTCTAGACCACTAAAACTGACTAGGATGTCTATAGAAGTTTTTGATGAGTAGGGACATATATGAATCTGATATAAATTATATTTATTCCTGAAGCCAACTGTGTTGGTGACGTATAATGAAACTTAATTTTCGATATTCTTCATATTTAGTGAAGCGAGAAGAATTCTTTCCAATAAACACATTTTATGCAGTCTGTCATTGATATTGAAAGAATAATGAAAATATACGATATCAAACAGCTTCATAACATTCTATCCTATGCCTGTTTCTATTTACACTTACAGTAAATACAATATTGCGAAAGAATCTCAATCTGGGGTTGTATTTTCAATCCCGCCCTATTTTAACTGATTGAAAAACGTGCCCCGAGGCAGGTGAGATAGCTATCAACCCCAGTATACAAGATATCTAGGGGAAAGATGAGTCAAAGGCATTTGCATTGTCATTAATAAAATGTTTGAATGTTTGAAACCAGTGCGGTGAACCGACTAGGGCATTTTTATTAACTGGCGAGGCCATTGTAAAAACTATTTCATAAAATGGCGGATTATGGTACGGTTTGCCTGCAGATGTGTATCGTTAAATTGAATCAAACGTTACCGTTACTTACGTTAAGATTATCTTTGACAATTATAAATTTTAAATTTGAACTATAAATATGTAAATAGATGTAAAAATATAATTTAACACTATAAGCATATTATGAATGGGTGTGTAATTATGGCTATTAAAATTAGAACTCATTTACCGTATTTACATATAATGAGTAGATTTATTATAGTAGTTTATAGTAAATTACACTCACAATTTTTTCTCCTCGATCTAACTTGTTTATTTGTGTTATCGTTGATGTAACTGTAATTGCGCTTTATTTCCACTCTCCATCAATTACCTACTGCAACAAAGAGCCGAGTATCTATACCTTGGCATGATAAATTTTACCGAATTGGCATACCACACACCAGAACCTTCTGCAACGAGATGCTAAAGAAAGACTTTAAAGGAAAAACTTCTTTACAATGCAACGATGCAAAAATTCGTTTACTTTGTAAGATCCAACGAGTTTTTACTCCGTCGTGGTGTGGAAAAAACGTGTTTTATTGTAACCAGATCTTAGACGTTGCATCTGTGAATTTGTCTGTTCACGAAATCCGTTGTGCGAATCGAAGTTCGTGCTATTGCTGTTGATGTGGCTGTACTGATGTCTCGTCCTCTGCAGGGAAGTTCATCGGCTGTCGTTACTTATCGTCGGGCTGTTGTTCCACATTTTGAGCTGCTGCTGTAGTGAGATAGTCACGCCATTGTCGTCTACTGACGTCTCGTTTAGCGTGTAAACCGGTTTCAGCCGCTGAATCGTTTTTCTTTACCGCAAACTTTCTTCTCTTTCAAGGTACTTTGCGTATGTGGCCAATTCGATGAAAATTTTACATGCCGAGGTACTGAAGCAACTGCTGGCCTATACATTCCATGTTGTTGGCATGACTACGTCGTTATTAATAACATAATGAGATGAGATTTTGGTGACAGATTTTATGTAAGCGAAGTACTAATGAAAAATTTGAAAAATAATCAGTAGTGATAAACTTGATATTATTACCAATCTCTAACGTCAAGTATCATCATTCTTCACTACGACTCCATTCCTATCTTTCTTTTTTACTTTTTAGTCCACTTTCAAACATTTATAAAGTGAAACTCTTAAAAAAGTTTATTATTTTAATTATATATTATTATACATTATTTGAATCACAGTTTAAGCTGATGTCTTTCCTTCCCGACAACTGCTTGTCTTCGTCCTTATCAATACATATAATTTTAAATCAAATTGATGATTTAACATGTTCTGAATGGTTTGTATTGGGAATATTTATTATATTTCTGACACTTGCGATATTAATAAATACTTGACTATTTACTATTCTATGGTTCAATAATTGTCGAAAAAATCTTTGAGCATTATAAATTACAATTAAGTAATAAACATGCACATTTGATATAACGTGCTCAAGTGCATACTAGACAAAATGTTTAATAACATATATTATATGACAATAAAAAAATTACAATGTTTTGAGTAAAAATATAAATTGTACGAAACGTTTGGATCAGACTCCCTCTTTCTGAAACGGCAACTGAATCATTAATCTTTGTGAAGAAGTAAGGGATGCAAGAGACATAAACTTACCGATAAATATCCAGTGGAGCACTTAGTGCAGTCAAATAACTCGAATTGAAATTGGGTACAATACTAAAGAGCAATTACAAGTCATGTTGTAATTGCTAAGTCAAAAACGGCATAGGCGTAGTTAGTATCTCTGAAATTTGGTTTTAAATTTATAAAACTTTACTGTTTTGAAGGGCTCTGAACTTGATGTATTCGGTCTATCAATGTATACTATAAATATACGAGGTCTGGCTATTAAATAACGAGAAAAACGAAAAAAAACTCCGACTGAGTGCTTTAAATTGTTGCAAGAGGTCTGTGGGTACAATTCTCTATCTCATGCACGGGTTTTTGAGTGGTGTGAGCGCTTTAGAGAAGGCCGAGAGAGCACTGAAGATGACCAGCTCCCAGGTCATCCTGTGACTACTTCAACTCTCGGAAACAATGACCAAAATCAACCAAATTGTGCGTGTGTGCGTACACATGACGAAACTCTGTGCGAAGTTGGTGCCAAAAAATATGACTCCTGACCAAAAGCTCTTGGGTCAAAGGGTCTGATCAGATTTTGTGAACAGTTACAAAAAGATCTGCTTTGAAAGAGACCCGATTTGAGTCGATGGAAGCGGTAAAGCAAAAAACGGCAGAGTTCCTAAAAGCATCATCAAAGAAGACTTTCCAGAATTGCTTCGATCAATGAAAAAAACGTATGAAAATCTGAGGGGAGGGGAGCATATTGAAGGGGAGCATTCGAATGTAGAATAATTTTTATAATAAAACCCTTTTTCGTATCCAGTCTCTTTATTTAATAGCCAGATCTCGTATCATTATCATCTTACTTTTTTAGCTACGTGCTTTATATTGTCTTGCTAGATATTTTAAGCATCTCGACCTCCTAGTACGTTAAGGTCGATGTTAGACATTAAATTGAAAAAGTACAATATTCAAATATGTTTCTTGTTGTTAAAAATATCAATTACCTTTTGTTCAAGTTCAATGTTCGGTTTCTGTATTTTTAACTTCTACTACAAGATTTTTTCAGATATCTAATACTGTTGGGTATTATAGTGTGAAGTAACTGTCCATCAGTGAAGAAAATATTCCTCTAACAGAAAACTGTAATAAGGATCATTTACAATGCTTCAAAATACAAATAATAGAAAAACTTCCAATATTGTCACTTCTTTATTTCTAAACTCCAGAAATCTTAAAGAAAGGATGGTTCCAGAAGTATCTTGCCCCTACAAAGAAAACCCAAAAATTTTGGTTGATAACGAAGGAGCTGCCTCACCCAGAGTAGAATTTAGTTCAGCTTCTATATTGGTTGGAATAAATCGTTTCAAATGAAAATATTGTATTACATAACGATTACCACTTTTTTCCATGGTTTCAAATTTACTGAAAACCAAATTCCCTATTGATGGCTGCCAAATAAATACTAAACAACGTGGCCACTTCAAACTTAAAACTCTAGATCTCTAGATCATGGCAGGTACTTTTGGGACCATCATCCTATTAATGATTATTTTAACTTCGAAATCTAAACTGAAGAGGAGGAGGAACATGTTGAATGTTATTTTGTGATAAAATTTCAATGTAAAACTTTGCAAAGTCAATTAGTTATATTTTTTGCGCTTATTTCAATTTGTATATTGTAATTAGAACATATCATAATATTTATATGTACGATGTATGAGATCTGTTTCCTAAACTGATTTCGAATGTATTAGTTATATATGAATAGGGGTCAATAAACTATTTATCTACAGCAGATGTAGGTGCCTGCAAGTTTTGTTGAGACCATTTCTAAGCCATGAGATCAATATAGCTTTCTAAGCATCTTTTTTTCTCTCAAAAATACATTTTATAACTATTGTTTTGTAATATGGATGTCAACTCTTTTGGTTTTTTGAAGAAATAAAGAATTAGGTTGTTGCAAGTGGAACCCATTGTAGTTTTTGTTTTTTGTAACCTGACTAAATTTTATATAATGGTACTTTCACCTAATTGCAATAATTTCTAATGAACTCTCAATGACACATACATACGAGTATTAGTACAAACCAAAATTGGTAAAACAAGACCAATATATATACTCAAAACTCACTAAATTTGTTGTTTTTTCCTATTGCCTTAATCCCTACATCGATTTCCGGCAATGGGCACATGAAATGTTTAGGGTTCAATACAATTGTGTACAAAATTATGATCTACATTTGTAGCTCTTGTAAAAGGGCCTACGTTAGCAAGTAGGTTAACGATTATTGCACTTGACAATCTGTTACGATACTTACGTTTAATTTTGTTTATGTGTTTGAGACTTTGATTTATGTTGATAAAGAGTATGGGTTTGAAGTGGTTGACGGTAGGTGGGTTGTTAAGTGTTAATAATTACGTATTAATCTTATAAATAATTCAAACAATTAGATAAAAAAGTTTTTAGAATGTCCGGAGGAACAAAACATTCGTAGTATCTTTCAGCATTTTACAATTTAAAAAATTACAGATAAAGTGTTTACAATTGTAGCATTACTAATAATGTTGACTGTAAACTTTCTTCAACTGCAGAGTTCATACAGGATCACTCACTCACGGGAACCGGATGTTTTTGAAGTGGGTTGTACACAGGCGCTCATGATGGGAGGGGCACATGACTAGTATCAAACGTTTCCTTTGTTCATAGCATTAACATTTCAGTCATTGAGATGGAGCCGTGGACGCCAGACCAACGCTTGTACGCGTATGACATTTTTGTGCAAAATGATGAATCCGTAACTGCTGTTTAACAACTCAGTGTAATATCTATCGTAATGCAAGTGTTGTTTCTCGTAATACAATATAATATTGCAATGGGTAAACAATCTTAGAACAAGTGGATCAATATTGAAGAAAAAACCACCGGGTCCCCAACAAACTGCTAGCACTCCGGCGAACATTGAACGAGTAAGGGAAGCCTTTATCAGAAGCCCAAGCCGCTTCTTTCAGAGGCATTCAACAGCACTTCAAATGAGCACAAGTACGATAAGACGAATTCTGCATACAGATCTAAATTTCCATCCTTGCAAGATAAACGCCGTGCAGCAGTTAAAAAAGCAAGATTCCCAGCAGCGATTACAATTTTGTCGACAAATCGTTGGGGACCCGGTGAATTTTTCTTCAATATTGATCCACTAGTTCGAAGGTTGTTTATCAATTGAAATATTGTGTTACGAGAAGGAACACTTGCATTACGATGGATATTAAACTGACGGCGGAAATATCGCAGTTAAGGATTCGTCATTTCGTACAAAACTGTCATACGCGTACAAGCGTTGATCTAGCGTTCAGGGCTCCACCTCAATGACTGAAATGTAAATGCTATGAACAAAGGAAACGTTAGATACTAGTTACGTATGCCTCCCACCAAGAGCGCCCGTGTACAACCCATTTCAAAAACATCGGGTACCCGTGAACGACCCGTAATATTGTTAGAAGTATCACTTTTCGCAAGCTAAACGATTGACTTTTTGCCAAAATTGATAAGTAATGAACCGTTACAGTAAATGAGCAGAGCAGATTTTTGTCCAACACATTACTTCATCTATTTATTTCGCTTGATTCGTAATCTGATAATCAAAGCTAGACGTTTTCCATCTACACAGCTCAGTACGTCGTTTTTGGTTTATTACTATAATTCTTGTAATGATTTCTATTTTGATTTTGATCTAAACGTTGAATAGTTTTCTTTTGATGCTTTTAAAGAATCTATTCTGTAATTTTCTAATGTTTCTTATTTTTCTTCTCTCTTGTGATCCAATCTTTGATTTAGGCTTAACAACTTGCTATTTATTGCCATGTTCGCTGTATCAGAAGCTTTAAACCTTGACTAAACCAAGAAATAGGAGTGTATTTGTAGCAAGAGAGGGATGCTAAAGGTTAAACACAGGTAACTATATTTACAACAAATGAAAAGCAGAAGTAAATTCATATTTATTTTATTTAAAATAACTGAGAATAGGTAAATTGTAACAAAAATATAAAATTAATTACACAAGGATAAATCACATAAAGGTAACAATAAAACGATTTTGCGCAGTCATATTTATAAAACGAAAGCATATTATGTATTAAAAGTGTATATACTATTGTAAATAAAGGCTTTTCGTACACGTAAATAAAAACATCTGGTTAATTAAAAATCTAATCAATTTGAAAACATTTATTTATCTCTGTTCTCTATTGGTGACATAATATAACACGCTTTGTATTGAACTTATCATGTTCTGATATAACTTCTTGAGAACACTGATCTGATGAACTCCATCATCAGCCAAATAGCCGACGACAGAAAAAGAATCATACATACAATCAGAGTTGCTTCCGGTTCGTTCTTAACCTAAAATGATTATATCTTTCAGCCATTTTAACCCAATAAGCTCTGCAGGTCTGATATACCGGTACAAGTTGACTTATTACAAAATTTATGCGATGGTAATTTTTTATCATTACTATCTGCAGCCGTGGTAAGGATACGAAATTCATGTGTGTGGATCCGCGTGAATCCGTTAATATAGATCTTTCCTAGTAATATGACCACATTTTCATTTCAACAATTAGATAAAGAAGTTTTCAGAATTGTTCAGAGAAACAAACATTTGTAGATTCTTTCAGCAAGCAGTTACTCCACTCGAATTGATGTGTGCAACTGTAACATTACTAATATCGTTGACTGTAAACTTTCTTCAATTGCAATGTTGTTAATGTTATTGGAAGTATCACTTTGTTATCTCATTTTCAATATCTATCTGTTGTTTTACAAATTTGGGTAATATTATTGTGGTATACACTGCTGTCAGATCTTCTGTTTTTCTGGAGATATAAATAATTATGTCATTTCTAATTAAACCAATGGTATTTTCTGTTATTTGAAACCAAAATAATTTCTGAGTTATGTATGATAGTGTACATATTACAAACTAAAATTACTGCAAGGTATTTCCGATAAAATTAAGTCGTATATTGTCAAAACTCACTAAATTTTTTCGCCAATTTGTTGATGTTTTTTCTTTTAACTTTCGAATTTCTTAGGGCGATTTACTAGAGTAGGCCGCAATCTCTGTAATTCCGAATCCTGATTCTAGTCATTATAAAGGAAAACCAGTTTTCAAATACATCTGAGTGATATTCTCATACAATTCTCTCAATGAGTATAGAGCGAATATATTTAAACAATCTTATAAAAATTATAAGACATTTTCCATTACTAGAAACTGCTTTTAAACCACTTGAAAGAAGCCCAATTTTAAAGGTATAATACGTATATTTAGTTTTTCTTTTTGTTAAAACTATTTTCGTTTTAACACTCTTTGTTTCTCAAGCAAAAAAATTCTCTGGTGAAATACTGGATACTACCTCTGGATGCTTCTCGACCAGATCTCAGTTTTCATGTGTATTGAATATCCAGATAAAAATAAATAACCACCTATAGTACGAGTAAGTATTGACGAAATATAAAATTGGTTCCTACTAAATTTGTAATACAGAAGTTTTTAGCGAAATATTTCATTGTAAGTGTTTTATTGCGTAAACTACGGTTAATCGAAAATTAATAATCCATAGAATAAATTGATGATTTTATTCACGTGTACAAGTTTAAATATTAAAATTTCATTATAAAAATTTGACAAATTTTTTAATTAGTTTGTTCGTATCTTTCTTTCTTCACAATAGATACTAAATATATGCAATGTTCTAAAGTTCTGATCTCCATTCAGTCTTTCAACAAATAGTTTCTATAACTAACTATAAAAACCTTGATCAAAAAATATGTACACAAATAGACAATCAGGAAAAATCGATGTCTGCTATTATAATCGTCTTACAAGCACATCTATTTATCATTTTGAGACAGATGAAAATATGTATATTGAAACATTAAAAGAAAATATTCATTATCTACCTCAATAAACACTTTTTCTTATTCCCAATCAGATGACATTAAGCTCCCATTGACATCAACATTTATAATAAGGGGCTCCACATTTTGGTTTCAACCTTCTTCTAGACAAATTAAATACACTTTTTCCATTCATCAAGAGTAATTTATTTAATAACTTCATGAAAAATATGTTTTATTTCGGTAGACACTTTAATATTTAAGAAGGTACTCCCGAAAAATTCGCCGTTTCAGAAATAACGTCAACAGTCTTGTTATCATTTTCTTGCATTTCATTTTTATAAATATTCACAATCATTTGTTTTTCGCTAACGTTAAAATGAACATTTTTAATTCTCTCCTTAGGCGAAGTTAGTTAATGTCAATAGCTTCATCATCTGTCTCCGTATCAGATATTATGTATTATGTAACAGACAAATATAAATCTCACTGCAGTATTATAATACGATGCAGTGCCGCTAATCGCCCGGGATGTTCACGTGCTGATCACGTACTGATCTTGTTTTGCTTTACTATATTTCTTAGATAAAAAGACTTTAATTGATGCGCAAATTAGTTTACGCTCATTAAAAAAAATTGTCTTAAGAAGAAAATCCAAGCAAGTAAAATGAACACATTTCAAGATTTTGTGGAATATGGGTAAGTTAACGGGATAGTCACCAAAACAGGATAAATAATCTTTCATTATTTGAGTTGCAGTTGAGGAGCACTTGTAGAAAGTCATGAGTATTTTTTAACTAGAAATAAATTAGTATACACCAGACATACTAAATAAGCTTTGTAAATAAAGGGCTTCGAAATATCTTTCAGAAAAACTAAAACAACATCGAATTTCAATCGTAGAAGACTGTTTGGAACAGAAATAGTATTAGTACAGGTGATGAAAGTTTGTTTTTCTAGAACTATACATATTGAAGCGCCAGAGTCAACAAAATGATGCAATACTTAAAAAAAGCTGGCATGAGCAAATCAAAACTGAAAACGAAGCTCATCTATTTCTTTAACAACTACGTGGTTCATAAGAAGCACGTACCAATTTGTGAATCAATTATTCTCTCACAAAGTACTTAATAAACGAAAAAAATAAATAGAGTGCGCCCAAACATCGCGTGCTACATCATAACTATGCTCTGGATGTGGTGTAGCTTCCTGAAACATTACAGTGTTTTTACAGCCACTTTATTCACTGGATCTATCGCACTGAGACTTATTTCTGCTCCCCAAAACATTCAACGTCGTAGAAAAACGCATTATGAATAGACTGTGAACATCCTAAACAACTGTAACGATTGTGGTGTTAGAAGTTCCAGGCAAAAACTACAAATGCCTGCAAAAATCACTGGAATCGATTTATTCATGTGGAAGGAAATTGCTCTCAAGGGGATCACGTTGTCACTGAATCATTACTTATTTGTCAAACCTCTTAAAGGTTTTCTGGACGTCTTTTCATGAAATTGAGTGTTTTCAATGTCTTTTTTAACTAAGATATCATTTTCTTCACCAAAAAACTTGTTCTCATCATTTTTTTGTTCCTGATTTTTTGTATTGCGATATTATGTAAAATGTAGAATAGTTTTTTAGAAATGTCATCTCATCAATTAACTTTTGTTGTCTTTTATTTCCTAATCTTATGTCGAAGGAGTTGACTGACATTTTCAAAGTTAGTAGGTACTCATTGTAATAAAATTTTCATTATCAATGGTACCTTGTTTGGAAGCATTGGGAAAACAGACCCATGGAACATTAGTAATTATCCTCCTTATCGTGTTAAAATAATTTCACCAATAACATATTGAATAAATATATGCCAAACGTTACATCAGATAAAACTGCGTAGTTTGGTATTTTACTCGAAGATTGATCTTGTTGATGTTTGTTTAATATTGAATGATTAATTATCAGAACTTTAGACCATTTATGATTCCAACACACATGTAGAGTTAAAATTCTCGAACCTTTAAATCAACTTTAAGCATTTTGAATGCATAATAATTCGATTTTTATCAAAGTAAATTTTTAATTTTCCACACTGATAATATTTTAACCCTGCTATATAACTTTTAAAGCCTCTATAATATTATTAATAATATACCGAGTATTTCAAACGCTGTTTCTCGATCACATATCTTCCATTCATAATATAGATCAAAGTGGTGGCTGGATTAATGTGTAACAAAAATTATATTTTTGCAATAAATCATAGTCTTTAATTGTTTCTAATTAAGTAGCTTTTAGTCCCAGAATTTATTTCATAAAAATTATATGATGTTAGTGATGTTTGAACTACCCGGTAATTTTCTAACGTTGTATATACAGTAATTTCATTCAATATATTATAAATACTTAGATAATAAATAGAAAATGGAAGAATATGTTTAATATTTCAAATACAAATGGTTACTTGTGGTATTTCTGTAAATAAGCATTTAAAGAATCCTTATCTATTGCTCCCTAAATATAAGAAGTTAAGTCATTGAGCAATTTGAAATTAACTTATGTCTAAAATATTAATAGAAATTTTCAAAATAATCTTTTGAACAGGATTACACAGTATCTATCAATTTGTCTTTGGTTTATAAAAAAATACGCTTTGGCAAGATTATATATAGAGTTTAAATAAACAATTTTATATTGAAATAATTTTTAACGAATTAATATAAAAAAATAACTAATGTTTTAAATATATTTTTCATATTACCATAAAGTTATGGATGAAGAATGTGATGATTTCTACATTTCCAAACAACAAATAATGATAATAAACAACACAGTATTGGAAAATGTTTTATAGTACATAAAAATTTCAAATTCAGAACCTTTCATCAACTTACTTCCAATCTAATGTAAATTTTAATATTTCAATTATAATAAGAGATTCAGTAAATGTCCAGCCTGCTTTTCAAAAAGTGACTCTTTCTCTTATTGTTTGTGTATTTACATTTGCTGAGATTTTGCTTCAAAAAATGTATACTAGTACTAGTTTTTACCTAAAATAAAAATTTTCACCGTAAAATAGGTTCATGTACCCAAAAACATTTTGAATTTCGGATAACTCGAAAACTATAAGGATTTAGACACAGACTGCCAGGACAAAAAATGTGGAGCACAACATTCTGTACAAATAAGGTTTCAATTTTTTCCTAACCTCAAAATTTCCATTAGAAAATCTTTTGAATAGCGAATAACTCGAAAACTATGTAGATAATAGATAATATCATATTTTAATAGGTAATTCTTTTTAAACCAAGAAGTAATTCATGTATGTTATATACTTGAAATTATTGATAACAATGTAGTTTTCCAAGAGTTACAGCAGTTTCCATGTGCGCCTGGAACGTAAATTGACTTGAATTCGCACTGAAGGGAATTCGCGAGCGGATGCTCCAGCTTTAGGCGTTGAGGCTCCAAAGAAAAAATGATTACAGACTTTTTTGTAGAAAATTTTATGCTCTACATTTTTTGTCTGGGCAGTTTTTTTCGAATTCTTCTTAGCTTTCGAGTTATTCGCGTTCCAAAATTTCGAAAACCCGTGCTTGTAATTTTATTAAGAGTTGCTAGGTTTATTTAGTAATTGAAAACCTCTGAGACTATACATCGCAAAAAATTGTACAATTTAGTATTTCCATATAAAATCATGAAAATTGTGTATATTTATTGCATTTTTCTACAATTTCTTACTTCTTAAATACTTTTATATGTTTTTGTTGATAAATCGTCTTCATTTTAGATCTCTTTTGATAGAACCTAGTTCGGTCTTTATCAAAATATGACTTGACAACTTGCATATTTATATTAATCAATTGAGCAATCTAACTAATTGTCAAAATCAATTTAAAAATGTCCGCCGTGGGGTAAACAAATGCCGTAAGTTTCTGTGTGGATTGTGAAATGGAATTTTAGACCCAGTTTCATTGCGAAATGACTTCTTAAAGAGTAGCTTATTAGAGAAATGCGGAATTTCCTCCCGGAAACATGGCTGTTCTGCTTAGTGAAGGTAAGCGGTAGATATAGTCTGAAAAGCAAATATATTGCAAACTGAAATAAAATAAGCAGGATTCTGACTAAAGTTCATTTTATCTCATGAAAGTCCACCTAAAGCTTTAAGTTTATCCTTGTACTTTCAGATGCTACTGGGTTATCACTTTGCAACCTTAAAATATACTCACGCATTTTTAATGAACTTGAACCCACCAATGGAAATTAATTTACAAAATAAAACTAAGTATTCTACATTTTGTGAAATATTCTTCAAAAATACGCTGTTTCAGCTGTAGGAGTTCACTGAAATAGATTTAAAAAATATCTGTGGGTCATTACAACACAAAAAACAATACTACCAAACAAAAACAAGAAAATCTAGCACGGGTACATACGAGGCAGTCAATTGTTTACCCCACGGCCGTCATTTTGACATAAATCAGCTGTTTTCTTAAAATGCTTGATAATTGTATTTGAGAGCTATTGTTTCATTGATGTGGTAGAAGATAACAGTTAGTAATAAACTACCATTGTTATCCACTTCATTTTCTCTAAATTCCAATAAGTAGTATACTCTGAGTTTGAAGCTCTATTGAAATTTACATCATTACATTGGAAATAGTATGGTTAAAGTGTTTACTTTGAAATGTTAAGTAGGTAAATTATTTCCCAATACTATGTAATGAGCAATGAGAGTCGGTGGAATGTTAATAACCATAAAAATTTTTTGTCTTACTTTAACAACTTCAATCAACCAATAGAGACGTTTATCTTCCGTCAAGACAACAAGTAACAATTTCAGTTCCACAATAATCCCATTCACATCTTGCCCAAGACTCACTCAATCTCCAAACATTTTCTTGATTTAAGAATTTCTCCCCGTAAGAGTTTTTCTTGATTCCTAGAGGTTTCTATGGTACTTGATGATTACTATTCAATTGAATGGGACCCATATCAATATATATATACTCTCTTTTACCTTTATCCAGGATTTTCTATCTTAGAATGATGTGTCCTTTTCCATCTCTATTGTATTAATATCTTTTTGTCTTAAGATGTATTTCCACATCAACTTTGTCCTTTATATTTGATTCGTTACCGATCCAGTTATTTGTTCTGCTGTCTGCCAGTTATAACATCTGTCTTTCCACGGGTCGGATTGGTTAATCTATCGATTTTTTTTCTTTGTTAATGATCATCAGTTATTTTGTATTCTTGTTTCTATTTCGTCAATTTGATTTTTTTTATTCGGCTTCATGTTTTGTCCTAATATATATACAGACTTTTTCTTCATCTAGAGTTGTTTATTCCACTGTGATTTTTAGTTGTTTTTGGTAATTTCTTTATAACAACCTTATTTGCATTTCCTGCGATTATCAGGCTACCAAAAAAGTAACAATCAGCGGACGAAGCGTATATTACACTCGCATATATATATATATATATATATAATTATTTAAGTTAATTTTGAGTATAATATAAACATGGTATTAAATATACAGGGTGTTTGGAGGGTGAGTAGCCATAGGAAAATGGTCGATAGGTGATGGTATTGGCTACGTGTTGCGCCTGCTTAAACAACATTTTGCCTTAAGTTTAATGAGTAATAAGGTTTTTTCTATTTTTGTAGAAAATCTCCATTTTTTTGTATAAAAACTTTAATTATATTTTAATAACCGCTGAAATGTTAAAAAAATGATGTCATTTGTTAGTGTAGTCTTACCTTATTCAGATTTAATCATAATTTCATACAAACTATTCAAAAAGAAATAACAGTGAAGTATCAATCTTCCAAAATGCGTTCGTCATCAGCAACTTTACGTTGTCTGGCAACTTCACTGTTATTTCTTTTTGAATAGTTTGTATGAAATTATGATTAAATCTGAAGGTAAGACTACACTAACAAATGACATCAGTTTTTATACAAAAAAATGGAGATTTTCTACAAAAATAGAAAAAAACTTATTACTCATTAAACTTAAGGCAAAATGTTGTTTAAGTAGGCACAACACGTAGCCAACACCATCACCTATCGACCATTTTCCTATGGCTACTCACCCTCCAAACACCCTTATATTGTGTTAAATACTATTAATATGGTCAACGTTCACAAACCGACTCTCTCAAGACCCTGCATACAAGGTAAAAATTTTGGCATTTGTTATGGTAAATTTTCTATTCATTTCATTAAACACTACAAATCAATATTGATAGTTAATCCTGTATGATGCTATGAGCTAAAAACTAGAATAGATTTGGTGCTGTAAGGTAGATTGTGAAATAGTTTATACAATATTGTCGAACGTTGAAATTGGAGGAGAAATTATAATTGAGGTAAAAAACAAATAATTCAAAAGTTTTAGTTGATTTAGAAACATTTGGATTATATTTCAGGCGTGAATAATAAATATTGTACTAATAAATCATGTCTGGCACGTCAGGTCATGAATCAAAGTTTTTGCTAAGATATCGACTCCTACCTCAAATGTCTTGATCAGAACGAGAATCTTTACATATTTAGTTTTTAAAGCAATCCTTTCAAAATGAATAGGAGGCATACCTTGAGAATGGGATACCTCCACAAGGATATATTCTAACCATTGATCTCATATCATTTCAATTGACAAACTTAGTTCTGTTTCAATTGAATGCAACATCCGCTGTTCCTCAATGTCGCAATATTCTTATCCAATTGAATATATCATTAATTAACCAAAGCTGATATCTACATAGAAGATATTAGAATGAAAAAAAAATTTAATTATAAGATATTAGAAATGTTTGTTATTACAATTTTAAGATTATTCGTTCGTTGATCTTTCAATAACCTTTACTTGGTAAAGAGATTCTACTCCAAATACATCTTCCCATATCCATTTACCACTTTACAAGGCCTATCAATGAAAATGGTTGAAATTTGAGTATTAAAGTTCGGGAAGAGTCTTTGGTACTTCTTCTGTAATAAGTTTTTTAGTCAACAACAATATTAAGATGAATATAATTAATGAAATCCCACTATCGTAATAGAATCGATTAGAAACTGTCTTGAAAACATTTTATTTTTTCTCTCAACTTAAGAAGTATAATAATGAACGAAAGATTAAGTAGGTTGATTGGTAATAGACCTCCTTGTTATAAACATTACATTTTTGTTAGTTTCAATAATTACACAGGAGTTTCTAGCTCCCTAAATACTCTCAATGTATAAGAACTAGCTCACAATTTAATACAATTTTGTAGCAAGATGAAAACGTGCTTGGAATAATATTGTAGAAAAGTTTATTTGGAGAATTGGATTATCTAAATGTTGAAAACGATAAATTTACGTTTTTATAGGGCTTGAACTCGAACATGAACTCGAGACTTTTCTTGTTTTATCTTGATCTGGTCGCTTCGATATAAAACATTAAATATTATATTATATTAAATGTATTAACCACATCTGGTATTTTTAATTTTGTCTTTTTATGCTTTTATATTGTTGTTTCTTATTTTTTTATTGAATTGAACTACAGCCAATCTGTAAATAGAATTATCAGAGAAATATTTCCCAGTAAAATCTGTGTTTAACCGACTAGAATTAATATTACGTCTCTAAACGGTCTGTTTGCAAATCAAGCTCTGTGAAGATGGATCTAGACACCTGGCATGAGTCAAGCTAAGGCAAACATATATGAACCTTCTGCCTCTCTTACCAAATAACTGCTCCAATTAAATAAGCCCGAAATTAGACTGGTGACTCCACACTACGGGTATCACGGATGACCCAAAGAACCGCTGGTACATTAAGGAGACAGTCATCTGTGAGTGTTTAGACTAGACTTGAGCAAGCCTCACAACTTGTCTAGTGATGACAAAAGGTTCAAGCCAATACCTGATCGGCTTTTAGAAGGCATATGTACGTAACGATCCTTGGCAGCCCACTATCTTTAGTTTCGTCTTTCTTCGTTTCACTACACAACACGTCCAGTGGTATGCTTAGATACTAGTTCAAAGGGTTTAATCCTTTTGATTATTTTTACTACCTCATGTTTGACCGACAGCTGATAGTTCGACCTTCTCCTGGTTTGAAAGTCGTTCTCAATGCTTCCACGCAAAATGTCTCACCTCGTCTACTACTATTTCCACTTCCAGATCTCTCTGTGTCCCCACAGTCTTTAGAACTAGTTCTTTACACTAGTTTCTACATAAAAGTCAATATACTTTTCTATCTTTTCTTCTTACTCTATCAGCATATGATTAATCAAAATCCACATTTTACCTGTGTGTTTATTCGTAAAATTATCAGTTTTCTTTTCATAAACATGCTTCTAAAAGAGGTATCATCTACTTCAGCTAATTTTAGAAGAAAAAGTCGTAGGAAAAATAATACAAAAGAGATATAGACAGATTGGTATAGTTGTTCCGATTATGTAAAGCGATGGCAAAATTCAAATTGCCCAGATTCAGAATTAAGATTTAACATTCTCTTCAGTTGTACACATCTGTTAAAAAACAAGTGTATATGAGATACAGCAGCGTGTGACCAGAGTACTTATCTTGTGGTACATACATACAAAATACTAGTCCATTAAATAAACAGTATTTTGGAAGCAAGCTGTAAAGTTCAGGTAAAAGTTGCTAAGCTTAAGTTCAATTATGTCAGATGACGATGAAGATCCTTCTCTTCCAGGGTTTTTTCTAG
Organism: Diorhabda sublineata; assembly: GCF_026230105.1. Lineage (NCBI taxonomy): Eukaryota > Metazoa > Arthropoda > Insecta > Coleoptera > Chrysomelidae > Diorhabda > Diorhabda sublineata. Next base: position 27,835,424 of record NC_079481.1, read on the forward strand.
TTGAGGGAGAATTTTTTTTCCTATCAAGTCACATTGATGTTAAATAATTATATCTCTTTCTTCAATAGTTTAGTTTTCTTCAGAAGATTGTTGGACTGTCTTATCTTGTCAACGGTTTTCCACGTATAGGAATCATGATAATATCTGGCATTTTACAATAAATTAACACTAATTTTATCCCTTGATTTCCATTTTAGTGTGACTTTTACTATTCACTATGTTTGGATTACAATTATTTGCTTTCATTTATTGATTTTCGTTTTTACTTCTTTTGCCAGTTCTTTTTGACATTACCAGTTACATTCATTTAGTGATTATTATATTTATTTTTCTGATTGAAATAAATGATTGGTAAATAATAGTTCTTAGTTTTATGGGTAGAAATAATAATTATTTTTTATGATAATCCAGAATCCTAACAACTACTCGGAGTTTATTTTCATTTAATTCTAAATTTCATCCCAATTAACTTTTCAGATCCTTATTCCATAATATTTTGTTGGTTTAACCAATAAATCTATTTAATTATTGGTTTAGAGACCAAAACAAGATTTTTTTTAATTAAACCAAACTCACATGAACTTTTTCCAGTCTCGACTCATCTCGTCTTTTATGAAGCCCTATTTGTATATTTTCGTTTAGATAAATAATTTCTTTTAAAGAAAATACGTTTATGGCAGTGATATTCTTTATACCTTTTTAAAATTAAATACCACCTAAAACTAAGTAAAACTGATCATATTAATTTACACTAGATCTTGAATAATTTCGAAGCTGTCTACTGTTTCTATTTGCCACTTTTAAATACTATTATTTAATTATAGTTTAATTTGGTCATTTTCTTACTTTTGGATAAGTTAATAATATGTTTATTCAACCTAAAGTCTTTTTTTTATACTCACTCGTTATATGAAAATATTTGCGAGAATTGTTTTTGAAAAAAAAAAGACAAAACAATGATTTAACACGTTTAAATTACTTAGAGAATCAGGTAGAATATAAACCCTTAAAATATCAGTCAATAAGTCGTGTGACTACCACACAGATGGCGCTGTCATTGTCAAATCCATGTGACGTTTATGAAGTACCAACTTTCAAAAGACTATGTGTAGAATTTCATGGCATCGCGATAAGTCAGAAAAAAGTGACAGCCATTTAAGTGAAGCTACTTCTGTTATTTTCAATACAATTGTTTCAAAATAATTTCGTGGGTCGATTTAAAATTGCTTCATTATAAAAAACAAATGCTGTACAAGCTTAGCAATGGCTTCAAAAGTGTTATCCAGACGTTGCTCCATCTAATAGAACCATTTGTTATGGTTTACTTAATTTAAACGCGTTCGTATAGATACCGATGATGGTGGTTTGTCCAATTGAGGTGGTTACTCAAGGAAACATCAAAAAAGTCCTCATCCACCGTCCAAATCCTTCTACAAGGACGACATCGAGAAGTTAGAGAAGCGTTGGAATGACTGTATTGCTCTATGAAATCTATTTTTGGCAAAAAAATGTGTTTTCCTTAGTTAGTCACACGACTTATTGAGTCAATGGTTGAATATCCGTATATATTTTTTTACAAGAGACAAATTCTTATATTGTCCTATGAATTATTCCTTCAATACACAAAGCGACCGGAAATGTTTAGAAAATCTATGGAACGTGTTAAACTTTGAATTGATCGGATATACTATTGAGTGAATGAATTGAAATTTAAACAAATAAAACAATAAAAGTATGGTCGAGAAGAGAGTTTTCTGCTGAAAAACAGCCGGGAAATCATTGGTCATAGTTCATTTTATCTGGAATAAAATTGTGAGAAATATATTTTTTCTGATAAAAGAACTGCAATTATTTTGAGTAAAAAACCAAATTAGTCCTCAAACATTTGTTTATAACTCGATAACGGTAAATGATAGGATGATTTGTCAAACATATCTTTAAAGGGGAAGAAACGTTCTGAAAAATGTCTCGACTTCTCAAACGACATGGTAAATTGTTAATAAATTTTTACGAGTTGTTGGATATGGGGTTCTGCGCGTCACTAGTAGAGATAATGTAACTCAAAAAAATTGTTTTTGTGTATATAACATTGATTTAAAGATTTGAAAAAATTATGGTGTAATTAGAAAAGCATGATTTATTACCTCTTACCATGGTCGGATTTATCAGGTGGTATCCGAAGCAACAGTCACGGGAGTGACATTAGAGACATCGGAAAAAATCTTTCATATTCTAATAAGTTAACAACCTTTCTTTGGACATTTTTTTGCTGTTTAACCTCAGTTTGTATATGATTAAGTATTATCTGCAAACTACAGAGATGACGTATAATAATATATAACACACAAACTAAAGAACGGATGAGATGGAGGAGGGCTGCAGATGAACATCGAAAAGACTAGAAAACAACGAAATTATAGCAAGATGTGAAAACTATCTTTGACCAAGAAGGGGCAGAAATAATATGTGGAATAAACAACCAAATCACCAAATGGAACACTGAAAAAGAAAAATAATGAAAATTGAGAATCTACGACGAAAGAAAGAAATAGAAGTGGACGCATTAAGAAGAGCAAATAGATCTTCAAAGTTAGATTGGGTTAGAAACGACAAAATAAAAGGGAAATGAAACTGAAAGAAACAATTATAGAACTCGCGTTTGCCATTTTGGTACAACTTTTTACAATTTTTTATCTATAACAATTGTAATTGCCAGTTAAATGAGTCAGTAATGAAGATCAATGTGAAAGAATCAAATGTGATGGTAATTACAGAAGATCATCAGGAACTAAACATATGTATAAATGAGTCGAAACAAGTAAATTATTACCAATATTTAGGGGTTATAATTGAAAATACTGGCAAGCAAGAATTAGAAATTAATACACGATTTGACAAAGCCATTGAATGCTATTATGCAATGAATAACAAATTTATCAATAGAAAGGAAATATCTAGGACAATAAAAATGAAAGTGTACCACTCCATATACAGATCAATGCTCACATACGGATGCGAGACATGGGTCTTAAACGACAGACGGAAGACTAAGATACAGGCGACGGAGATGAAATACCTCAAAAAGGATAACCAGTGAAGATCGTATTAGAAACCAGACAGTAAGAGCTGAGTAGGACCCGTATTGGATTTTATAAAAAAAGAGGCAACTGAGCTGGTGGGGTCACTTACACAGAATGAAGAATATCCGAGTAGCGAAAGGCAAGACCAGAGGGACAAAACAACTGCAAAAATCTTTAAAGAGAGAAATCTGACGTGGAATGATGCAAAAGAAAAAGCAAAAAACGGAAAATAATGGTAGGAATTCGTACATGGATAAGAGGAAAATACCTCTCAACATCATACTATACGTTAGAAAGGATTTTGATATATATGTCCCACGGCGATTTAGAATTATCTGGATGTAGCAAAATAATTATAATAAAATCATGAAAATTTCTACGTTTGGGTTTTCGAATACCAACTCTTTTAACTAAAATATTGTTATTTTAAATGGAGCATCCTGTATATTAATACATTTTTTAAATCTACGTGAAATTTAAATATACTTTAGTCTAACAACTTTTTTCGAAAAATGTATACTTTTTAAGTTATTAATTTTTTTGTAAAAAATTTGACCGTTGCAAACCCTTATATATTATGTTTTTACGAAGATACCCTTAAAGATATGAAAATGGTTTTTCTTCGGTTGCTTTTAGCGAGGTCAGACGTATTTGAATCTATGTTGAAAAAGTTTTCATTATATACAGGGTGTGTATAAAAAGTGTTCAAAATTTAACTGCATAAATATCAAATTTCTTCATTTTGTTAAATATAACCACCCAGTTTTTTCTATTTTAATGCATTCAGGGGAAAAAAGTTATGTATACTTTCCTATACCTAAACTTTAACGTTATCCAATTATTAAATGTTATCTGTAAATTTTTAGAGATGCAGTTGTGGACAGTAATATTTACCAACTTTTGTAGCAGGTTTTCGAAGAAAACTCATTTCTCGACTAGACTAAAATAACTTTAAGCTTAAAAAAAATAACCACTGTCTCGTAATATATTAATATTCTATCTTAGACGCTTTTTCAATGTGCTTCAATAATTTTTTAAAAGTGAAACATGTAAAATTATTAGTTTTTCACGAGCAATAGTTTTTCCTAGCTTTTGAAAAAAAAACTAAGAAGAAAAAAAGGGTATCAACCATCTTAATAAAAGTAAATATAATAGTCCTTGAGTCAATGTATAAAGCAGATTATTATTCTTCAATTCCTAGAAATATTAACATTTATAGAAAAAAAAATGCAATATGAATTAATGTATAATTTTTCCCAATTTAATGAAGCACATCAGAGCTATAAAAAAATAATCACAAAATTGCACAACCTCATCCAAACTCCTCAGTTAGGTCTCAATTTATCAACGCTGTACATCTTTATTACTCACTTTATTGGGCGTTGTTTGTAAGGTGTTTTCTCCTCCGGGTTCCGCGGCTATGGAAAGTGTCAATGGCATCATCTTCAAAGGATGTCCGTTTAATTTAACATCAACGTGACGTGTAGAATCTTTGAATTCTTTGCTGTTCGAAGACATCGCACTAGGACTCACCGCAGCTTTGTGGATGGTATCTTTTTGCGATTTGCTTTTACTTGTAACTTGATCTCTAACTGCCATTTGATAAGCTAGTTCGAAGGCTTGGCCGAGAGTAAGAATGATGTCGATGGCTTGTTCCTGGAATGAAATTTACTTTATCAAAAAAAATTTCATTCCTTTTTATTCGTGTGTATTATTTTATCGTTGCTGTAAATAAAAATACTCACCGATGAAACTGCTTGAAATACATGACAGTAAAATGATTCAGAATCTTTTGTGATGTAACCGAAGTATGACTGGCTCTCCATATGTTGACAAACGCAATTCATATTTTTAATCTCGTGTTCACAGATTATTTTCTGTAAACAAAGAGATACAAATAATTCAACTCTCTATTAGTATTATGTTAATTTAATAGATTTTATTAAGATAGAGACTGTTTCGTCGAGGGTAAAATGTGTATGAGAACAAGTTTATGAATAAATTACGAAGAAACCGTTTATTGTAATAATAAAAGTTTTTGGCACCATCATTCATCATCATCAAGTTTAAAATTTTTAATGGTAAACATACTCAAAACGAGTGCGTACTATACGAATGCTATTTGAGTTGTTTACAGATTCTTGAAACATTTTTCTAGGTCACAAAATTGGACCAAATCGCAAACATTTTCGTGACATACGAAGTGGATTAAACCACAGCAGTGTGCCGATGAATTCGCTTCGACTTTTGGTGATGTAGCACTATCTCGAGCCATCAGAAAACATCGATGCTGTTCGTAAAATGATAATGCAGAATCGTCATGTGGCATATCATGAAATTGAGGGATACCTGAACTTTAGTTCCACTCGTATTCTTTCAATATTGCATTTGGCTGTCAATATTAATAAAATACTGAAAATTAATTGAAATATTTTCTCAATGTTGACCGAAATGCTTATAAATACAACAAAAACTAATTACCTTTGCTGTTGGGTTGATGAATTTAACACCCTTGTATGAAACCGAAAGGCATATTTCTTCGCTGGGATGATCTTTGGAATTTATCACAGTTTGTATTGATTTTTTTGTAGATTCTGTACCTTTAAATTCCTTTATCAATGTTGAACCTAAATACTGCAATAAAAATTTTATCTTATACTGTCTATCAAACAAATTTTTAGCTATTTTTCATTTTCATTTCTTGACGTATCATTTCTAAACCAAATTTTCATGGAAACTCAATTCAACGCCTGGCTGATTATATAGATCACTGTGTGATTACTTCAACTTCAGTAAATGTTAATTGTTCATAGAAAAAAAATAAACTACTACTTACATTGGCAGTATACTTAACAAAACCCGTAATAAGAAGAATCGGTTGATGCCTCCATTGTGATTTTATGGAATTATTGCCGCCGACGTAAATTTCTGTCGGCGATTTCTTCTCCTGCTCCCTTTTAACCGGTGGTTGTGGTGCCGGTCTAGATTTTTTATGCCGATGTCGAATAGTTCCTGTATTACTATTCACTGAATAGGTTGAAGGTGACGGAAGTTCGGGTAGAGGTTGACTACTTTTCTGAAAATCGAAATTATCACGTAATATATAAAGACAATTTGGACATTGACGGAATAATCTAAACAGTTTCAAATGAAATAAACCCAATACACAAATTATTAGTATAACAAAGAAATTACCCCATGGAATGCTTTTATTGTGAACCTTTTTGAAATTCTATTGGGCAAAAAAGAATTAAATATCATTCTATAACTTAATTCGAGCGGTTTTTTTTCAAATTTGAACGTTTATTTAAGAAAAAAATGTACAATAGTATTATTCAAAGTATTGCTCATCTGAAGCTATGACCTTTTACCATCTTTCTGGCAATTTGTGGATCACATCTCAAAAGAATTGCGCCGGATTGGCAGCCAAGAATAAATCAAGCCAATTTTTGATATATTGCTCTAATGTGAGCCGTAATCCCGTGAGGGCGTTCTGCATCAACCGGAACAAATGGTAGTCAGAAGATTCAAGATCTGGGCTATAAGGCGGGTGAGGAAAAATTTCCCATCCACTGTTTTCCAAATAGTTCTTAACCGGAATAGCAACGTGGGGCCGGTAGTTGTCATAATGGAAAATTATTGCCTCGTGTCTGGTCGCATATTCCGGGCGTTTTACGGCTACTGCTCTCTTCAAACGGATTAATTGTGTTCTCCTCATAATACAAGCATACCCTTCTGATCCCGCCAAATAGGGAGCACTACCTTTGCTCCATGGAAATTAGACTTTGCCGTTGAATTGGCTGGTTGGCCGGATTTCACATATGATTTTTTGCGCTTGGGGTTGTCGTAATGGATCCATTTTTTATTACCAGTAGCATTTCGGACATGCAAAACCGCCTTTCGACGTCTCTCGGGTTGAGTTCATGTGGAACCCAATTTCCTTGCTTTTGAATATATCCAGCTGCTTTTAAACGTTTTGAAATGGCTTCTTGAGTGACACCCAAAGATTCTGCGAGCTCTTCTTGTGTTTGGCAACAATCTTCATCGAGTAGTGCTTCCAGTTATTCATCTTCAAACTTTTCTGGAGACCCAGGACGTTCATCGTCATCCAAGCCAAAATCACCACTTCTGAATCGTGCAAACCACTTTTGGCACATTCGCTCAGCTAGAGCATGTTCACCAAAATACGATGACTTTTGACAGCATTTTTCTTCATATTAAAGTAATGAAGAAGAACTCCCAGCAAAAACACTCTTTCAGGAACAAAGTGCGACATATTTGAGTGAATAAAATTATTGTTGTTAACGCTCCAAATGTATAACATATACTGAAAAGACGCACAATAACAGTAGCTTTCCAACGCAGGTTCGGAATATTGGAACGATGTAATAATATACCAGTTACGCCATCTCTTATCAAACAGCACAAATTAAGTTATAGACCTGTTAAAATAATAGTGAAAATAGTTGTAAAGTATAAAGTTCGTGCAAGAATTTATAAACCAAAATATTCCGAAGAAAGTTAAATAAAGAGGTAAATTTTCGATCCAATGTAATTCACTACAATTTTTTAAACTGTTTCTCTTCGCCCAAAAGAATAATTATTAGCATTAACTCGAAGTTTATCAACAGGGTAGCAACCAATTTCGTTTGTCCTTTCAACTTCTTTGATTCGCTGATAACCGATGACGATTATAGAGTGCTTGGTCCACGACCCACCGTGTACATGACCCGTGATACTGAACTTTTTTCATTCGTGCATTCCTGGGTACTTAATACAACACTTTTGGCCATCTCAGATAACATGCGTATAATGCTTCTAAAGATCTTGGATGTTTTGATCAATGACTATTAACTCTGTAGCCAGAGGTATTGGAATTTGGAAGACCAGATAAAAGATTTATGGAACCAAAGCGGTCTCGGTTTGTTCCTCTCTTTACAGCAACACGATTCCCAAATAGAAAGCAAATATTCCATTTGGTTATAATTGTTTAAAACAAAGTACGTTTAGAAAGATGAATCGAAAGTCTATTTGTATTTGTGTTGTATTTGTATCAGGTGCGTATTTCTCTATCCAGGGTGCGGGTATTTTCAAGTACACTTAGAAACATTTTCAAGCCAGAATTCTGGATTCCATCTGGACCGTGAGGTTTTCAGCTAGAAAATTCTTTTCTACATAGGCAACCAAGTAGCACCCGCAAGAGTTTTTCTTTTTTCCCAAATATTATCATTTTCGAAAGTTTTTATGGAATACACACATATTTTAAATCAAATCAGTTGAAAATTATTACTTATGTAGGGAAAATTCGTCATTACCAGGGTTTATGCACAAATAACATAGTAACATAGTAAATGATAGAATAGAAACTGTACCAGTGAACTGAACTCCGTGATGGCTTCTAATTTAGGACCAGCAATGATATGTTCTCCGCTGCTCACGCTGACTAATATCCTTTTTCTGTGTCCAATTTTTTCTATATCAAGTACAGCCGACAATTCTACATCCCATATTCTCTTAACTCTTTCCATATCGTGATATAAATGTTTAACGAATGTATCGTAATACTGTTCCAAATTAATTTTAATTAACCAAGATTTTACAGAATTTTGTTCGTTATTATTATTGCAAACGTTCAAAGAACTTTCGGTAACTTTTGTTGGTAAACTTTTTATTGCATCTAAAAGAAGTTGTTGTTCTAGTTCGCTAGTGATGCCCATTTCTTTGATGTCGCTTTCTTCTATCACACCATTCTGTAAAAACATTATAATTGACTATTTAATGAAAACCAATTATTCCATCAATATTTTATTTACAATTTAGACCTTACCAAGAAATTCAAATCATCGAATCCATTGCTCATGAAAAGTCCGACATAATCCCCCATCCCCAGTCCCTGTAGCCACTTCTCTACCGTAGTGGGACTATCCCCCGAGGAATTAGCTAAACTGTGTTGTGAACAGCTTATTGTCATTAACCGACTCTGGAATTCCTTTTCTAATTCGGCCACAAAAACAGATTCACGTACGATTCCAGTGCCAAAGGACGCCATTATCTCTTGGATTTTAGCCCATTCCTCCTGTTCATCGAAAGGGCTCAAGGCAGATACGCGGTCTTTGTATTGTTCCTTATTTTCTTTATTTTCCTTGTTATCGAATTCCTTTTCTGAGCTCGAGGATTTTTCATTGTCGCTTTTAATTCCATCTCCGTTCGTGTTATCGTAAAAACGTTTCAATTTTTTTAGGGTCTTCGGGCGTTCAACTGGAGTATTCGGATTGATGTTTTCCAAAACTTTAATTGCTGCACCTTTGATTAGACCTGAAAAGGTTAGAACTCTCACAAACGAAATGGGATTTCGCACGATCTATATTCATAATTTCTACGATAATCAAGTTCCAGTGGAAATTTTGAGATCTTCTACAATAATTATATTAAAAAGATATAATTCAACAATTTGATAACGTTCTAATGGACTGTCTTTAAGAGTATAAATTGATCACACATGCAAAATTTAAAAGGGGTTTATTTCTCTATAAGTCGTAAGATCCCTAATTTAGAAAAGAATCTAATGAATTTATTGTAAAGAAATTTATGAGTGAATCCGCAGTCACACGATGAATCCTTTTTCAAACTTAAAACCTCACTTAAGATGTTTGCATTTTTTGATCCTAATATTACATCTATCAATTAATTAAAATGAGCACTATACTTTCCACGTTAAAATGGATATTTTTTAATTGAATACATACTTAGGATGCTTGATGATAGACTTAACATCACATAATTAAGGAAACGCGAAAAAGTCAATATATGCGAATCTCACAACAAGGTTTTACAACAAAGGTCAAAAATTTTGGGTAATGTGAACGAAATTCATAGCAAAGCATCATAGCCTATTTATTTATATTGTGTGATCTGCACAATTCGATGGAAATTTGAAAGATATGCAAGACATTTTTTAACCTGGTTTTAATAAGATTGATATAAGGACTAAATAATAGATCGAAACTACTTTGGAAAGTTACCATGAACTATTAATAAGTGAAGTTTAAAGCATCACAAAGATTACGAAAATCTGGAGGCATTCCTTCATCTAAAAAATATTAAAAATTGGAGAGATAGGATTTGCTAAATATTGGATGAATTGAAAAAGTCCACAGCGCGTAAATATGTTGAACAAAAAACTGGAAGTAAATTCTATCAGCGCCGAGGACTCTAATTGAAGTTTGTACACGATATCTTAAGCTTTGGATTACTTTGGAGTAAATTGTCTAACTCTTCCGTCAGAGCCAATTTAGGCTCTTTGATAGTATAAGGGGCTGAAAGGGGCTCCTTCTCGGGTAGTCTCAGACACGTTCTATCGGATTTATATCCGACGATCTCGATCTGACCACTTCATTCGAGTAATGCCTACTTACAATTAAGAAGTTTGATACTTAAGATTTGAGATAGACAATTAAAAACTTATATTTAGAAATGCAAACGGCTTTATTGAAATCAATCCATTTTTGCATGCGTTTGAATCAATTGTCGAAGCATTTTTTTCAATCTGACTGACATACTAATCCGATGGTTGTTTTTTTTTGAACTGATGTATAAGACTTGCACTGCGATTGGTTTCTCTGATATTTTCGAAGACTTCTGGCAAACAAATGCTAGTGTACCATTCAGAATTCACCTTCTACATTGCTCGTAGTGGCAACATGTCCAGTTATTCCGGAAAAATAGGCGACCATTTGCTTCAAAGTGCTTCCTGCGCGAACAACTTTTGTTGGATTTGCCTCGTCATGAAAGACTCATACAGTCGATTGTTATGTATAACTCAAATAGCACTCGAACGACAACAAGTTCTAAGTACGTTAAAAATGTCAAACTTCACCATGGCAATGTTAGATTTGACATATTCACAACAGTATTGCCATAGAAACCCTCGTATCATGCGTGAGATGGGGTTCTGAAATTTCTATCATCCATGTATCCATATGATTAGTGATGATCACTAGCTCCGTACGAGCTCTCAGAAGTATGCTACCATGTACCATCACTGACCCTTCACCATACCAAACAGCTCCAATGAAATTCCTTTGGTGATAATGTTTCACTCGATGTCTCCACATTTTTCCCTTCCCATCCACGAAATTAACGCGTAAGTGTCCAATCTCGGTGCTAAAGAGCGAGTGCTCATGATGAGCTACCTCAACTTTTAGGGTTTATGTCGGCACGTAAGAATTTGAACCAACTTATGACAATTTCGTGTGCATGACCATGTCTTCGTTGTTTTTTTTTTTATGTAAACAGAGAGTTCTAGAGTTGAACAATGCGATGACTCATTGATGTCGAAATACACGACCATCATTGCTATAGCTCTAGCTATAGACCTTTCTGCTGAATCAGTATGTGCACTATTCAAATAATAATCTACAATTTGCATTCACAGAATAAACAATAAAAAGGTTAGAGTAACAAGTTATTCAACAACCGTTAATTCTTGTCTAAACACTTGAAATAAAAGTAGAGGGTACTTAAAACAATCTATTACGAAGGTATTAACCCTTGGAAAAGACTTATCAAAATAAATAATACAACAATATAACATTATTCGAAAAAACCAACATTTTTTTTTTAATTTTTATACCGTAAGTTACTTTGAGGCGAATTAAATGTTTAATCATTAATTTTAATATGAAATAAATTGTTTGAATAATCAGTTACAGCAACTTACCAGCGAAAGGAACTTTCGAATTGTATTCTTCTAAAATATTATCGACACTTCTGTCAGACAATGAAACGCTGCTAGAAAAACTGCCGCTAGAGCCGTCGTAGATTAACAGATATTCATCTTCAGTTTCTGTCTCCATATCCTTGGATCTTCTTTTGTATTCCTGGTGGATCCACGAAGGATTTTTTTTATAAATGGTAAAGGTTAAAGTTGGGAGACTAGCATGCCTTTTTACAACTGCAGACCGTTTTTTCCACTGAATTAAAAATAACAATCATGCTTGATAGTGCAAAAATATATGTAAAAACATAAAAAAGGCCATTATATGTTGTTGTGGGATGGTGAATACCATGCTTTGAAGCGAAAATAATATTTCTGTAGCTCTTTACATCTTAGACAATTTTATATATATTTAATATTAATAAATCGTCTTGATTTTAGGTTTCTTTTCTTATAAAATCAGTTTGAAGACCGAAAAGGTCGAAACGTCAATTTATACCTGTTATTTCAAACTGTTTTTGTAACAAAAGAAACCTGAAATCAAAACGAATTATCACGAATTCTATTCTAGCCAGACTCGTATAACAAAAAAGTGGATTAGAAAATGAAAATTTTGATATTAACTAAATTGTGTTCATATCGTCGTTAATAATTCTCTCAATGGAACTGTAGGTGTTTTGGTATATTAGCTTCATTAAAAAAACCTACTTTCTAGAAATTTTAAATATTGTTTACTACCACTCACTGTTGGCCGTTTCTAGTTTCCATACAACGACGGTTCATATGCGGCTCGAAGGACCAGACAGTGTAATTTAATTTGTTGATGTAGTAGTCAGCTGTGTATTATATCTTTTCCATAAATTCGTTGTATTTATAGAATAAAATGAGCCGTTGTAAAATATATGAGTAGATTTTGGAAATAAAAAGGGAAAATTATATATTAGTTCAAAGAATTCATATTTCTGGATAAGACTTCCTTCAGAAACGGATCAAACCTGACACAAACTTATGGACGACACAAAGAAAAAGTTCAAAGATCAAAACATCATATTAGAAATGGATAAAAATGCCAATGATACGCTCTGGAAGTGTTGTGAATACACCGAGCAATATTTGCAATCAGATCCAGTAGCCAAAAAACCATTGGAGCTCTGAGTCCCAACGGCATATCATCTATAGTGGTTTGAGAATACAAGTTAAATGAGCTACACAACAATATAAAGTTATCCTCCAATGAGTTGCGGGGGTCACTAAAATGGAAGGATATGAAATAGAAGAAGAATTGATAAAGTTGGAGTGGATGAATCTTTTGTAGGAGCTGATCCTTTTAAATTTAAATGGATATGGTATAATAATTCATTGTGGCCTAGGATATTGAAATTATGAGGCACGCTTTTCATTTTTTAATGGTGTAAATTCAGGAAAAGGGACTGTTGAAGTGGCCATACAAGGAGTACTTTTTGTGGACGTTTTGTGAACGGATTGATATGTCGATGAATTTTTAATGTTCTTCATCAGATATTGTACATATATATCGACGTTATAACTCGCCGGTAGACGTCTGTTTCGACTCATTATGAACAGAGTTCACCGGATGGTGATAACAACTGCTTACCATCAAGTAGTCGCTTCAACAGTCGGTCATTAAAGACGTAAACCGATATGGTTTTGAACGTAAGGAGTGTCATCGAAAATAGTCGTGTTATTAGTAGATACACTCACGAAAATATGAATACTACGTTCTTATCTATTAATTTATGGTTATTGTAGAAAAAAATGTTTTAATCAAATCAAATTTATGTAGGTTATCATTTTTGTTTCGGGATGACACTGATCACTGGGCAAGAATTAATCAATGACAACATTACTTTTACAGAATAAAAATTCATTTTGTACGAGAGCTTGGTTAATTAAATTAAAGGATTTCAGCAGCTTTACACTATTTAGGAAATTGAGAAATTCTTTTTGTTTCTGACGTGCTACAACATGGGCTTTGCACTCTGTATGTTAGGGTGGGTCTCAATATTGTCTTATAAATTCGAAAGAGATATCCAGATCTACGAATGTTCTACCACTCTGTGAAACTTGGATAAAACTATACAGAAATTGGATATATGGGAGAAAAAATATTAAGAACTTTTGGAGGAAAGCAGACAGAGCAAGGATGAGTGAGAAGATCAAACCATGAAATTTATACACATTTCAATAATGCACCAATCAGCGCGTTTATAAAGACAAAAATATTACAATAGCTAGGTCACGAATGAACGAAGATAGGGTCTTAAAACAAATCGCATGGAAGGTACCAAAAGGGCATAAAGAAAAGAGGTAGACCAAAAAAAACGGTGTAGGGAAGCAACCAGAGCTGGAGACACCGAAAGAATGTATGAATGCTCACAATATGAACTTGTATATATTTCTTGAAAGGCCCCAAGTTATGTCTGTTGTGTAGCATAGCAGCTAAGTGATTTTAAAAATTTGATTTGATACTTCAAACCTACCTCGGACAATTTTAAAACATTTGCGATATGGTAACACTAATTTGAATAACTTAAATCTGACATGGTCATCATAAAGTTTGACATTTTTAATTGTGAACTTACTCAGAACGTGTGCTATTTGAGTTGTTTACAGGTACTTTTCTATGACTTTAGACGTGAATTAAACCAACAGCAATGTGCCGAATAACTCGCTTCGACATCTGATGATGAAGCACCACCACGAGTCACCGTGTTTTGCTGGTTTTCCAAATTCATCCGTGGTCGCACTTCGTTACAGGATCAATTTCGTGAGGTCGTCCAAAATCAAGAGAAAACATGGATGTCGTGCGTAAACTGATATTACAGTATTGTCATGTGACATACCATGAGATTTAGATATACTTGGGCATTACTTTAACTCGCATATAGTCAATATTGCATGAAATTTGACTGTCAAAAAGATTTGTTAGCGTTGGAAAGCACATAATTAACAATCTAACAATCACTAAAAAAACATCAATCGTGGTGCTTCAGATGACGTATATAAGATCGTTGCAGGCGTCGAAGCAAGGATCTATGCATACGAACTCAAAACTAAGCAACAATCGATTGTATGGGTCTTTCAAGATGAGCCAAATCCAACAAAAGTCGAATAGTTGGACATATCGACATCGTTCCATAAGAGCAACGTAGAACGGTCCATTTTGTATGGTACATCAGCATTTGTTTGCCAGAAGTGTTCGAAAAAATTAGGAAAACCAATTTCAGAAGACGAATCATTCTCCGCCACGACAATGCTAGCTCCCACACATTAGTTCAAACAAAAACGTTTTTAGAAAGTCAAAACATCCAATTGATGGATCATTCGATGTATAGTCCTTGTTTGGAACTCAATGATTTCCTCTTATTCCCGCAGATCAAAAATAAATTCTGAGGTCAACGTTTTTCTACACCTGAAGAAACTGAAATTGATATGTTCAAATCACCTCAATGAGGAATGAAGAAAATGTCTCGACAAGTATAATGATATTAATTGAAAATATTTCGAAAAACATAAAGTATGCAATTATAAATACTAGTTTTTATTTGTCTATCACTGAAGAGCAGTAATGAATTTACACCTAGGCTCATAAGGCCCAGGCCTTAGGGCAGCAAAATTGTTGAAAAAAGTGAAATGGAAAATTCGTTTTTATGAAAAAATTTCTGTGGACCATACACTAAGAAAACAGTTAACTCGACTTAAGAGAACAAAATTTGCACCAAGAAACTTTCTTTCGTCTGTGCAAATTTTTTCTCTGTTTCAAAATATTTCTCTTGATTCCAGGTTTTTTTTTCTTAGAATTAAGTTAACATTTCTTCGGTGTATTATAATTCAATTTATCAATTTACTTCTTAATTTGTGGGTAGGATGTTAATTTTTTAATAGACCAATTATAGTCTCTATCGAGTAATGTTCGAAGCATTTCGAAATTACTAAACTTCCAAAACTTCTCAAATTGAAGATGCTTGTTAAAATCTCTAGAACATAATTGTTCGGATATAATAAACTACCGTGATCAATCGTAGATAGTACTAGCAATATATCAGGTATATATTCAGAAAAGAATCAAAACAATTAATCCTTTAACAGATTATTTTGATTGTGCCGCCCATTTCTTGAATTAAGTAAGATCATGTGTAGTTGAATCGGTAACAGAAGCTGTCGACAATTTCTTTAACATATCTACTCATCTGCACTGCTCGACTTGTTGCATGCGAGCGATTAGAAAAAGAGTGATCTGCAATAAACGATGCACTGGAATTTATTGCCCATAGCAGAGATGAAAACCAGACTGCGCGATCTGAAGCTACAACATTTAGAAACAGCAATTCTAGTCATTGTTTGGAATGTATGATATTTTATATCATTTCAATGCTGCTATTTGAATCTTCGAGAATCTCGAGCTGATTTATCATCCGTTGTGGAGATGTATAGTTATCTAGCTGTCCACAACCGTTTAATATATCCTTACAATTGAGATGTCTAGAATCAAAAACCGCCAAGTCCATATTTTTTCGAAATTGAGTTTGATATTGTTCCTTATAGGTTTTTCCATTCCAACAACTGTTATTTTGTAGCAAATCCCGCGAAATCCTCGTGATTTTGATGTCAGAGTTGAAGTTTAGTTGCAATATCCGTGAAGTCTAAAGGCAGATACGCAATTTTCAGTTTCAGAATCCGCCAAATCCAAATCGGCCCATAAGAGCGCCTAGTTTGGTCACTTAACTACCTATGATCCTCTGTGAGTTGTTTACCTTTTATGCTTCATTTTCCACAGGATGTTTGAATTGATTGAGAAAGATTGTAATGGTTATGGGGAAACACGGAACCATTCATCACTATCCCGGTTAAAGACTGGAAGTCTGAATGTGAAAAAATGCAAAAAAATGAACTTGTTCAATCCGTCAAAAAAGATTATGCTTAAAAAGAACAAGAAGAAAAGAAAGTGTTTTATACACACACAACCAAAGTTTAATATGTCTTACATAAACCCAAAAGCCATTATCAGGGGGGTTAGCCTTAAAGCTACAAAAATGAAGGATGTTGCGAAACTGTTAACAAAGCACTTTGGACAAGGGTAGAAAAACCACGAGTCGCTAAAATATTATCGAAATTTGGAAAACCAAGAAGTCGAAGATCTCAACAACGAAGCTGAAGATCTCAACAATTAAGAAGATGAAAACATTATTGTTGATGAGGAAATTGATACAGATATTATGTGATCTAGTATGAAAATAAAGAATTTGTTCACTTTTCATAAAACATTAAATTTTATTTCATGATACTTTGCAATTTTTGTAATAATTGAAGAATCAAATTAAGATTTTTTACTAAAAATTTTGTTTTACTAAATACGTACCTATACGTAATTGAAGTGTCAAAAAAGTAGAAATTGATATTAGTATAGCTTTTATAGCTCAAACCCTTTGCAGCCTAGGCTTATTTTTTTTTTTCAAATCCCGCCAAATCTCAATCGTAGTATCAAAATCCGACAAGTCCAGATATTGATTTTAAATTGTTCTAAATATTTACGAAACTATTTTGGAGATCTCGATCATACATTGTCTCTGTTACAGAATAAAACTTATCGATATTTTGAAAAAAAATTAATAATTTCTTATGGTTGGTCTGTGACAGTTTTTCAACTTTTCCGAAAATTTCTTGAGATGGACTTGGCGGATTTTGATTATGAGCACCTCAGTTATACTTTGTGTTTCAAGGTTGGATAACCCTGATGTTATGTATTCTGTGAAGATGAGTGACAAGTGACAATTGACATTCGCACCGGCTTTTGTTAATACTGATTAAATATTATTGATTATAATTAAACACATAAAAAACAAGCATTTCTTAATTTGATGGTCCTTTGGACATTTATAAACTTCAAAGCCCTAGCACTAGCGTTTTTACCCAGAAATGAGAGACAGAGACTTTCTGAATACGAAGAAAAAGTCAAAGCAGTATCAGGAGTCCATGATTAGTATCGTTATGATAATCATCGCAAAAAAAATAGAAAAGAAAATAAGATGCTTACGAGTAAATGAAAGAACAAATACATTTTCGTACAATTTTTTCTTGCCCTATTCTAGACATTCTGAGAGTACAATTAACGGGGCGTGAAAGTGCACAAGGAAAATTTCAATTTTTCAATGATTTATTTAAAATAGTTGAAAAATCTTGCCTACTAATAATAATAAATACTGATACTAAATACTAATAAATAAACTATTCAGTGAAAATATTGATAAGAGACGTTAGGCAATGAGGATATGCACTTCGATTATCAACTGGAAGATTCCTTAGCAAAAACGGTCTGCACAAAAATATTACTTTCGCGGAGTCTTCGAGATGTTTATCCGAATTTGTTTAGTATTCCGGCTACAAAGATCCTTTTCCACTCTAAAAATAGTAAAAAAATATTTCCTACGACCACTTGTGAAAATGATAGATCGATCATACATGTATTGAAATGCTTCTTTTTCGTATATACATTATGAATCTGGCTGGGTGCCGAAAGGCAATAGGCCAAATTTAAGAAGACTGAAGAAGTAGACAATATGATTGTTTGAGGTTATATTAGTGTTTACAATAAAAATTGAAAGTTTGTTGTAATTTGTGTTCAAATACATACTAGTGTCTGCAAGATAATTTAAACGTTAAAATTAAGTGTTATTATTAGTACTGGGTAATGTATAAAGTAGTTGAATGAAAATTTATTGTCCATAGTGAAGGAAAATATTCTTCATGACTCTTGATTTTACTAACAAGTTAAAGTTTAAAAAAAATATTTCAAAACCATTCTTTTCGTTTTTGTCATCTCTACTATTACAAAATAAAAAATATTTTGTAGGATATTTTAACTTTTCAGCACATGTGTTTATATACTTTTCAACACATGTGTTGACATACATTTCAACACATATGTGATACTGTTTAAATGACTTTTTTATTTAAAAAATGCGTTTTTTGAAGGATTTTCTATGTGGTCGTAGGAAAAATAGTGCACACAACTTGTTGGAAAGTGTATTTCGCACTAGATATTATTATGCACGAGCCGCGTTGTGTAATATACTATTACGAGCAAGCACGGACTACTTAATGCTTTGGTATTACTGTCTACTGAAGTTCAACGAGCTCAAGAAATTTTTTATGATGATATACTCGACATTTTTCGCGGGCAAAAGCCAGGAAAATAGTTTCCAAATTGATTGATATTAAATAAAATATTATTTATCTTTTCAAGGTTTATAACGTATTTAAAAAAAATTATTTTGCAAGAAAAATTTTAGATCTAAATCAAATTTAATAAGAAGGTCGCGGAGCATCAGAAGCGGCCTAGTGCGGCAGCAAGCCTAAATCTGTCACTGCTAAAGAAAGATCACAATATATGAAATTTTGTTCAAAATTTACATATTTTGTATTGCTGGACGAAAGCTCTTCCAAATAACCTCAAGTTTGTAAAAATCGGCTAAACAGAACCGGACTTATAGGCATTTTTCATAACAAGATTCCCACTCTCCCCCACATGTTATTTGAAAAGATAGACTGAAACTAGTACAATGAAAAATGCGCGAAATTTGTTGAAAAATTTGATTATAATTTATAAAGTGGCACTCAATTGGGTAAATTTAGTAAAAATTTGCTTTTTATTTTTTCAAATATAGGGTCTAGTAGTAGACCTAAAATTTTGAAAAAAATTTCCACGTGCTTCTCAGAGCAACTTTTGGTATAATTTTTAATCCTTGAAGTTGTAACATAATCCGTTCCTGAGATATGACCAACGGCTGTTCTAAGTTACCCACCCGGTAATTAAATCTTTTACATATTTTTCATCGTACCTGTACAAACTAGTGCATCTTATAAACCATTAGAAAATACCAAATTAGTGACACATTCAGTGAAATGAATGAAATAAACTTAAAATTGATAAACAAATTTTGAATAAATAAATTGAGAAAAATTTGCAGCCTTTATTTCATTCCAAGCACTAAACGGTTAATAAATTGCAAATCCCAATTAACTGAAAGAGAAGGGGTTGACTAGCAGGAAGAAAGGAAATAAAAATAAAATGCCAAGATGCCAATAAAGCTTTATTTAATATTACACAACAACATAATATAGTAACACTTAAACAAACAAAAAAAAACATGAAACAATAAAATTTGCTAACAAAACACATACATACATATATCTATAGCATTGACAAAGCCGATATAATGTACCTGATGTTATGTGTATGTAAAAAATTATCAAATCTCTTGATAATAGCATTAAAGAAAATCCGAAACGTCGAGTTTAGAACTTAAAACGCGCTAAAAATTATTGATTATCATCATAGTATAGAAAAAGTTAGCTCACTGTCCACCCTGTTTCCACTATAAATACACCAACATTCACAATTACACTGCCTGACGCTCGTTTCGATATCCAAGTTATCCTCTTCAGAGACTGAAGGTAAACTCAGTTCAGGATAACTTTGTTATGGGAACGAGCGTCAGACAGAGCAATTGTGAGTGTTGGTAGTGAAAACAGTGTGTTCATTGTGAATATCACCAACGGTTTCATACATTCTGAAGCACATTACTAAAACCAAGTTATCGTCTTCAAAGACTGAAGTTATCCTCCGCTAGTTTACCCTCAGCATCTGAAGACGATAACTTGGTTATGGAAACGTACGTCAGACAATATAATTGTGAGTGTTGGTTAGGTTACAACTGAGTTTATCTTCAGTCTCTGAAGAGGATAACTTGGTTATCGAAACGAGCATCAGACTGTGTAATTGTAAGTATTGGTGTAGTTATAGTGTAAACAGTGTGTTCGGTATGAATATCACCAATGGATTCAGACATTATGACTTTTTGATAACCAAGTTATCGTCTTCAGAGACTGAGGGTAAACTGGCGGAGGTTAACTTCAGTCTCTGAAGACGATAACCTAACTTGGTTCTCGAAACGCGTGTCAGACAGTGTGATTGTGAGTGTTTGTTCAAACAGTGTGTTCAGTATGAATATCACCAACGGTTCTAGAAATTCCAGCTTAGTAATAGGCAGCTTATTAATTTTTTAGTCAAAAATGTATCAAAAACATTCTTTAAAATAATGTTAACAACATCAGAAACATTAATATATTTATTATCATTTTAAAAATAATTCATTAAAATAATAATAATAAAAATTATGTTAGGAATTGAATGATTTATTTACTTGTATAATATGGGCAAGTTATAAAAATTAGTGAAACAAAAATTATAATATAATTTAAGTGGCTTTTTGTTTCAAGGTATAATTTACATAAAATTTTATACAAATTAGAATTATTAATTTTTTTTGGACACGGTGGATGATCTCAACAATTGCTATAAAATTTTTAATAAGTCTATGAAAGTGAGCAAGAAATTGATGAAGTCATTGCTAGGAAAAATAAATCTAGAAGATCAAACTTGATGAAATTAAATCAATGTTTTATCCAATATGAAAATAAGGATTTCAACGTTTAGATAATTGAATTAGTTACAAGCATTGTTGTAAGTTAAAAATACTGTAAAACCTGTTTGGTATAAAATTGTCAAAATCCTCCAAATGAACATACTTTCCGCCAGATTTAGTACCTTTTGACTGATTATTCATTCCTAGAGTTACCAAAGTAATAATGGAATTAGCAAGAGGCTTCCTTAAAAGATATTGTTGAATCCGGAATTACCTAATGAGGTTAGATATAGCTGGAACTGAGGAATGCAAGGTTCTCAAGGAAAGAAAAAAAATTTAGAAATACCTAATATTAGAAAGCGTTGCTATCACAAGATAAAAAAGTTGATTACAACTCTGGAACTTATAGGTGGTTTAGCGACTAGAAAAAATTAGAGGGAGGAAAAATGGACATCAGAAGTTGGTATATACTTCAATCTAATACATCAAGATGACTTCGAAACAATATCATGTAACATTGAAAGATATGTAAAAGAACCGGTATGTTATTGAGCTGTATAAAAATGTATGTTATTGTTTAATTAAAAAATATGAGATCAAAAAATGGGAAAAATATTCAACTTGGGACATTTTAAAAAGAAATTTGGTATTCTATAATATAATTTAATTATTGATAATTAAAATGTTAAATTTAATCACAATACATATAATTGTAGTTTAGTCCCAGTTAGCTTTGTGACACGCAAGAATGTGCTGTGAATTACACTTATTAGACCGAGACAACTTTTTGCGAAGTTCGTATACGAATTGTTTCCGTTCGCGCAAATTCAGTCTTGTAAGTTTTAAAATGGGTAAATTCAAGGAACTATCGCATCGGTTGAAACTCATGCGTTAATCGCGAGTCTTCATAGTACAGGCGAAAGGAACGTACTATTGACGCCGAATAAAAAAATACATCGACGTACTTAGAGTGAAAAGGAGATTCAGAAAAGCTGGCCTTTTTGGAAGTTAGTGAAGAAACCTTTTTAAAGACGTCAAAATAAAATGAAGAGATTGCAGTGGACTAAAGAACGTAAAAATTGAACGCATGAAGATTGGGGTAGAGTTTGATGAAAAGATGATTCAAAGTTTGATACTTTTGGGTTTCATCTAAGAGTATTTGTGCGCAAGTCAAGAGAAGAACGGATGTTAAATCCAAGTGTAATCCCGACTATAAAAAACGAGGAAGGTTCGGTAAATGTAGTACGTTCTGGCCAGCGACTTAACAGCAGGAAATTTATCTTCAAGCATAACGATTCCAAGCATTTCTCGAAGCTGTGTAAAGAGTATTTGAAAGAAATGGAAAAGAAGAATGTACTGAAAGTCGATCAAATTGTTTTTATTTGTTATGTATCACGTACACTATAAAACACTGAGTGGGCTCGGTGTTGGTATAGGGTTGTTTTGGAGGAAGGGCGACTGGAGACCTCATGAAAATTGAAGGGATTTAGAAGAAGGCTATAAAAAAATTAAAAGAAAATGTTGCACGTTCTGCCCAGCGAATGAACAGCAGGAAATTTATTTTCAAGCATAACAACGATTCCAAGCATTTCTCGAAGATGTACAAAGTGTATTTGATTGGAAAGGAAGAATGTACTGAAAGTGATTATTTTGCCATCACAGTCGATCATATTGATTTTATTTGTTGTGAATCAACGAAACTATAGGGTAGACAAAAGGTTTTGACCTACATTTATAATCAATTCGACTGTAACATGGTTTTAAAATAAGTTTTATATGAACATCAGAAATTAAAATATGTTAATAATTCATTTTTATTTTCGCAAAAAAAGCCAATAAATGTCGAGAGAAGCACTCAAAAGAAAATAGGTTTGTGTAAATATAAAAAAAATTATTTTTGCAAATAATTTGGGCTTACTACTTTGGCATTTTTTTTCAGTAGTGGCTATCACACTCTTAAAATTATTATTTCTTTATTTTCATTTTATACAATATTAAATAGTTTGTACAATGGGAAAACCATATTTTTGGATAGTCAAGTAACTTTTGAAGCAATGAATACATCATTTTTTGTTAAATATATAATCTAATTTAAATAGATTCGATATTACAACCATTTATGTCAATTTGTCAATTCAATCGTGAAAATGAGAGAAAAAAAATTTCGGGTAGTTATGATGAAAATTGCAATTATTAAGGTTGTCACACACGCGACGACTGATGACCTACCACGTACCAATACTGTCAAAAATAGCTACTCACTGGAGCCAGACTGTATTGGACAATTTGAAATAGAAAAACACGAAATACAAACAAGATTTTTTCTACAACCATGAATTTACTTCGTCTGAAATATATTATTACATATAACTATTGATGCTGGTATTGATTGTTAAAATAACTGATACGAAGATTCTGATTATGTTGAGATACATCGCAAGTATACAAACAAATTCTTTTTGAAATATTCGAGTGGAATATGTATTAATCAACCAAACAGAATAAATAAAATAGGTGAAACTTACAGCTTTATGACTTTGAAAAAGCATGAATAAGATTTATACAGGTTACTGTTTTCTGTAACTCTTCTGGCCAATGCAGGGGGCAACATTACATCCGTAAAACGACTTGGTGGCTGGAAAGTATGTTGGAAGTAATGTTCAAACATTATTATTCCAATAAATGAAATTGTTTTATGATGAATCAATAATTGACTATATTAAATGGAGAGATGGAGAAATGAGAAACTTTTTTTGACAGTTGCACAAAAATACGTTTTTAATTTCCAAAATAATCTTTAAAATGTTTAATTAGATTTCAAGGCAACATAATAAAAACATGTACAGATGCATGTAACTTTTATTCCATAATTTGAATAATTTTTGTTTATCGGTATACAAAGGAATAAATATCAACTGAAACATACATTCTAGATGTGAAATAATTGCGTAAAAATTACACCTTATTAAAATAAAAGATGTAGAAAAAACATATAATGAAATCCATGAATTATTGAAAAAATAAACGGGCACAGAAATAAAAATATCCAACTCGATGACAGTACCTACGTTAATATATATATAGAAGTGAGACCTGGGCAATGAACAAAGAGACACAGAGTAGAATAATAGGAAAATAGCAGGGATAACGAGTAAGGTAGAATTTCTGGAACCGTTGGTGATATTCGTACTGAACACAATGTTTACAGTCCACCAATACTCAGAATAATAACAAAGTAATCGTCTTCAAGGACTGAAAGAAAAGTAGAAGGTAAACTAACATCAATTAACAATGAATTTTGGTTAATATAAAGGATTGAGGAGAAATAAAATAGGGAAAAAGATAAGTGGAAGATTACTGAGAATAGTAAAGTGGATGGTAAAGAAAAGATCTGAAGACCAGTTTAAATAATAAAATAATCAAAACAATGAAAATAAATGGAAAGATGGTGAACGGAAAGAAATAGAAATGAACAGAAAAAGAAAAATAGCAGCGAAAATGAGAAGAAAAAGAAAAGTAGAAGGTCAATTGAAACCTATTAACAATGAATTTCTTACCGTGAAAAATAATTCTGGTAAAATTTACTTTGGTACCTTTCAATCCGGTTGATACAAAAAATTGGAAAGAATTTTTAACCAAGTGGGTTTAAAACCGGTTTATAAATCCAGTAATACATTAAAACAATTTTTGAATAATCCTAAGTAAAAAATACTAGATTTGGAAAAGAGATTTTTACAGGAAGTATGTTGGGCAAACTAAGAGATCCGTTAATGTAAAATTTAAAGAGCACATCATCATCATTATGCCATTCAATCTTTTTGAGTTGTGCGCCTACAAATCCTTTTATTAGGGTGATTTACTCCCTTTGTTTTTTGTTTGTTATAGTAGAGAAAGTGAAATTTCCGGTTGAAATTATATAGATATAAAGATAGAGGTTTTCGTTTTTCTTCGATCTCTGAAGACGATAACTTGGTAATAGAAACGCGCCTCATACAGTGTAATTGTGAGTATAAACAGTGTGTTTAGTAGGAAAAACGAGGTGGTGAGGAAAATAAATGAGTTAATTGTATAGCTCAAATAGAAATAAATAGAAAATAGTTTAGGTACGGACACAAAAAGTGATAAAACACCATAAAGTCTAATAAGGAAAGTAACAGAAAAAAACATAAGAGGGAAGCCCCAGTAGAACTTGACAAAAAAAGTAGGACAGATTGGAGGAAGAAAGGGTAGCAAAAAATGCAGTAGCAAAGGATCGAAAAGAATGAAAAATAAAAAGGGAAATGAAAACTAAAATCCCATACTCGAAAGGGCACGGAGAGTTCCAGAGAAGAAGAAGAATAAATGATTTTAAAAAGCATTCTGTCGCGTGTGTAAGAACCTTTATCATCTACACGGACTATTTTTTTTAATATTGTTCCATTTTTATAAAATCTTTAATTTGGTTATATCCTATACATACTTATTTTTGCTTATATTATAAAGTGATTGGTTTTTAGTTATAATTTTTATTTAGGGACATACTGTATTATTTATAACGAGCGAAGGACGATATTTTTTATTAAATATATCATATCTCATTTAACACAAATAAAATTTTGTATTTTTATTTAAAATGACAAAAAAATAAAGTAGACATGTTTTGTTTTCAACAATTTCACAATTTATTTTTTCGAAAATTCAAAATCAATACAAATGAGTACTTTTTGAAGTACCCCTATATAATCATACCATGAAAAATATTATAATATGGTAAAATAAGAAAGCCTTTTGTTACCGTATCATTTTCGATATCTGAATACGAATTTAATACGAATTTTTATTTAATTGGTACTTTAGGAAATTAATCAGAAGAAATTATAAAAAACAAAACAAGTTGTTGCAAATATATATACAAAAATGTGCAATCAGTTCATTAAATACATGCTAGAAGTGCTGTACAGAACAAAATAATACTGATTATCAAACGACTCATGCTGTCACGTGCTCACCTGACTTAAAGGACGAATTTTGTCGTAAATAATACTTTCGGCTTGCATTGCAGAAGGAGGCGGATGATCCGGCGTCGGAGGTTGATTGTAATGTGTCGGAGACAGCGGATAAAGTTCGTTTCGCGTCATCTTCTTTTCCGATTTTCCGGAACGACTTACATTTTCGCCTATTAGGAAAAACATTTGATATTTATAAACAAAATCTATCAAATCAACAACCGTTTTTACGATTTTTCCGATAATATAGTTTGAAAAATAGAAAAGGAAATTGTGAAATATAAGTTATAAGAAAAATCAGCAAGAAGAAAATTGAGAGATGAATAAAAAAATTGAGTAGAAAAAGAAACAATAGAATGGGAGAAATGAGAGAGGATGACACCATAAGGAAGATAGATTTAACTCAATAAATAAGAGAAACTAAAAACAAAAATAAGAAAAAAATTTGAAAAGGGAGGAATAAATTAAAAATATAAATTAAACCAAGAAGAAGAAGAAATGAAATACATAGAAAAATATTACTGAAAGAATAATGAGAACAGGAAAGTGGATGATAAAGAAAAACGCTAAAGAAAAATTGAAATAATATAATATACAAAACAACATGAATAAATGGAAAGATGGTAAAAGGAACAAATGGAAGAGGAAAGAAAAAAAAGTAGAAGTAAAAAATAGAAAGAATTGGAGGTAGATTGAAAAAAAAGCGAAAGGAGACTGAAAGGAAGATATAATTATATAGAGTATGATGAAAACATTTAAAAACGAAAAGAAAGAAGTATAGAAGGCTAGATCAATTTAGGAAGAAAAATCTGAGAAATATTAAGTGTGAGAAAATCTTTGAATAAGCAGATAAAATAGAAGATAAATGTTTATATTAAAAAGGAGATGAGGAAATGATAGATGATGACACCAAAAGAGGGGTTAAATTTGAGATACAAGAAAAGGGAAAAAGAACATGAAAAAAAAATAATGAAGAGCAAACAATAAGGAAAGAGAAACATGTGCAGTAGAATGAGGAAAGTGAACAATTATAGAAGAAGAGAATTAACTAGAGGGATAAATTGAGATAGGGAAAGAAAAATATAAGTGCAAGATTAATGAAAATAGAAAGGAGCAAAAAGCTGAAGAAAAACAACAAAACTGACTAAGCAGTGCAAATAAAAGGAGAGACTATGAAACAAGGCAATAGAAAAAAAGGGATAATAGGAGAATAGAAGTGAAAAAAAGCTGCATAAATTGAGATAAGGAAGAATATAGGGGGTAGAAAGGAAAAGAATGCAGAACGCTAAAAGAAAGAGATGAATAAATAAGAGTTGGCGAAAAAACGGAAAAGAAGCGATGGAAAGGTAAATGAACAACGAGATGGAAAGGGTGAAAAGAGAAATAAAAATGATCATTCTGGAGTTAAAACGTTTGCTTGATGCTACGACGACATCATAAAAATCAATTATCAATTGGTCTTTCCGTTCACTTGGTGTATGAATAAAATATCACTAAGTAATACAATAATAAGCAAACAAAAAATTTAAATTATTATGAAAATTATCAATACAATCTCCATTAAATAATTTCTTTTAGTGACAGTTGAATGATTCGCAAGTTTTAACGGAAGTTTGATTGATGATTTCCAATGTCATGTTAAGTTTATAATTACAATATAATGAGAAAAAAACATACTTTCTTCAATTGTACACTGGGAAGAAAAAAGTAATTTCCACTCCAAGTAAACCTTGTACGGAATGGGGTAAAAAGTTGATGAAAATAAAACTGCATAAGAATTACCGAACTAAAAAATTCTGTTAAATATTAAACCTCAATAATTTATTGTAAAATTTGTACGGGAAAGCCAGAAACTATTTTTTATCAATTCCATCATTCACCTAAAAGGGATTCAAGTTTTGATTTCATTTATTTACTTATTAGCACACATTGAATTATTTTTCTATCGATATATTTTAGGTGTGAAATCATTGAAATTAAAATGAATTTGAAGTTTCTGTTTTTCCATTGGAAATTGATCCGAATCATCAAATGGACGATTCTTTTTCCAATGCTATTAGAAAGTATTGGAAAATGTAGAAACCTTTTTGTTTTATTCATACACCAAATAAAACATTTATTCAATTGAAACAAACCGTTCTCGTCTGATATCATGATAAACGCACTAGAAACAAAATTAGTCTCAGGTGCTGACGAACTTGCCAATGGTTCTTCTTTATGTTTCCTAGGAAAATAATACTCTTCGTATACTTCTGGATGTCTACGAAGTTTTCTTCGCGGATTTTGTTGTTTGATTATCATATTTTCGTACATTGACGTGATTGCTATTGGTTCGTGTTTTTTCCTACTGTCCAAATCTTCACTTTTACCTCTTTGTAATTCACTTCTGTAATAGAAATGTTGATTTCAAGTTTTTTTGAACGTACTACGCTCTCGCGAAGTTTATCTAATTCACAACATAACCTCAATATTTTGAAATTGAAAAAAATATATTCGTGAGCAAAAAAAATCGACTCGGGCGACATCGCTGCAAGTCACTGGCAAGAATACTAAACACGATATTGTATATTTCTTAAAGCTACTAGTATTTAGCTACACAATGATATGAAATATTGTAATTTTCTTGATCTCACAGTCCAATAATATGCTATGACAACAACAAGTGATAAAGCTCCTCAAGCGGCCAAAACATTGTTTATCGTCGTTACCAAGAGACTGGTAACTTTCATCGAAGACGCAGTTCCGGAAGAACAACGTGTACATCCGAGAGAGATGATAATTCATTGTCAGCACAGTAAGGGTGTCCAACAAGAGCTCAGGGAAACGCGAGGAGTGACTGGACAGTGACTTAAGGTAGCTAATCTTGAGCCATTTACTGGACCCAAACTAATCCCAGTCTATCGAATTTGCCTGCATGGTAGCGATAGAAGAAGACGTATCTACAGAAGACCTGGAAAAAGATTCGCGCTGTATTGTATAAAAGAAAACGTGGCTTTTGAAGGAGGTTCCTGAAATGTCAAACTGGCGGTGGAGCGGAGGGATTATCGCCGAACCAATACATAGAGGTTCGCGTCGTTCCCTACGTCAGTTTCATCGGCGAAAACTTCATCCTAATGCAGTACAAAGCACGTCCACATACTGTATAGCAGTTTCGTACAGCAGTATTTACAGAATCTCGAAATTGCCGTTATGGATTGGCCAGGGCGTAGCCCAGACTTAAATCCTGTCGAGAATTTATAGGAGGAAAAATGAAAAGTTCGCGGCTAAAAATCCTGCACCGGCCACCGAAATGGAACCTCAAAACGGCACTTACTGAATGGGATTGTATCGAACAAGGTCGAGTGAAGAAATCATTCGATTGGAAGCTGTTATTAGGGCCAAATATTGATTTGTTAATTTCAAATAAATTATTAATTTGACGAATTTAAGATTCCTTTTCGTTTGATATTTTTTCTTTACAAAACAAAGTTCAATTAAAAACATAGATCATTCATTATAAAGCTAAGACTGATGGCTTTGAGATGCTAAAATCAGAAAAAGAATGGAAGCTACGGATTTTTGATTCAGGATTGTATATAGATCAAAAAGTTATTAAATTAATTATTAAATCAGACCTGTATTATTTGTTTGGTGATATCTTGCAATCGTTCACAAAAATTTCAAATATATAGGGGAATTTAAACAACAAACTTTCAAACTTTGACTTACCTCGGTCTCTCAGGTTCATCATCCAAAGCAATATTGAACACATTCATCTCGACATATTGATCCATACTTCTCCCATGACTCAACTTTTCTCTTCTGTTCTCCTTATCGAAATCGTTAAGATTTCCTTGGCTCCTGGTACCACTGTGTGCCAAAAACAGGTACTCGTAAGCGTTATTGCTAACTCCGTCCACTGACATTGACATTGGTTGGATATGGGTAGGGGATATTGATATGTTACGACGAGGAGGTTTTTTAGGAGGTGTCGGCTGCGAAATAAAACAAAATAAAAAAATTGTTAATCTTCCATATAAAGTTGATACAAAAAAAAAACTATTAATCAAATAATAAATGAACTAATTTCAAGGAGAAATTGGAAAATTAGTCATCGAACATTAATTGTATTCAGGGGTAGTTTAAAGTATGGAAACATCTGAATTACTCACAGACGAAAAAATATTTCAATAAATATTACACGGTATACCTCGCGTCCAAACAATGTAACGATTTTTAAATGGAATTCCCTGTATATTATACCAGTTTATGAATTCTGTAGACCTCTTGATTAACTTTGTTATAGATCGCTCTATAAGTTCAATGGATACGTATTTTTCGATATCAATTTTATTATTAATTTTTTTAAAGCGTGCATCATGGCTCACGTAGATCGCTGCAGCTTCCACCATTTTGAGAACCACTAATTTAGAGCAACTACTAATTGAAGAATGAATCATAATGTTGCCCGAAAGATTAGAAACAAAATACTAAACACTAACACTAAAAACCTGAGAGTAATTGGAAACCTCTACTTGAACCAATGCGCAAATTTTAGAATCGAAGGAAAACACTCAGAAAACGTTGAAATAATAAGAGAATTCAGCCATGGTTGCATATTATCTCTATTAACTTGTAATCAAAGCGGATATTCAGCGAATCCCTTTAAGAGATCTGCTGAATGGATACAGGCTAAACATCACATATGCAGATGAAACTATTATATTTGCTGACAATATAGAAGATTTTCAATGGATAGTATCACTTGTCACAATAGGTGTACGGCCTGAATATCAATAAAAAAAACACAACTAATGATTATAAATAAAAAAAATATCACAAAGAAGCCATCTCTATATCAATCAAGTTCCAATAGATTTAAATACCTTGGTACTATTATAAACGAGAATTGGACAAATCTCTCTCTCTTGTAATAAAAATGAGAATGCTAAGATGCTACGTTTTCTCTGTTCCGTTTTACTGAGTCGAGTTTTGGCCTAGAACGATGATATGAGCAAAAAATTGGAAGCATTCGAAATGTGACTTTATAGACGAATACACTTGGACCGCCGGGGAAACAAAAGTCTTCAGAGTAATGAGAAGTAATGAAAACCTAGCTTAAGAACCTTAGAATCTAGTTGAATAACACTTTTCTGCTGACAGAATAAAGGTTGCCATGCTGATCGCCAACATTCGTCACGGTTAGCCACCACAAGAATAAGATAAAAAATATTTTAACACAAAAGGTTTCTTAAGAAAAATGGTATATTCCAATGGTTTGGAACATAGTTCAATCACGCGCTAGTTATCTTTTGATGTTGGAACACTCCATCTCATGCTCCAGCTTGACAATAACAATGTTCTTAATCATATCAATTATAAAAGAATTTTATGGACAATCAATAAAAGAGGAGAGACGTTAACAACTACTACTACTTTTGGGAAGTTCTTGTCAGTCCTAATTTCTTAGGTAGTCCCTTTGTACAACTCGCTATAGACCATGTAAGTGCTTAAAATTTTCTTTCTCTTCTTCCGCGTGTTAAATAAGACTTGATAATTCCAAAGGATGTGTATCATAGTGTATTGGAAAATTCGAGTCCTATAAATGCTTGATCCACTGCAGGTTTGAGTTTAATAAATGCTTGATTAGCTCAAAGCTTGCCCAGATCGTTATTAATTTCATCGCCGATGAGTCGCTTTTGTCTAGGGATTCCGAACTGAAAAACCTTCCT
This sequence comes from Diorhabda sublineata, assembly GCF_026230105.1. Classification (NCBI taxonomy): domain Eukaryota; kingdom Metazoa; phylum Arthropoda; class Insecta; order Coleoptera; family Chrysomelidae; genus Diorhabda; species Diorhabda sublineata. The sequence continues at coordinate 27,867,362 of NC_079481.1, forward strand.
AACATTCAACTTAACCCCGCAACTTTATCTGATGTTTAACGAATATACTTAAGATCACCAAAAGTTTTTTCTAAATACCCAATACTCATATAATCATGGATAGATACTGGATAATTTTCCAATTTTTCCTAAAATTTGTTTCACCGCTTTGATATACTCACAGAAACTTTATTATTCGATCCAGGACTATGTCCTCCTTTAGGATTATTCATAGGAATATAAAGTGGTATACCGCCACTATCAGGCCTTTTAGGATAGTATCCGCAGCTACTGGCCGTACTAGATATGCTGATTTGATCAGATTCCCTACTAGCGCTTAAATAATTGAGGTCTTCCGAATGATGGCTGGAATCCATGAACTGCTTGGGAACGCACGGTATTTGATACAAACTATTATCTGATTCCCTGGAAGAATCAGAGTTACTATGGAATCCACAAGATGTCGCAGAATGATATGAAGTGGTTGATGTCGTGCTTGTTTTGCGCAGGTCTAACTGTTCTTTGAAATTAAAAGTAATGCCATCCAGTGGACAAACATCTAATATCGATCTAGGTTTCGTGCGTTTCATGATTGGCAGGCTCTGGTAAGGCTTGGTATTACGCCTAAAAACATGCTCGTGCAAAATAATGACATTCCGAAAATGATTTGACCTTTTTAATAAAACCAAACATCTTCCAATTGTACATAATGGATATTTGTGTATGACCTAACATAACATAACATAACCTAACTAATATTTTTATTTGCGGTGGACCACGCCAAACTGTTGATCTCGATGAAAATTCCCGCATAGGGGTTATTGTAAAGGAATTTTATTAAAACTGAATAACTGATCATCAAAAACATGCTTAGATATATTTGAAAGTACGTGATAAGCCACCATATTCACTGAATTTAACCTCGGGTGACTTCTTCCTTTTCTAAACTTAGAAAAAGTATGGAACGATAGGTCTTTGCTGCGATTGATAAGTTTGTAGAGCTGGAAGAGCTGTCGGCCTTATAGGAGACTACTATCACTATTATTGGATTTGATAGTACTCAATGATTATGCAAAATAATCGATCGAATTTTTTTTTCAACCGTTTGCACGAAGTACTACTACCCAAAGTTTGCGTGGTGAGATTAGTAAAAACAATTGAATTGCTTCAAAATTAAAACAAGAATCATTGTGTTTTGATCTTGAATTTGAGCTATGGAACAAAACGAGATATTTTTTGTTAAAGCTGAAAGCTGATTGGGAAATTCTCGCTCGAAGAATAATAAATATCCATTAGTTTTTGTTAGATATACCAGATTTATTTGTTGTTGTGAAAGTCAAATCATTTTTTGAACAAATAAGCAAAACAATGCAGAAAAAACAAGCAAGCAAAATAAATTGGCCAGGTAGCAACGAAAGAGCTCGTGTGCAAGAGACAATTTTGTATATTTTTGATAAAATCGATTAAGATTGGATATGATTTATTTAAATTATTACAATCATATAATCTAATAGTCAAGTTTCTTTAAAATGAAAAGGCCCATTAAATATCCCCATTTTTTTTTCATCCTCTATCATCATTAGTTTCAATAACCCTTTGTAGTCCGTTTTCACTGTATTTTCATTATTCATTGATTTATCTTGAAGTGTTTATGATAAGTTTACGTTATAATAAGTGCTTAATTTAATTTCTTTTCCTTATAACTTTATAACCCTTTGTGTAGTGATGATCTAAATCGAAAACTTTTATGTTAGTTGTGAAATAAGTGGTATGGAAGATGATCTCAATTTTGCGTTACTTGGCGACGATAGTGACGAGATAGTCGTTAAAAAAATAAGTGAAAGTATTGAATCACTGGAAGAGACATTCCCTTCCAAAAAAAAAATAATTTTTCAACAAGACATAAAATACCAGGGTCAACATCGAAGAAACACTACAATTTTTGAAGTCATATTTCACACAATAGTTAGTGAACGAAATTGTGTTAGAAACAAATGCTTACGCCAAGAATAAACTGGGAAATAAACTCTTCCCAAAGATTCTATATGGAATACATGACGCGACACAAGTAGGCAAAAATATGTTTCGCCAAAAAACCATTGTTTTCTAATGTGTGTTCACTAGAACAAACATCAGAACACGAATTCAACAGGTCAGAAATTTTATGAAAACATCAATTCAAAATTTGCGGAATATTTTATACCAGAACCAGTTATATGTGTCAACGAATCGCTAATAAAATTCAAAAGGTAAAATTAATTTTAAAATCTACAAGTCTATAAAATTGGGCATACGCCTATACGTTTTATCTGACTCTGTACTAAGTACAATAAAAATCAATCGCAAGGGTATACCTGATCCTTTAAAGAAACAAATTAGCGCAGGATTCCTTACAAAAACAAGATTTGTAATAAGTGAAAAAGAAAATCTGGAAAGCCAAAAAATGATCACGCGGATCATTACCCATCCTCAAACTGTTTCTTTAGAAAATCTCTGATGGTGGAGGAAAATTTTACTTTTGGGTGATGGAGATATCTGCCATAAATGCATAAATTTATGTAAAGAAAAGCAAGAACGAAAAACCATTGTCCCATTTGAGGTTAGTCCAAAGATTATTCGATGAACTCGTAGATGAGATCCGCGAAGATTAAGACTTTCCACTTCAACAAATGAAATAAGACTGGACAAAAGACTGTACATATTACGAAAAGGCAAGAAAAGAGATTATCAGGGAAAAGGACAAAAAAGATAAACTTCGGTAAACCGCATGCATATGGGTAATTGTTTCGAAAGATATCACACTTCAAGGTATTTTAAACCCCAAAATTTATGTTTCTCCCTGTATAAAAATACATGTAGGTCCATTTCAATTGATAACTTGTTTCTGTTATATAAAAGTTTTGACCTAACGTTGACAACCCTGATATATGAATCAATAGATTACCCAACACATAAATTTTTATTTTTTTTTTGTTTTAGACTCGGTTTTCAACATTTTTGATTAGTTGTAATTGTATGATGAATTGATCTATATTTCAAATATTTAGAAATTTGTCCTACGTAAAAAAAGAATCAGAAAGAATCTGATACATAATATTAGTTCCTTCACTTTTAGTGGTTTTACTTTTTAGACGACTGAGGATTTTGATGTCCTTTACGACCGAAAAAGTCCTTGAACATATGGTATGATAGGGATTTTCAATTTTGATATTTTGTTTATTCATTATACACTTTTTGTTCTATAAATTAATTAAAACGTGTACTTAATAGCAATGCACTTGATCCATGTTTTTTCCAGGTAGAAATTTTTGGTTCGTCATGAAGCTACTTTTACTCCACATCCCCAAAAGTTCATGTCATAGTTAAAATTTCTTCAGCGGTCTAAAAAGATGATGATATGAGGGAGCAAGATGTGGGTTTAGAGAAGGTGTTCCAAAGTCTTGAAGCCCAACCAGTTAAATATTTCTATGGCGTAATGAGGCCGGTTGTTGTCGAGCAGCAACAAGAGCACGCCATGGCGAATGTTTCTGGTTTGAGTTGAATTATTGAGAAAGGAATTTGCTGTGCCTTTGTAGCTACACGAAACCTGTTACACAAACGTGACCATGAATGCGCAAAATCAACTCATTCTATATTAATTTAATAAAGTTGTAAAAATGAGAGTGTATATAGATTTTGTTTTTCCTATAACTGTCCATATGAATTTGATAATTCAGTAAATAATCACAGGCATTTTTTTAAATACAGGAAGACATGATTTGAAGTATAAATATCTAATGTTGTAAGTTGGTTTTCTATATCATTTCATATTTTGTACAGTGTCCCGTCACGAAAAAGTAATTATTTTGTTTAATCTCTTCTATAAAGTTTCTATGAAAAGATTTGAATTATTTATATAAAATTTCAATTATATTTTTTTCTACAGCAGTCGTCCGCATCAATTATTTCATCATTATTTAACAATTCTTGGATCTTGGACAATAATTGGCAACCATTATAAAAATTTAAATATTTATATCCCTCAAAAATTGGTCTAATACCAATTTTTTTGAATTTTTAAACTAAAACGGATATAAATTGTATATAAATAAAAATTGCCCTAAATATTTTTTCTACGACCGTGCGTTTTAACCCACTTTCCCGCACGCATTTTAGTTTTGAAAGTGTTACTTTCCCGCACTAGTGCGGGAAAGTGACATTCTCCAAAGGAGAAACAACTATTAAATCACCCGAGTTTGATATCAGTTGCTATGACAACCCAAGCATGTAATTGTTACTAAAACGTCAAAGTTGTTCAAAACGCCTTGGAAGTGACCGAATAAGAACAATCTTCTTCTAAATTAAACCACATTAAACCAAATCCGATACAATAATATTAATGGATTCATCCGACGAAGAACTTCCCGAAGCCATTTTGAAGTCTGCAAATGAAGCTAATTCCGTGCTGTTACCTGCCAAATCCAGACTAAGGTATGAGAAGCAATACGACCATTTTGTTACATGGTGTAAGGAGAAAGGAGCCAAAACTTATAAGGAAGAGGTATTTCTGGCGTATTTTTCAGACCTAAGTAAGGTTTTGAAATCTAATACATTATGGTCCCGCTATTCGATGGTAAAAAGTTTAGTAAAAATAAAACAAAATTTGGATATAGGAAACTTCCATAAGCTAACGTCGTTTCTTAAACAAAAAAATATTGGTTTTCGAGCACAGAAAGCACTAGTTTTTACCAAAGAAGATATATCCAGGGTTATGCTAGCTCCCGATGAAGTATACCTGATGATTAAAGTGAGTACCATTTTTGCACTGGCTGGCGCTCTTCGCAGATCCGAGCTTGTAAATATCACTGTCGACGACATTCAAGATAAAGGCAACTTAATTGTTGTGAAAATTTCTGATTCCAAAAATCATTCGTCAAGATCATTTGTTTTATCTGAAGAAATAAATGATGGAACCTATTTGACGCTGTACAGAAAATACGCAGATTTACGACCACCTACCACTCCACACCGCCGATTTTTTATTCATTATAAAAATGGAAAATGCTCAGTTCAATGTGTTGACGTAAACACTTTTGGTAAGATGCCAGCATATTTACGCCTACATAATCCGGAACGTTATACAGGACACAGTTTCAGACGTTCTTCGGCAACGTTCCTAGCAGACTCCGGCGAAGAAATAACCAACCTAAAGCGCCTGGGTAGCTGGAAGTCTACTACTGTCGCTGAGAGCTATTTGGAGAACTCCAAGAATCAGAAGAAAAAAATTTCGAATAAAATTCTCTGTACTACAAATGACTTAAAACCGTTGTCGTCACCGTCATCTTTATGCGACCTGCAACCGATGCCATCCTCACCAACGACATCTACCTTCCAGTTGAAACCAAATAACTCCACTGGGCCGGCAATTCTTACTGGTCTACAGAATGCAACAAATTGTGTTTTCAATATTAATATTTATAATAATTAGTAGTTTTTAGTTATATTTTTGTAGTTTTGTATAAATTTTGTATATTATTATGTTTGTTGGAATAAAATGGGTTGGTTTACTTTTTTGTATATACGGTCGTAGAAAAAATAATGTTCCTAACTCATGCGTAAAGTGTCTTTCCCGCACTTGACCGCTTGCCCGAACTCCGCTCCGCGTCGTTCGAGACAACTACAGTCGCGTGCGGGAAAGTATCACTTTCCACACTTGTTAGGAAAATAACTATTTCGTACTCTCTGTTTAAATATCAATAATAAAATTCAAAATGTTTAAGCCATTCGATACACACCGTACTTATATCGCCGAAAAGTATCGTTTCGTTTTTCATTTTATAACATTTTAATTGTCCAGTTTCTGAACGTTCAGTTTTCTTTTTCGTAGCTCCAGAAATGAAGTTAATCATATATACAATTGCACACAGCTCTCCATTAATTACAATAACAAAAAAAAATGGTAAAAAGCGTGAGCATTACGTAAAACTTAATGGCTTACATTCTTAAATTTGTCATTGGTACATAAGTGTCTTCGTTTTGGTTTACATCTCGTGATGGTGCATTTCTGTGGTTCATGCTGTGAAAAACCATGCAAAATAAAAAAAACTCACAGTGTATAAACGTGATAACAATATTTACAAAAAAATGTATAAGTTATAAATAATGATGTTGATTCTCTTTATACGAGGGTTGCTACTTAAGTTTTGAGATATGGCAACACTGATGTGTGTATATGTCAAATTTGCATCATAAAGTTTGAAATTTTCGGTGAACGTATTCACAAAGTGTTGTCATACGAATGCTATTTGAATTCTTTACTGATATTTGAAACATTCACCTTAATCAAAATATGGAATTCAACGTTATCGTACGATCTTTTTCTATGACTTTCTTGGATTAAACCAACTATTCAAGTTGAATCACCATGTCCAGCCACTGCGTTCTGCTCAATCGTTGTCGTACTTCTCTACAGGATGAATTTCGGGAAGGTCGTCCAAAATCAGCTGTTATGCCAGATAACCTCGACGCTGTGCTATGTGTGATATTGCAAGCTAGTCATGTGATATACCGTGAGATTGAAGCATACTTGGACGTGAATTCAAATCGCATACATTCAATATTACATGAAAATTTGTCTGTCAAAAAGATTTATTCACATTGGATACCGCAAATTTGACAATCGCTCAAAAGAAAAGCTCGTATCGATTGGTGCAAAGAAATGCTGAAAACATTCAATCGAGGTGCTTCAAAAGACGTCTATAGGATCGTGACAGGTGACTTGGATCTATGCAAATCCAACAAAAGTTGTTTGCCCACGAATCACTTCGAAATAAATGATCGTTTTTTCGGAATAACTGGACATGTCGCTACTGTTCCATTAGAGCAGGGGTGCTCAAACTTGAACTACTGGCGATCTACCTCAATATTTTTAGACTACTTACGATCGACTCTGAGAGGCTGCCAGTATGTGTGATGCAGGGTTGTCGTACATACACGATACACCCTATCTACCTAGGTTAGGTTCTTCTCTACAATATCAATGAAAAAACTCATAGTTATTCAAAATTGCGAGTTTATTGGTTGTTACAAAACAAAAGAGTTACATATGGTGTTAAACCTAACTAAAGAGTGGCTTTGGATGTTGAAGCGTGGCACTGCATGTCCTCAGCATACTTTTCATAAGATGGTACGTAACCACTGAGTGCTAATCGCAAGCATGATGACACATGATCTTCAGTTAGTCGATTGCGATATTTTGACTTAATTATCTTCATTTCAGAAAATGCAGACTCGCACAAGTAAGTTGACCCAAACAATGCCGTCAGTTGAAGGGCGATTTGCATTAGATTCGGATATTTATCTTTAGATAAAAAACACCAGAAATTTGTATCAGATGCTGTAGCTTTGAGATGTATATCTGATTTAATCTGCACCAACTCATTTTCAACAGAACATGAGTTCATATTAAACTGACTTGCTATTTCAGTAGCTAATTCTTCAATGTTTTTTACATGAAAAAGGATAACTCATAAATGATGCTATATTTTCCAATTTACAGCAATCATAAAAACGCATTTCGAATTGTCCCAAAATATTTGATAATTCAGCCTCATACGTATCATAATTAAACTGAGGAATCCTTGCTTTCAAAGACGGAAAATGTTTCAGATCCTTTCTTTTCAGTTGATCTATCATAAGTTGCAATTTACTTTTGAATGCGTTTACTGCGCTAATCATCTCAATAATAGTTTTTCCTTTACCTTGAAGCTCCAAGTTAACGATGGTTAAGTGCATTGTGATGTCAGTCAAAAATGCCAAATCAGTCAGCCATTTTTCGTTTTTCAAAATCTGAGTGTCATCATCTCTTTCGTCTAGAAAAGCTGTTATTTCGGGCAATAATTCTTGAAACCTTTGTAGGAACTTTCCGCGACTCAACCACCTGACGTCTGTGCGAAGAACTAAATCAGTGTGTTCAGCTGAGTCCCTATCTTCCAACTGCAAAATTTTTGTTGCGATGCCCTTAATTTCCTCCGTGTTTAAAACTTTCGAACACAAAACTTGTTGATGTATAATGCAATGGAATGAAAAAAATTAAGGGAATTCTTCATTAGCTCGACACAATGCCACAAAACTTCATATATATCTTCGCCACGGGTCTTCCCCTTCAGAGGAATGATTGTCAAAAATTCTTCCTTAGCTGACATGTCATTGAATACCATCCGAATAAAAATACACAGCTGGGCAGTGTCTGTCATATCGGTGGATTCGTCGAACTGTAAAGAAAAGTATGTACATTCCATGATATCATGTTTTAGTTTATCTGCGATGTCCTGACTCATGACTTCAATACGCCTTGTGACAGTCGGACGAGATAACTGAAGTTCTCTAATAGCAGGCATGATTTCTGTTATTTTTAAAATCTCCAAATAAAGTCTCACCCGCTTCAATAAATGCTTCCTTCACCACCGATCCATCTTCGAATGGTTTCTTGTGTTTCACCAATATATGAGAAATTTTAAATGACGCGATCGTAGCAGCTTTTGATTGTTTGGCTGGTCTTGTGAACATGGTTTGTTCTTTTTTCAAACAAGATATAAAATCACTTACTTTTCGTTTTCTTAATTCACTCTGTTGCGGAAAATCCTTTTGACAGTTTTTATGAACCGTTTTATGATGCCTCTCTAAGTTACCACGCTTAGGTATTGCAACTGACGCACGACAAATAACACAAATGCACTCATCCTTCACCATACAAAAGAAAAATTCTTCCTCCCAATCATTATTAAAATGATACGTTTTAGATTTCTTCACTGCACTCATTTTCCACTATTTAATAATAAACTTTGTATCGACGTAGTATCGCTATCAAGTTACAATTCAGAATGACTTCAATTCATGCAGGCGCAACATTTATATCGGCGTGAAAGAAAGTCTCGAATGTTCCCGTCAAACGCGCCGCCCGAAACTAGACAGTACAGTCTAGTCTAGAAACAACGCGGCTTTTCTTTGACAAGTGCCGCGCGTTCCTTTGATAAAGCCGCCTTTTGCCGCAAGCAGTGTTATTTTATTACGTAATACATTTTTGTAGTTTAGTTACCTACCTACTTATTAAAAAATTTTTTCTTCTCGAGATCTACTCAAAAAACACTCGCGATCGACCGTTTGAGCACCCCTGCATTAGAGCAACGTAGAACTATCAATTCACCAACATTTGTTTACCACAAGTGTTGGAAAAAACTAGGCAAACCAATCGCAGAAGATATATCACTCTCCACTACAACAATGCGAGCTCTCATACATCAGCTCAAACAAAAACGTTTTTGAACAGGCAAAACATCGAATTGATGGGTCATTCGCTGCATATTCCTTGTTTGGAACTCAATGATTTCCTCTTATTAACGCAGATCAAAAATAAATTGCGAGGTCAACGTTTTTCTACTCCTGAAGAACAGTTAATGCTTTAGATGTTTTGAAGGAACCTCAATCGGAGTGGAAAAAATGCTTGGAAAAATGGTCCAAAAGATTATTGATCTTAATGGAGATTATTTGAAAAGCTATAAAGCCTATAGTGAATATTTGTTTTTAAGTATTTGTCTACTTCAAAACTTGAGCAGCAAACCCGTAGAACAGAAAATTTTAGTCATAAATTGCAAATTATTAAATACATTCCGACTATACATCAAGATTTTGTATAATTTTGAAAAATAGAGAAAAATCCTTGGTTTGTCAGAAGATTTTTTCGAAAATGGCCAAAAATAAAGCTAGATTAGGTCATTGAAGAGATCTTGATTTGATATTACTTTTTTTAAAGGAAAAAATAATATTAATATGCTAAATTATTTTTTTAAAAAGGTTTTTCAAAGAACGCCATAAAGAAAACTTTGAACTTCAGTAGTTAGATCAATCTAGCTAAGAGAAAAAAAATGAAAATTCGTGAGGTTTTTCAATAATAATATCTTAGTATAACAAAAAAATAAATTCCACATTTACTGTATAAATGTATAAAGAGAATCAGCAACTAATGTATCTAGAGATGAAGTATAATACTACTGAATGTATAAAATGACTTACATAGATATTCCAGACACTCCGGACACCCTCCTATCATCAAAGCCTTCGGGAGGTCGTGCATGTCTTTGGAGGAAATCACCCCACCGTTGGGGCGAGGTTCCTGGCGAAGGGTCCGTAGTGACCGATCGTGCGTTTTTAGACGACGGTCGTACGTTTTCATAAGGACTACCTGTAACCACAAAAACGAAAAAATATATAAATAATGTCTAAATTTTACGTTAAAAAAATAAAATGTTAATATACTACAAATTAAATCATAATTTTCCCTATCCAAAAAAATTGACAAGAATTTGAAAATAGAAATAATACAATATTAGGAACTTGTACACTGACATGGACAGTGGAACCGGTCCTGTTCGATTATGTTGATAGAATTTAAAGTTTGGTAGACGCGCCTAGTCCAGGTTCCAAGAAGTCTTATAAATGTTTGTATTGTTTTTACAAGCAGAGATGATTCTAAGAAAACCTTTTTGTTTGTTTACATTCTAGAATCTGAATAATCGAGAAATCCGTTGTATATAAATAGACGTAGGTCCATCACTCACAGTCAGTAAAAAGTAGACGTGTTTAAATAAACTAGTAAATTAATAAATAAGAAAATCATTACGAAAACAATAAATTCAATCACTATTCTAGAGATAAAATTCGACTAAGTGTGGTTTTATCACTACAATTAATCTTTATCAATGTGCTGAGGTTAATAATTATTAGTTGCAAACTATCTGACACTCTAATGAAACTTTGTCATCTAATTAATTATGTATTGCCGCTGCGACTAATTATCGTTGAGATGAATTGTTGCTGCAATAAATTGTAGTTGAAATGAATTGTCGCGAGATTACTTTTTCACGAAATTGAGACTATCCGCAAAATTTTATCATATTTTTGAAAATGGTTAGGTTAGGTCAAGCTAGGTTAAGTTAGGTTGGCATAAGATGAATTGACACTGCGATGAATTGTCACTGAAATGAACTGTTGATGATGAATTAATACGCGATAAATTTTTCACGAACCTAGGACTTTTCGCAACATTGTGTTATATTCCTGAAAATGTTTAGGTTAGGTCAAGCTAGGTTAAGTTAGGTTGGCATAGGATGAATAGACACTGCGATGAATTGTCGTTGCAAGAATTGTCACTGAAATGAACTGTTGGTGATGAATTAATACGCGATAAATTTGTTTGAGACTTTTCTCCGCATTGGCTTATGTTTCTGAAAATGGTTAGATTAGGTTAGGTCACTTCAGGTTAGGCTAGGTTAGGTTTGCATTTAATGAATTATCGGCGATGATTTTGCGCGTGATCAATTTTCCTAGATTCAGCCTTAATATTTTTTTGGGGGAGTGTATAAATTATGAAATACCACAAGAATTTAAAAGTACATTCAAAATTTTATCATCAACAAGAAATATGAGCGAAACTTCTACCATTTTATATTATCATCCTTTCGTAGTGAAGCTACATTTATTTTAAAAATTCTTCTTGGTTTATTGCACAATGCCCCAAAAATGTTATCAATATATTTATGATTGATTCAACTAAATAAAGATTAGAATTCTTAGAAATAAGCTTTGAAATGAAAAGTATTTGTAAACAGATACATGCATAGACTTAAATCTAAAGGATTTGTACTGAAAGATTTATTGTATTCTCCGTTACTAAAGCTGGATTGGACATATAAATTAGAAACACAATTAAAGAGCAGAAGAAAAAAAAACAGATTTAAATAGTTCGCTCTCAGATGAGACAGAAGGTATTGAGCTGGTTGACATGTAACAACAATTATGTTGACCATTATTTAAATTAATGTAACATTACTTGCCTAAATCTGAATCTGTATTTGGCACAGTTGGAAAAGGATGACTGACACTCTCTCCATCGCTATCTACTAACGGTAACCCCCTCTTGTGACCTGCAACAAAAATAGGAAATAGGACTTTGTTGAATCGACCAAAATCGAAGATTTAAATTCCGTGCAACTCTATTTAGATTACAGGACTAACAAAGCAGAAACAATAAAGGATATAGATAGTTTAATCATGTTAATAATAAGAGTCAAATTAAGCATAGATAACTTTAAATCTTACAAAGAAGATACTTTCTGTTTTTTCCATATTTGGGACACTTAATCTAGAAACTGTCACTACAAATATTTTTGAATTTTATATAAGGAGAAAATGTAGTTGTGGTACGTTTATGAACTAACACCCTGTAGGAAACAAAACATGCGGTCACGAAGTATATGAGGAAGTTAAGAAAATCATGAAATGAAGTACTAAAACCTGCTAAGAAGAAGAAATTATAGAACGGACATTTGCGAAAAGTTTAGAACATAAGGGGCTAAATCTGGCGGATACAGTGTTTGAGGTAGCAATTCAAACTTCTTTTTCTTCGCTATAAATTCGCATAATACTCGCCGTTGATAGTTTTTCCCAAAAAACAGACGCCATGACCTTGTCTGCAGAAGGAACTGTCTTTATCTTATTTTGAAGCCGGTTCTCTCTTTCAAGTCTATTGTGTTCAATGTTCTTTTGTTTCGGGTGCAGAAGCTATAGACCCACGTTTAACTCATAATTGTGAAACGGCGCAAAAAATCAGCTTGATTTCTGTGAAATATTGCCAAACACTTAATGGAAACATCTTCACGACGCTGTTTTTGTTTTATTGTGAGCAAACGCGGCACCCATCTTGCACGTAGCTTTCTCATGTCCGAATTTTCAGTTAATATACGATGTACCGCACTTTTTGAAATGCCTACTATGTCTGCTAGCTCGCGCACTTTCAGTACCACTTTGTGGATTTTCTTCAACATTTCTGGAGTCGTCACATCATTTGGTCGATCACTGCGTTGCTGTGGTCAGCAAGTACTAAGCAACGTGGCTTCTTCAAACTGCTGTATAGATTACGAACTTTCTAATACAGTGGTATTTTTCCAAGGAACTACCGCCAACTTTACGTCAGTTCGGGTACTTCTAGAACCATCCTCATGTATTATCAGCTAACTGACACGGCGGGTAGAAATCTTCTAGCGTCGCAGAAGGCTAAATCGAAGCATTTCTCAAACATAAAAATGTTTAATGTCAAAAGTCAAGAATTTGAAGATAAGCCCAGAGCAGAAACTTCTGCACTGGAGGAATCAGAGCTCAAAACGATAAGTGTCGATAATCTCGATACTGTGGCGCCTTCAACCTCAAAAATAGAAAAAATTGTCCAAATTGTAAATATTAATGTGAGTAATTAAAATCAGTTTATATGTTAGATGTAACTTAAGTTGTAAAATTTTGTTACAAATATATATTCATAATTCTGTTTTCAACAAATTATTTTCTACTCTTTAAACATCGGATTTACATAATGTCCTTTTCAAAATCAGTTTTATATCTGGAAAATTTCGGCTGTAGATAAAATATTATATGATATTCGTGCGTGAAGTACTTTGAGCACATAAATAACTATATTTGGATGTATATCGATCTACTTACGTTTCAAAATTTGTATGATTTCTTGCGAAGCCTGCGCCGTATTAAACTGACTGAGCAAATCCATAACGGTGTAATTATTTGAATCCCTAATGGACGTATTGACGCCGTGTTCAAGTAGAGTACGTACAACTTCCACTTTACCGCATAGGGCCGCTTCGTGCAACGCAGTACCAGCCTTGGTACGCATGTTGACGTTAAAGCCTGCCCGAAGAAGTACCTCCACCACAGCTCTGTAACAAAAAATATTAAAGGAATGAAATAATTTTCGAAATAATTGAACGATCAACTAGAATAACTTTATATAAAGTTTGGTTTTCGCGATTCGGAAATATCGAGGGGTTTTATAGGATAGGTTAGGTTAGGTTAGTCAACAATTGAATAGAAAAAATGTTAAAACGACATTTATTTCACGACAAAAGCAACTTTTTTGTACGTTTAATCAATTAATAGATGTTCTATTTTTCATTCGTTCTTCATTGTAGGAATTGGTTGCCCAAATACTAACATAATCCCTATTCCTTAATGCCCTATTAGGACCGACTTATTGCAAGCTAAAAAATGTCGTAATTAATATCAAATATAACGGAGGCTCTTGAAATATAAATTTTACCAAAACCTTTCAGTTTATCAACTTCAAACATTAACAATATTCATAAATAGATTAGAAAATTGATTTTTTGTAATTTATTCACTAAACAAATAGTTTTTATTCAAATCATGGATTCTATTAGTTCATCCATATAACTATAATCATTACGTTTTCTATTAAAGATTTTTGTAAGCATCGTTTTTTCCACACTTATTCCTGAGTGTATGCAAGATTAGTCAAAAACATCGGCATTAATTTCTACGTGATTTTGGAAGACTTACAATACCTTCAAAACTCATATTAAAAGAGTAACTTCATCTATGAGAAGCAATAACCCTTCTTAAAAAGATTCAATAGAAGTTTTAACCTAATTAACTGAGTTGGAGCCGATCTACTATTCTGTGTCTACCAAAAGACTCAATTCGTGTAAAATTTGTCATGAAATTGTTTACTAGAGCTACAAGCTCAAAATGGTGTTAAACCTCTATATCAAGATCTACATGGTCGCAAGATGTGCAAATTGTTTTTAAGGGGTGAAAACCAGCCCTTATTGAAAAATACTAATATTATAGATTTTCTTACTTTTTTTAAATTCCATTCTTTTTCGTTTATGCATCATAAATATCTTAACATATTGTATAATAGAAAATTTATATATTTTGAAGTATCAACCCTTTTTACTGTGAAAAATTCATAGCATTTTAATAAAATTTAATTGGTTATTAATTTTTATTATTCAACCCTTAAAAACTACCCCTTTGCAGGGAATGGAATAAAAAATCTAACTATTAGATTTTACATTATTTTTGTATTAAAGTTTCTTTCTCTACTTGAAGTAATTTTTAATTGTCTATACCCTGCCAACCCTTAAGAGCCACCCTTTTGATAAAAAATCAAAATTTTTAATGACTGTTGATGTTTTGATTTTGAATTCTTGACAAATGTATTCATATACACGAAAAGACAGTTAACAGATGTTTATACTGATATTAGTGACAGATTAATTTGGTTATAACTCCGTCAATTTTTATTCTACAAAAAAAAATTAAAGAAGCAAAATAATCGTCATAAAAAATGCTTTAATTTGACTTTTTATTTGTTTTTGTATCTCTTATATTTATGAAGAAAAAATGATCAAAAAAAATATTTAATGCTAATTTTTTTCAAATTTATACATTTCTAATCAGCCAAACTTTCAGATGTCGTAAATAACATCCAAATAAAGTATTTGATACAACGAATAAGTTTGATTTTGATTTTCAATGAAATGACAGTAGTTTTAGTGCAATTTTGTTAGCTTCAACTATTTTACATCATATCTCATTGAAATGTCAGTCAAAACGATTTTTATCAGTGGTCATTTGAAAGGTCTTTTTAAGCTCTTTGAAAAGTATTCTATGACTGTTCGTTGAAAAATGTACCCTTTTCCCATTATTTGTGGTTAACTGCTCAATTACGTAAAACAAAAGCTATTCAAGTATCTATAACTTGCTTTAGGTAGAACCTTAAGATCTTGAATTATAGCTTAATTTCTTTGTTTTTTATAAGCTTCTTTTTTGTTCACTACACTTTTCTCGATAAATTGCATCATTATAGAGTTATACGAAAAAAACTATTGAAAAATGCGGTTTTTTGACGAAAAATCGTATTTTTCAATTGTGAATAACTCAAAAACTATTGATCTGGCATATTATGACATTTTTTACTTTAAATTTGCTGAGCTTTCGATTTCTCACCATTTAAATCTCGCTTTTTGAATACACACCTATCATCTGTCAAAATTTCAAATAAATCGGTGCTGCATTAAAGGATTCGGACAGGACATGCTTGAATACCTGGCCTAATATTTTTATAAACTAAATACGATGGATGTCTTAAAATTCATTAAAGTTCCAGGAATCAAAAATCTGCTAGTTTCAGAGACAGTACTTGATTAGCGGAATGAGTCCCAAGATCTTTCAAGTCTTAGAGCGCTTTTACACGTCCGTTTTTTTCAACGGACACAGGACCGTGTTTTTTGCCAGTGGTGTATGATTTTATAATGGATGTGTCTTCATATAAAGCATAACTTTAAATAAATTCTGGTACATTATCAAATTTTGTTATAGTTTGCAGTGATTAAACGTACTTCCATTGTTTCCACTCAAGTAAAATTGTTGTGTAAATTTGTAACAATTAGAATCAAGCCGCGTTTACATTTCTGTGTACAATGCACTCGTGAAACCACAATTTTTGCTTCTACCATTTTGATTTGAACTTTCGTGGAAACTCTGTATAAATCGGTTAATTTAGATAACTTTTTACAAATATAATTGAAAATAGATCGAAATATATTCCCGATACTTAACAAGAATTACGGTTTGCAGCAGATTGTTTACCACTTGTGTATAGAGCGAGAGAGGAAGCGAATCCGCGATCACGTCAATGCCGTAATAATTTTGGATCATCTTCGGTAGAATGGCTTCCTTCTGCATGGTTTATAATTGCAACTAGTCGTATTCGACAATCCATAACACACCACTGACATCTATAATTGCTTATTAGCTGCGGATGTATATGTGCAGTGTGCGTTCTGTACTGTATATTTGTTGTTTGAATTCCAAACGTTTATTAGTAGATATATGTACGTAATGCAGTGCCAGGTAATTATTTTGACGTTTTTCATCAATCTATCAATAATATTGTTTGTCTCGATAGAACCCATACTATCTTTTTATAAAGGAATGAATCCATATGATAATTACTTCTTTTAATTTCTTATTTCATAGACCCTTTATATATGTTTTTAACCCTTCCAATACTGTAGGAGCAAATTGTCTCGGGCAATTTCTAATACTTGCTAAAATAATTTAAATGCTTACAAATACATTGAGATCTGGGATTTTAGTACTGCACGGTCATAGGTTCGTGAACAAGTCCAAAACTGTCTGCTTTGTTACTATTTGCTATCTGCTTTTTCTCATTTCTATAAAATTTTTTCAGTCTAGATGTTGCTAACTAACAGTTGACACGTATCACGCTTATTAGTAACTGTGCTTTTATATGAACTTGCTCGGAATTGCCAAGTAAGCTATTTATAATTTTATAATAGTTTTTATAAGTTCTTTTACTTCCAAAAATGAAAAATGGGAATTTTATGTCCCAATAATGTTAATTATTGGGATATTATGTCCCATCAGTATTGTATAACCTTTAACCTTTGCCAGACAAAGATCTCCAATATATTGTGGTAACATTGATTTTGAAGAAGAATTAGACACATTACAAGATAGTGATGTAGATAAAAACTCTATACAACCATCTAGTGACGATGATTCTTCAAGTGAAGTTGAAAATACTGCGTTGACAAAAATTTTGGATTCTGCGTTTATTTCTAAAGATGAAGAATTCAATGGCGAAATTGAATAGGAAAACGAAGTTTCCGAATAGTAATTTAGGAATTGCTTAAAAAAATTTATAACAAAACATAATATTCCACAATCTCGTCCTAAAACTCAAATATATTTAAATGAACAATTTGACTTTTGATATGTAATATCTCTATGTGCGAACTTTCGACTGACTGACTCTTTTTTCACTATCCGACTCTGCATCGCCTAAAAGTAATCACCTCCAGTGAAAGCATCAAAAATTAAATGCAATAAATGATAGTTTAAAAAAACTACAAAACAATTTTTTCCATTATTCTCCAAAGGATGAGGTGACACCATTTATATTTCCATGCTTGCCTATCCTGTGCAATCTTTTCGGCATAATGCAGTCTCATATTTTGTTTGGTCTACCCATCTAGTTGGAGATCTGACTCTTGGGCGTTTACCTTCTATGATTAATCGTTCCATTGATTCTGATCTTGCAGCTATATGTCACAGGCATTGCGGTTTATTCTGGTTAGCAGCTTTGTACGTAGACTAATTTCTTGTGATACGGATACGTTGGTTCGATGTTCTGTCCATGATACTCGTAAGGGTATTCTATAAACCCACATTTAGAAAGCATCTACTCGGTTTTTATCAGCTTTGTTTAAAGTCCATGTCATAAAAGCGTGGGATCATGATGACATGATATTGTTTGGAAGAACTTTTGTCCAGCAATACGAAATGTATAAATTGTAAGTGTTTAAATTAGCATCGTGAATGCCAAAAGGCGTTGTTTTATATATACATAACAGTTTAAAGAAGTCTTTTGAAAGTAGTTATACAAAATTAACAATAAAGTATGGAAAACCGCATGTCAACATCTTTTTTCTGTACCGAGATATCTTAAAAAATACGTAAACGGCGAGAATTTTTCTTCAAACATCTAATAGGCTGATGAAGTAAGTGGATAGGACGTGGATATTTATTTATTTGGCCACCCACATCTCCAGAACTATTTTGCTTGAATTTTTATTTGTGGAGCCAAATAAAAGATCTCGTTTACACTAATAAAGCCACGATATAATTGAAAGAATACCACAAGCAACACGAACGGCAGAAATTGGAGCTGCTTAAGAAATGTCGGGAAAGAAAACCGATATCGACATGAGGTTTTCGCTATATCTTAAAAAATACGTGAACGCGAGAATTTTTCTTCAAAGGTCTAGTAGGCTAGGACATTGACGTTCATTTATTTAGCCACCTACACCTCAGAACTAATACAACAAGCAATCCGAGGTATTTCAATGGGGTTTTCGCTATTTTAATGTTTATTTATTGCTCCCTGATGCTAATGCGTTCCTGAGATATAGTTGACGGCCATTCTTAGTTGCCCACCCTGTGTGTATCGAATTAATGCATTGCCGTTGGTCTCTGACAAGTATGCCAAGTTTGAATCGAATCTAATCCTTCAAATTAGGTCAAAATCGAGACCAAAAAGTCAGTTACAATTATACAAGCAAACAGATAAAAGCGTGTGAAATAGCAAACTGAACTAAGATTTTTTGTAGAGTAATAGAAGATTTGCACTTGATGATGAAGAAATTATCAACATTGTTGACGCGCAGAGAAAATAAAAAGTTATTCGTAAAGGGAATCTTTAAATTGTCCTATATTTTTTAAATTTGCTGTGATTATATAGAAAACATAACTGATTTTGTTATTTTCATTATTAAATTCCCTTGCCAACTCCTCCCAATTCTTTTTCTATTCTTTCCAAGTTACCTTGCCACTTTCTTTGGATTCGACTATTTTTTTGTATTTCTTAACAAGGATAACCAATAGCACGATTTTTTGGTTCATTTTTGTTTGTAAAACTTTCATAAACAAATAAATTTTAAAACAAAAATTCTGGCTATATTTGTGACATGTGTGACAAAAATGTTTATTTAACTGTGACATGTAGTGCAATCTGGTTTATTCTTGATTTAAACTAGAGTCAAACAATAGTTTAAACTTTAGTTTAATCCCCAGTTCTACCCTCGGTTGTAAAATTGGCCATTAAAGCAAATAATGACACGGTTTTTTTGAAATAATAATCCGCCATAATGGATGATGTGTTCTTTGGCGACATTCTAGATTTTTTACCCGGGTTACTAATTTGCGAAACTCTCTATTTTTGTCGTAGGAATGTCTGTATAATCGTTGCGGCATATCAGTTTTTTTTTATACTTGTTACAGTCCTGCAAGTAGTTCATAGTTACATTGTGGGCGACAAGGGACTGTAAAGGCATTCAGAGAGGACTGTCGTGTCCCACTTGACGTTACCAAAGACCGATGTCCTTTAAAAAGCCGATCAGTCTTTCAAGTGAGAATAGAGTGTAACTATCCGAACGTCAAAACCTGCACTGTGATTTATAAACGTTATTGGAATAACCACCCATCACAAATATATTGTGTACCGAAATTTTTACTGTTCCAAGTCAATGATGTCAAATAACCGTGATAAGTAACGAAATATACTCCAAGTTACATGAATATAAAAATTCTAGTCAATGAATGTCAAAACTGTATATTTTTTTAATTTTGAGTCTGATATTACAGATACACTGTGAAAGACTGAAAAGCCCCGGAGAAGTATTAGAATTAACTCAAGACAGTTTCAAAAAAGCCGTTCAAGTCAATAATTACCTACTGGTAGATTTCTACACTCCGAACTGTCGTCACTGTCAAAAATTCGTGCATGAATACGAAGAAATTGCCAATACTTTTAACCAACATGGTGCAAACGTCCAATTAGCCAAAGTGGACTGCTTGAAATACCATAATATCACCAAAGAAGAAAATATAATCAAATTTCCTTCGCTAAGGTTGTACAAATTCGGTATGCCGCTTAAATATTACGGAGAAAAGAAGCGCAAAGATATAATATCGTGGGTGTTGAGGATGATGGGTCGCAAAGCTCTAATATTTTAAGCTTCACAACAATGTTCTACTTGAAATATAACATTTGGATGATTAAATAATTGGGAGTTTCTCAAACACTTTTGCACTTATCTATTTGTAATATGTATGCTAGTACAGCGAAAATGAGTATTTATTTAGTATAAAGTTTCCTTTGAAATTCATATGATTTCTGATTTTGAATAGTTAACGTCAATTACTTTGAACTAAAATACGAAATTTACTTCGATTCCGAAGATTTCGGCATTCAAGATCCGCTCGCTTCGCCGCTTCGTGGAAAAGTAAGTCCTTAACATTTGAATAAAAATCGTCGCGTTTGGGTTCGTGTTAGTGAACCATGGCAGGGGAAATCATGAAAAAAAGGTAAAGGGACGAAGCTAAGATGGTTGGTCCTAAAACGTGCTGTACACTACCCGTTTTTTGTATATTTTAATAGACCACATGTTTATATTTTGTTTATTATTCCTTAACTGTGAATCATTTCTTCGGTGTTTATGATTGTAGTTTAGTCCAAGTTAGCACTGCGAGACTCAAGATTGTGCTGTGATTTATACTTATTGGTTCAAGACATCTTTTTGTGAAATTCGTATACGAATTGATTTCGTTCTCGCAAATTCAGACTTGTAATTTTTAAAACCAAGGAACTATCGGTTGAGGCTCTTTATAATCTAGGCTGAGTAACTGTAGAGCTTTACCATTGGCCCCGAATTAAAAATACAACGACGTTCAGGGCGACGTCGAAAAACCAGAACCGCTGAAGATAAACCAGAGATAGCACATTAGATCAAAAAATCTAGGGATTTGACTTTAAGTACTTCTACAGTGGAAAAGAGATTGAGGGAAGCTGGCCATTTTGGAAGAGTGCCAGTGAAGAAAGCCGTCAAAATGGAATTAAGAAGTTGCAGTGGGGTAACAAACATTTGAAGTTTTTGGGTCTAAGAGAAGAGTATGTGCAGGTCAAAAGAAAAACGGATATTAGATCCAAGTGTAATCCCGACTGTAAAATATGGCAGAGGCTCAATGATGATTGGAGATGTTTTGGAGGAAGGGCGACTGGAGACCTGGTAAAAATTGAGGGGGTTTTTCAGAAAGAAGGCTATAAAAAATATCAAGGAAAATTTTAATACGTTCTGGCCGGAGCCTGCTCGGCAGAACATTTATCTTCCACCATGAAAACTATCCCAAGCATTTCTAGAAGCTGTGCAAGTACTATTTGGAAGAATTAGAAAGGAAGAATGTACTGATTTGGACAGGGAAGTCAGATCGCAGTATCCACTTTCTCTTCATATCTTTGAAATATCCTGAAAACCGAATGGAACCCAATAGACGATGATTATTTGTCGAAAGTGTTACAGGGAATGTCAAAATTATCCACCGAAATAATAAAAGCAAAATAGAATATAAAAAGGATGTTCATATCCAAGCATAGAAACCAGCGAAAATGCTTTAACGTTACAACATTTGACCTAATTAGAGCCGCAGTTTCCAAAGCCAAAATGGCTACAATAATAGCCGGAAATGAAGAAGAAGATAATTATAATTTTTCAAGAAATAGGTAATTTATAGTAAATAACCCTATACGGGCGTCGAACTCAAATTCTAAATAAATGAATAAGTCTAATTTCTGGGAAATTTCTGTTTAAAGTAAACCAATAATGTCATTTAACACGCGATCAAATATCTAGGTATTTATTTTGCGCTTCAGTTGTTAAATATACTCATACATTTTTCGCATGAACAGGTAAATACCTTGCTAAAGTATTCAAGGCGATCGAGCGAATTTTAGTAGTTAATGCAGTCGTTTAAAATTACTCAGTTTGTGGATTATATACAGTGTCCCAAATCGAATAAAATATAAAATTAAATTCAATAACACGATTTTCCGAATTGATATATTACATACCACGAAAAATTATTTAAAAATAAAAAATAATTATTTATTATAGAGACCAAATCAAAGTATAAAAAACAACAGATGAAATAAGTCAGCTACATTATCGATAAACAAAAACATTAGATACAAGAGACAGACAATGGAGGGTTGAAACTACAAGAGATTGACCTTAATGTTTTTACGATTAACTGGTATTTCGATGATTGTTAGTCGAATTTTTCAAGGAAAAATTAGACTATTACGGTAGGCATGACTAGAAGAAAAATGGGGGGCACATCGTTTTTCCCATGTTTTGAGACCTCCTGAACACTATTATGATGGTTTTTCGAATGTCTGTCTACAATTCTTATTTTCGTCTCTCGAGCAATTGCTATGGGTCCGATTTGGTTCAAAATTAGCATACATGGCTTTTTTGGCGGCGGATTGATGTTATTAGAGTTTGGTTGAAAACAAATGAATATTTAGAGGGGTCGCAGTGCAAAAAAAGTGGTTTTTGACCTTTGCTCACCTCTGCAGGTCAAACGAAAAGCGACTGAAAAATGAAATTTCATATGTAGGTTCAATTAGTTGCGAGATGATTTCCTGTCTAAGGTCGAAACTTTCCATCTCCACCCCTCTCCATTTTATGGTCATTTTTATTATATTTTCTTATTTTTTGGCCAGAAAAAGTTTAACTAGAGAGTTCGAACTTCGCATGCAAGTAGGGGTGATGTTGAAGAATTGTCTTTCTCAAGTTCAAAGTTTTCTTTTTCAGTTCTTCTAGCACAAAACGCCCGAAATCATTTTGATCGTTGTAATTGTTGAACTGGACCGCCTCCTATTTAATGAATAATACGAGTATGATCGTTGCTAGGGTGATTTTTTTTACTTCCCATTTTCGAAATTTCTTGTCACTATGACAATTTTTTCTTTGTTGTCTATTGGAATTGAACAAGAGGGTTCGAGACCACCGGGTCTATTGAAATTATGAATTTTCATTCGAGAGAAAGAGTTAACTTGTGAAATGAAAAGTTATTGAAGAATAGCAGATTTTCCATATAAAGAAATAAGATTGAGAATTGATATCATTTCCAAGAAATTCATTTTATGGAAAGATTTGTTTGCGTATTAGTTAAATTCTTCATTCGACGAAAAATTAGACTTTCGTGATGGAGCTCTGCTGCTTACGGCTTTTTTTTTTTTAAATATTGGACAGATAAGGAAATTGATTTCTAGTGATTAGCAGCTGGGAGACCTAGAATTTAGTGGTTAGACGACAGAGACGATAGAAAAGACATAAGAAATGATGTATAAGCAGAATAAATTATATCAAAATGAGAGAACTTGAATAGGTTGAATGGAATAATAAATAAGGCATCAGAAGATATAGAACATTGTAAAAGCTATTTAGATATAATGTGGAAAAATATTATTGTCGTTTAAAAATATGAAGAAAATCGATACAATTATAGTACCCATCCAATATATTGGAATTTGAATCGGCTTAAGTTGCAAACCACGTTTTCCCTGGCTCGGTTGAAATCATTAGATTAACAATTTCTGAACGCATCTGATAGAAAAATCCGTCACAATTTAAAAGTGTAAATAGAAAACCCTGTAACTTCAATCGCCATTTTGCTTAATAATAATAAATTAGTCATCAGAAGATATAGAACGTTACAAAAGCTATTTAGATATAAAAAAACGAGGAGAAATTTTATTTTGTCGTTTAAAAATGTGAACAAAATTTTTCTTATGGTACACATCCAAAATTTTTGAATTTGAATCCAAATAAATATCGTCTGCTTAAGTCGTAAACCACGTTTTTCCTATATCAACATTTTTGAAAACCAATAGATAAATAATTTCTGAACGCATTTAATAGAAAAACTACGACAAAAAATCTGTGACAATAGAAACTTTGTATTTTCATTTAGTTCAAAGCTAACCACACTGCGAGTTAATTCACTTGTACAGTTTTTCTTCAATTATTTTTTCGAAATCGAAGTCTTCATTCAATTTTTTTCATTGCTTACTATAAAATTCGGTGCTATGGAATTACGAGGTTTGCAACTCAAGCTGACGATATGTGTATTGAATATACTGTTTACACCACCACTACACCAGCACACACGATTCTACTCCTCGACGCTCGTTTCGATAACCAAATTATCGTCTTCAGAGACTGAAAGTAAATAGTTTACTTTCAGTCTCAGAAGGTGATAATTTGGTTATCGAAACGAGCATTAGGGAGTGTAATTGTGAGTTTTGGTGTAAACAGTGTATTCAATATGAATATCGCCAACGATTCCAGAAATTCTAACTTACTAGGGATATAAGACTAGAAAGAACTAAACCACAGCAAATGGTGCTATCAAGAACATTGGTTCGTGCTATCTAGTTTTACAGTTTAATATTATAAATAAAGTACGACAAAAAAGAAAGCAGTGGCTCTCAAACAACGGCTTGGCGTATATAGTTACCAGTTTTATAAATCAAGTCATGACTTAATTAAGTAATCAAAAATGTAAGATTCGTTTTCCAATTTTAGCATTCAAAAAATTTCTAGTAAAAATTTTTTAATAGAAAATAAATAATTTGTAATGTGTGTGCGTTTTTTATGAGTACTATAAGGCAATAAAAACGTCTACCAGTCATTAAATATACTTTTTTAGATTATTTTATAAAAAGAAAAGTTTATAGTAGTATTTTTTTTTTGGTCACTCAATATAAACGCAAAAAGTGTCAACGACCTATCTGTTAATGTGTCTAAATATGCATGTGTGTATAATATTAACGCTTATTATCGATGCATATGGCCTTTAATTGTACGCGCCAATTAACTTTTTATCATACCAAAAATAATTGTTAACTTTTATTAATTATACGAATAACAATATTTAGAACATTCTCAACAAGTATGAATCAGGTTAATTGGGAAAATTTGGAGAATAATCCAAAAAGGACAAACACAACAGACCCTCACAAACATACAATTCTTTTTGCTCAAATTTCAATTTTTGTTTATAATATTTCATAAAAGTTAATTATCTTATTATTTATACGACTTCTTTCTCCTTTTGCAGTATGAACTCCCTTAAATATATTTTTAAGTACTTTTTTATCACACTTCCAGGTTTTTATCTTTCTGCTGTATTATGATCATTATTTTGTTTATTTAGTGTACCTGATATCCGTCGTCCTTTATAACCACCCCAACGTATACATAATTTTGAACTTGTACTAAGTTCATTGCTTTTTCTTCGTTCAGTTGTATTGCAAACTTCTCATTGCTCTTTTCCTTTGTGGTGTTGTCGATTTATCTTCGTTGACTCGTAAATTCACCGTCTCTGCAGTTTCTATGAGACTCTCCCTGTTTTAGTCCTGTGTTGGTCTGAAAACATTTTGATATTGTTTGATTTACCTTTACCTTCGTTTTTGTATGTTCGAGTGTCATTTTCGTAAGACATAAAGCTTTTTTGGAATACTATGATCGTTCATAATGCTGTACAAATACTTTCTGTTCACAGTATCGGAAGCTTAAGCTTTTTGAAAATCTATGACGGCAGAGTAAATTGGTAGATTGTATTCGTACCCAATTCTTTGCGTTTGCCTCAGAGTGAAAATGTGGTCTGTGACTGATCTTCCAGATCGAAACCCGCATTGGTAGCCTCCGAACAAGTTTTCTCCATATACTCTCAAACTTTTATCTATGGTTTTAGTCAACATTTTGTAGGTTGTATCTAGTAGCTCTATACCTATGTAGTTTCTGGATTCATTTCTTTTTCCATAGGTATTGGTACCATTATTGCCATTATTCCACGTTTCTGGTATTGTTTCTTGTTCCCATATACTGCTTACTAGATGATATATTCTCGTCTTTAGTTCAGATCCACCATACTTGATACCAGATGTATTCTGGATGCGAAGATGTACTCGCCTCTTAATAACCATCTGACTGGTATGCAGGTATATGTAAAGTCCCGTTTCATTATAAGTCTAGTGAAGTGAAATAATCTTTTCGTTCTTATAAATTTGATCTGACCCAAAATAGCATTTTGCGACACGCATAAAAAGTCAACATTCAAAGCAGCTACAGATATCAAAGATAAAGTAATATTTTCTATATGACTACTTCCCTTTATATTTTTGCACCCATATGTTCAAAATATAATTTTTCATCTTCATCATTATCAGCATCAATTTGAATCATTCTTAGAGGTGTGTGTCATTGAACTCACCAAAGCGTTTGACCGTACTAACCATGAAGATGTTATCCACCTATTGTACAATAAAAACATGAAGTTCGGGATCTCATTAATGGTAAAAAAACAAAACCCATGCAAGTAAGCAGCGCCATGATCTTCAAAGATTATTAAATACCATTAACTTTACAAGAAAACTGAAAGAATCAGATTCATAACACAACAGAAAATGAAATTCAAATACTTCGGAATTTACATCACCAGTAGACAAATATAGAGAGCGAATAAGGTGGCGGAATGTCTTCAGAACGTAGTAAGGCGAAACCTAAGACAATAAACGAAGGCATGAATTTACGAAGCAACAATCAGACATATAATGACCTGTACATCACAAACAAAGCCATAAACATAAAAAATGAAATAGCTCTTGGAGACTAATGGAGATGGAAATTCTCAGGCGGATCTCGGGAAAATACTACTAGGCCGAAACAGAAGTAAAAAGCCCCAGACGATCAGGTGACGTAGATAAAATTAACAAAAGCGTAAAAAATAGTACCAGCATATAAGACGAAAGACAGAGGATAGACTGGTAAAAATCTCTAATTGGACCTAGTGGTAGAGGTCGATCTCGAGAGGTGGAGTGACAACCAAGAGCTATACAAGAGCGAAGAAGAAGATTCTTGAATACTAATTTAACCAAGATTTACTCCAACAATTTTGTTTTGTGTTGAATGTAAGAAAAATATTCATTTTATTAGAAGGTGAGACTAGAAGAAAAGTTTGACTTTTTCGTTCACGTAAACAAAATTCGTTCTACCAACCATAGGATCGTAAGCCGCGTTCATGAACCATTGAGCTATGGAAACTATTTTACATTTGAGACCTTATTTGGAAAAAAGTGCATGTAAATGATTTATTTTGGAAAAATGGTTATGAAATTGTAAATTCGTGAAAGTTGGATTGGAAATCGAAGCAAGTGTTGTAGATTCCTATTTAAAACTTGAAAAAAAAATGAATCTTGCAATTAAAATTAAAGATTTCACTTACTTTTACTTTACTATTTGCAATTTATAGCCACATGTAGTAAATAAAAAAAACAATATTAAACACTCCTTTAAATGTATCTGGGAGATACAGAAAAATTCTACACTATTAGTCATTCGATTTCAAGATTTTTTAGGTAAAAAATATGCTCAAATCAAAAATTTTAATGATAAAATAAATATAAATAATAATATAATAAATATAAAATGAAATAATTATAAAACTGAATAAAAAATTGTCGAATACATGAAAAACTCTTGAGAATTAACTATCCTTAGAAGGATTGTTGTCAACACTATTTATTAGGAACTCAACTTACGAGGTCTGGCTATTAAATAACGAGACTGGTTACGAAAAAGGGTTTTATTTTAAAAATTATTCTACATTCGAATTCACCCCTTCAATATACTGCCCTCCCCTCGCCACACACTTTTCCATACGTTTTTTCCATTGATCAAAGCAGTGCTGGAAGTCTTCTTTGATGATGCTTTTAGGAGCCCTGCCGTGTTTTGCTTTACCACTTCCATGAACTCAAATCGGGTCCCTTTCAGAGCAGATCTTTTTCTAACTGTTCGAGGAAATCTGATCAGACCCTTTGACTCAAGAGCTTTTGGTCGGGAGTTACATTTTTTAGCACCAACTTCGCACAGACTTTTGTCATGTGTAATTCCTTGTATAAAATTTTTGTAACCGTTTCTTTCAGCGTTTACAGCCTCGGCAATCATCCGGATGCTCATTCGACGATCCGCACGGAAATTTTTTTTTATTTTGGTCATTGTTTCCGGAGTTAAAACAGTCACAAGGCGTCCAGGGCGCTGTTTATCTTCAGTGCTCCATCGGCCCTCTCTAAAGTGCTTACATCACTCAAAAACACGCGCACGAGATAGATTTATCACCATAGGACTCTTGCAACAATTTACAGCACTCAGTCGGAGTTTTTTTCAATTTTAACGAGAAAGTTGAGATTGATACGTTGTTCCTGTTTTTCTTTTTTCGTTAATAATTGAAACAATGGGGCAACTATCTGAACAAACAAAGAAACAATGGTGCAGACAAAGATATTGATAACATTCTCTGTATATTTGGAGAATGTAGTCAATTTTGTCTCCTTCCAACGAGACCACAACTGGTAAGTTGCTGCTAGCAACCATGTCCAGTGCTCTGCTTACAGTAGATTGTGCTGTGTATCTGTCCGATACGAGAAATGTTTTTGAACACTATTATTAGTAAATTAATCCAGTTCTTTGTATTCGATTTTTATAAATGGTACCAATAGTTGTTGGAATGATCTATGGTTAAGTTATATACAATATTTATAGATTCTAAATATATTTACGACCATTTCCATTTTTCAAAATAAAAGTATTAAACATGCGTAAACAAAAAAAGAAAAGTTGACGCACTAAATGAGTCCACAATGTGTGAATACGAATGTGACATCATGCGTACGTATCCATAGCAGATGACATCGTTTTGTATCCTGTACATAGTCCGCTTTATAATGAGATAATCTGGCATAGTTGCAGGTGTGCCACTGTTAAATTTCCTGTTTCAAACAATTTCCATATTATTCCGTGGATTGTCTATGTAGTTGAATTTATCGATTTGTATGTGACAAAAAAAACCAAAGATACATTTAAGTGAAAAAAACTAGCATCAACATTAATATCGTGGATAGAATTAACGAAAAAACAGTCTTAATTGTTAATTAGATGAAATACAATTAATAATTTAACTTACTTATGACCATTCCTACTGGCGAGATGGAGTGGTGTGTGAGGAAAAACGGTATCTGGAGTAGTCCTCTTCAAACATTGGATTAGAGATGGATCTGTTCTAACCAGCAGCTCCACCGTATCTAATCTGGAATAACAAATAAATAAAAATGATGATTGGCCATGTTTATTTTTTAGCAACAGACCAGAGAAAAGACGCATTCAAGAAAAATTTTAGATCCTACTGGATGTTAATAAATTTATCTTGTCTAAATTGAGATATTTCATGCTAGAGAAAAAGATAAAAGAGTTTTTTTTAATCAGCGAACTATGAGAAATCTTCCACGTATTGGTAGTGGCTTTCAAGCAAATAATTCCTAAATAGAAAGCTTTCATTTCCAAGTTATCGTACGACAAACAGAAGAAGAATGAATTCCGTTGAAATGATGGAAACAATGGAGTCAAACGTGCAACTGGAAGAGGTCATGGAAAACCGTAGTCTAAATATGTGGATGACTAACACCGAGAGATGATAACAGCATAGAAAACTGTTCAAAAAAGTGAATCTTTTGAGTTCATTAATAAAAAATTTCGCAGATCATTGCAGCGAAACTAAACTTCGAGATATTTAAGCAGAAACAATTCTGAATTAGATTCTTCTGCGTTTTTAAAATGAAATTGTTTGATAATCCTTCATGTTTCATATAGTATATATGATGTAAGCCAAGTAGGCTTAAAAAGACGACGCGACACTATTTAGTGACCAACAAGACTCGTATGAGGAGAACCTCCAATTGAGAAAAGATTAGTTGGGCGACTTCAACAGGAGATATGATAAAATATCTCGATGATTGGATGTAGGTAGCCAGAGTTAAGAAAATATGAAGTCGACTAAGACAAACTAAGGCTCGTAACACAAAAGTGCTAGGTAGGAAAGCGATGTTGTAGTTTGAGATACACGAAATCTACAAGTCTTTTTTTGATAAAATCACATCATCCTCAAAGTAATCTCTACCTACTTTAATGTACTTTTATAACCAAAGCAGCTTCCAAAACTTCCCAAAATGAATAGCTGCACCGATCATGTGAGTGTTTATTCAGGTTAAAAGACCAAATCACGCAAATAAGATGGATTTTCAATGACTGGCTGTTGTGCTCTGGGTGATTATCGGGATGCAACATTAACTCGCAAATATTGACTGATTCAAGAGCTGCAGATCAAAATCTGTAGTGCACCAGCTTACTGTAACTGTACGTTAATATTTTAGCTTAATTCCTTATTTCCTTTTTCGCCATTGTTAGTGTTGGCAAATGTTCGTGCTTCCGCACTTCGCTCTCCTGAATAATCGAAATGTATTTAAAAATCCAGTGTAACCAGGTCTAGTTTCTAGTGTTGATTGATTAATATTGAAACCACTCTTTGACTTTTTAAGTAAAAACAGCTTGAAGTTATATACTGATGGACAATATTAAAACAATAATTTACAGTGAGATAGATATTCATCCTAAAGGATCAGATATTAATTTCTGAAAGAAATTTCTGCTATCATTATTATCCAATAATGGTTTTAATACTCAAATATATTTAAATCCAACTTTATGAACTTGTTATAATGAAAATGAATGTTAAGATTAGATATTAGTGAAAAGTGTATTACAAATTACTTACCTTCCGTATTGGGCCGCCAGTTCCAGTGCAGTCTCGCCTCGACAGTTCCTAATTCCCGGATCGCACGCGTGTTCAAGCAAAAGGCTAACGACTTGAGTGTGACCGTATTGAGCAGCACAGTGTAGGGCAGTTTCGTCATTTTTATTCTGAAAATAAAATTATACGAATAGAGTTATGTACGCGAATGTTCCCAGAAGTACCTGGCCTGTTTCAAGTATGAGGACACCACGTTGTTTAGTATTGGTTTGGCAGCCATCAATAGTGAACAGTTTCATCTTTATGTGACACAATACTTTTATTTGAAAGGCATTAGCCCAACCAATATAAAAACTGAACTAGATTCTACTCTGGATGAGACTGCTCCTTCATTATCAATAGTAATTTATTGGGTGGCAGAGTTTAAATTAGCGAAGAAGAGCATCGCAGTGGTCGACCCCAAACGAGCTGACGTCTCCATAGAAGTTGAAGAGAATCCACAAAGCGGTACTGGATGATCGTCCACTGAAAGTGCGTGAGCTAGCAGACATAGTAGATATTTCAAAAAATGCGGTACATCACATATTAACTAGAATGTTGGACATAAGAAAGCTCACAATGGAACCAAAACAGCGTCGTGAAGATATTTAGCAATGTTTCACAGAAATAAAGCAGTTTCATAATCTTGGATGAAACGTGGGTCCATCACTTCAGACCAGAAATAAAAGAACAATCTAAGCAATGGGAGAATCGGCTCTAAAGAAGGCAGAAACTGTTCCATCTGCAGGCAAAGTCATGAGGTCGGTTTTTTTGTATGAGCGTAGAATAATATTAATTGACTATCTTGAAAAAGAAAAAACGAACTTTTATATACCGCTTTTTGCTAAGAAGAAGGCGTTGTTTCATCAAAACAAAGCACCAACTCACACATCCGTTATTGCAATGGCCAAAATTAATGAATTAAAGTTTAAATTGCTACCCCATGCACCATATTCGTCATATTTAGCCTCTTCGTATTATCTTGGCTCGGTGGTCAAAGATTTTCCAACAATGAAGAGTTGTTGTCGACAGTTAATGGCTGTTTTGAGGGTATCGAACATCGCTGGAAAAAGTTTATGGAGCTATCCTCAGATGTGGTAAGTTTTTATTTCGAGAATGGACGATTATTGCAAAAATGATTGAGAAAAATTTAAGGTAACAAACACCCTAAATATTTTATATGTTTATATGACCAACTTGTTTACTAATAATTATTCTATCTTAAAATGGATTTCAATTTACCGGCAAATACCCAAGAGAGAAAACATTTAATCCTCTAAATAGTTTCAACAAAACAAATTTATATTTACATGTATTAAAATGAGATAAAAACAAAGTGAAGTTTTTTTTATTATTTATTATACTTCGAACTTCAGAAATATTTTTTTCTATAAATTCTAATAGAAACGAAAGAATTGTTTTTAGAGATGCAAAAGGAAAACTTGATGGGATCTTTCCAATTTCACGTCCGTAGTCGCTGAAGTGCAACTAAAACGAAACCCGTGCGACGTGCCACATACACTGCTACTACGAAAACGGATTTTTAAAGACCAGAAGGTCCTGTCGACGACAGACAACTTGTCTCTTTAAATTTTGGAATAGGATCGAAATTTATTTTTTCTTTCGACGTGTTTAAGTTTGATTTTTCGTTTAAAACAAAATTATGCTTAATAATTTTGAAAAGTGAATCGATTTTGAGAAATCGACATCGTAATGTCCGACAAGGCAAATGTATCTAAGATTCTTAGAACCTAGAAGCATTAATAAACGATCAGGTTCGTACCAAAAGGAGATTACCGTGTCTACAATAAATCAACACTTGACTGATGTTCGAATTAAACAACGACTCACAATGTCTGGTAAGATAAATGTACGGAATATTCTTGGGAGTATCGGTTTCGTGAAGAAATTGGTCAATTTTAGTGTGATACGACCGCTTTATTGTTCTACGGAAATTCACAATGGCCGTGCTGTGAATCGAGTGTATGTTGATTGGACAATAGAAGAATAAGGGTCGTGTACTGTTGGATGGATGTAGAAAAGTATATCAAATTTTGAAAGAACTGTTTTCGTGGTTTTGTATTGAGGAACTATCGAATTCTGTAACAGGTTTATCGGCTGCTTGAAGCGTTTTATGAATAAAATCAGCTCTTCACTTCATTTTTGAGCATTAGTGCACAACTGCTAGGACAATACTTAACACCAATTTTATAGGGAAGGGATTCTCGTTTATGGAAAATATTAGGTTTTCCCCACCTAAACGAGGTAGCAATTTCTGTTATAAAGTACCCACCAAGAAGTCCTAACCTAAAGTCCATAGAACATCTATGGAATGAGTTTAAAAGAATAGTCAAAGACCCCAAAATCTCTTCAAGAAATGGAGGTGGCTTCTAAATAGGCTAGTTCTCAGGTATTTATCAAAAAATTAACAGGACGATGAAGACTGAAATAAGGGCATGTGATTTTTCATAGTAAATATATAATATATAATGAACAGGGTTAAAAATTTACATTTAATTTGATATCCAGGCAATACTTTCGGTTCTATTACGAAGCGACAGTCAAATTTATCATAAACACCACCTACATGTTTACAATTTTCACAAATATAAGACTGATAACAATAAAAAAGGAGGAACTTGAACTTGTATCACGACAACACGTTTATTTGTCCCTGGGATTAAAATCACATTTAAATCGAGTTGTTCCTTATTTGGTAAGTACCATCAATTATTTTAATTTTTGTTGGTTCTCGATGACAGAACAAATATCGATACCAAAACAATTTCAAATAATTACCGAATCCATTGGACCATTTGATTTACCTACCCTTATTTAGTAGCTTATTACATTGTCTCCGAAGCACTTCATTACCAATAACGACAAAGAGCGAACGTCGAGGGTGGTACATGAAGAAATGAGAGACAGAAACGGCTCGAGGGGTTAAATCATTTCCAAATAAATATAAAAACAGTTGTGTCTCAGCAAGGTTGTGTGCTTTGTTGTGGAGAACGTAAGCATGTTATTTTTACTTTCCAGCGGAAGCTTGTAATTATAAGATGTATGGAAAAATATTGATGCAACAATCCAACAAAAAGAAATTACAAAAATTTGCGGCTCAAGCTGTCACTTCGAAGACATTCAGTCTCGAAAAACTAGACGAGCTAAATGAAATTTAGTTCGAATGGTTTAGTGCTAAAAGATACGAAGGAAAGCCGGTGACTAGGCCCATGATTATGAAAAAGGTAAACAGTTCGTTTCGATCGTACAAATAGAAGGAAAAGTGTTTTTTTTTCTAATGGTTGGTTGCACCCATCTAAAAATCAATACCAAACATGTATTATGGATAGAAAGAAGCAATCTACCCACCCAAATGCCGTGAAAATGTAAAAAACCAAACACAAAAGTGTTCGGGAAAGACGTGTCTTTATAGTTGATTCCACAAGCTTGCACTTCTCCAAACAAAATTGTCTCGATCAATTGACGTTCTGGGCGTCTACAGACGAACTCGGGCTTCATGCGCTACGTCGAGTGAGTCTTGCAAATACTGCTCCAGGCGGGATTATATTGGACAGTTCGGAAGGGCATCTGCCATGGCAATATCGGTAAAGCAGAGTTAGATCAGCCACCTTTTTTCTATGCTCTAAGTTTCTAGTCAACTTTGGATCGCCTATAAGTCAAATTGCTCTCTCGTATATTGATTCGAGTATCCTAAAGGTATGGTTGAGAGTCGATTTCCAAATTTCCGAGAGATTCTCCAAAGATGAAAGAATATGGGCCTTGTTGAAGATCAGAAGCTGTGGCGAAGTGTATATAGCTTTTTGGTCTTAAAAAGAGCTCCAAGTTTTCATGAAGCTGCCTTGGATAATCTAGTTAAACAGCATGCTTGATAAAACTGGCCTACTTTGGTGTTGTTTCCCAAATTCAACTTTGGCAACTGATGATGAGAAAGGTAACAAAGGCTTCAGAAAAGTCATACACCGAAACTCAATCTATTATCCCCCAAAAATACCGGATTAACGAAGTGTTTACGGTACATAATAGGATACCATGTACCCAGATGATAATGGTATTCCTTACTTGTGAGATTTGTCAGTGGTTCTTCTAAATAATTTCCTATTCTATGATTATGTACCTTGACAGATATCGATTTAAAAAGTATCGTCGTATTTTGTTCTATATTTATTGTTTGTTTTTCTAAATTTTCTTTTCTTTTAAACCGCCCCTGAAAATATATTTGTACGAATGCAGAAAGGAATGACACGATGGTACATCGTCTATGGATTCAGTCAAAAGCCAAAAAGGCCGAATATGGAGTGAAGTGGCCATCGTGAAAGGGTCCAATAGACCATTATCAGAGCCAACGGTGATTAATCTACACAAATAGGCCCTTATACTCACTGCCAATCACTTCTATTGCTTGTTTGATTTTAACCCGTAATTCACTTGATTTGTCGTCTGTAGAGAGGATAATCAAACTAGGTATTTGTCAGGTTTTGATCTCGAATAATGTATTTACTTTGAAAATTGGAATAATTCGGTTTTAGAGAATAGATTTTCAATACAATCATTTGTTATAGTTTTACACAACAGTGGAATGATTAACAAATAACGTAACTGTGGCGGAATCAGCGTCACAAATTAGTCTTTGAGTAAAATAGATAATGGTTGCTTCATTAACGATCGGTGTACAGGGCGTTTCCGTAAAAACTTTATAAGATTGTGATTAACATTGAATAAAAAATATGTTTTTAGTTTATCTGTCGTGTTTAATTGTTTCCAATTTTCTCAGTTGGATAATAAATACATATGAATTGACACTTTTTTCATCAGAATCGAATTTTATACTTTTTACCGAGAAATTGTGGTATTAGCACTCGTTTTAATTTCGATAGCTATCCTACAGGTCCAAAAGAATATTTATAAATGTGTTTAATAGAAAGAAAATCACAAAAAATAGTTTTTATGACTGTGTTTTAATGTTTTGATATTAAAAATAAGTGCTATGTACTTTCCAAACAGAGTGCTGTTTATCAAAATTCATTTTCGATGTGGAAAATCATGTTTTATGATGAGGGTACGAGAATGATAGTTCTGAAGACGGTGGCGGATAGGATTAGATCTAAAAGGACACTTATGTCTCTATTTATTTGGCTTTGGAGTATTTTCAGCATTATTAAATCATAAATTTTTGCGTCATCCTCTTCCTCTAAATAGTGAATAAGGACTGAGCTATAGCTGCAACGTGGCTTTTTGTACCTCATCCTCTTCTTCATCGCTCTTCTCCACATTTGAACCTGACACTTCCTTTACAATTTGTTTATCAGCTAGATGTTAGAAGCCCGATTATGAGTGTCACTGATATTATCTCCATTGTCATTTTCATCACCAGCAACCGATTTCACCAAACTCGTTAAATCATAAACAGAAACTTCTTTCTCTTTCTTTTTAGATTCTACCAAAGATTTCTCCACACTTGACAAAATCTTCTACTAAGACTAATACTTATTTCTGAACTGACTTCCAGGCACTGTTTACGCTTCTCTAACTTCCCCATACCTTGCTTGTAGAAGGATTTGTCTTTTGCCTCAAAATAGGCTTTAGATTCATTGTTGGTATCGACTTGTGAATCGGTGCATTGTCTTGGTGAAACAGTGGGTTTTTCTCCGATATAAGAGGTTGTTTTTCCTTAATTGCGTTCAAACGATCCAACAACTACATGTAGTATTCGTTGTTTTGTGTCTCTCCCTTTTGGAGATAGTCGATTAACAATATTCCATGCGCATTCCAAAGTACTGAAGCCATAACCTTTTCAGCTGACTGTTGCGCCTTTGGACGCTTCGGACGTGGTTCATCGGCTGTAGTCCACTCACATGATAATAGTTTCGATTCCGGAGTAAAGTGATGGATCCATGTTTCATCCATTATCACATATCGACTCAAACCCTGCTATGAACCATCAACACGTTGTTGTTTTTGATCGACTGTTAGTAAACGCGACACCCACTTTGAAAAAAGCTTTCTCATGGTCAAATGTTCATGGATAATTATAAACACATTGCCTTCTAATATCTTTACGGCCTCAACTATCTCACGCAAATTCAATTTACGATTAGATATAACCAATTTTCGATTTTATCGGGAGTAACCACCTCAATTGGATGAACAGAACGCTCACCATCATCGGTGTCTGTACGACCACGTTTAAATTCAGCAAACCAATAACAAATGGTACTTTTCGATGAAACAGAGTCCGGATAACACTTTCGAAGCCATTGCTGAGCTTGTACAATATTTTTTTATCAGGAAGCAATAATAAATTACCACAGGAAATTGTACTGAATTCAATCAAATTTTACACACAGTCTTTTGACAATGGCAGAGCCATCTATTTGTTAGTAACATGACTCACTGATTTATCTTTTATGTTTTTTGCTGAAAGGCTCCGACGACTGATCGAAACAAAAATTGTAATAAGGGGAAGAGGTGAGGGAATT
Organism: Diorhabda sublineata; assembly: GCF_026230105.1. NCBI lineage: Eukaryota > Metazoa > Arthropoda > Insecta > Coleoptera > Chrysomelidae > Diorhabda > Diorhabda sublineata. Next base: position 27,904,795 of record NC_079481.1, read on the forward strand.
CCGTTATAGAAGTGAATAAATTATTAAGGTAATTGTAGGTCTAGAATTTCAAACGAATTGATTAAAAAGAAAAATGTTCGATTATTTTGTTTTTTATTATTATTGAACAAAAAAAAATAAGAATTTAACTCGCGGATGATCGGCCGTTTACTGTATTCGAACGATATTTATTAATAATTATTTTAGTTACGTTCAGTTTTTTGTATGTTATGTAATTATAAAAATAAAACTTACCGTTAAGTTGACATTGCACATGGATGGACCCGATAATAACAACCGGACAATATCAACATTGCCAGACCAAGCAGCCAGATGGAGAGGCGAGGACCCTTTGCTATCAACAATATTAGTTGAAGCATCGTGTTCGAGGAGCAATTTCACTATTTCTCTGCAACAAAAAGATAACCTAATACTCTCACGTAGGGCTTTTTAACAGATGCAATAGCGACAATAAAAACTCTTCATTAACTAATGTTCACATATTCATTTGAAAAAGGCATCTACTATTTCTAGGATTCTGGTAACTTCTTCAAATTGGTTTGTCCAGGTATTTCTTGGTCTGCCTCTTGACCACAGAGGTATGGATTGTGTCATCCTCCTCACCACCTATATTTTATGCTCCCAGTTCTCCTTACAATTCTTGATTTTTCTTCAATCTTCATTCTCCACCTCCTGTAATATTTGGTGCGAGCATAGTTCTCAGTAATTTTTTCTCGATTGTCTTTAGATTATCATCATTATGTCGTTCAATCTCCTCGATTATGGCTAGCGCTTTATGCGTCTACGAATCCCTTTATTGGGGTGGATTACTCCACTTATTCTTTTTGTTATAGTTTGTTGGTCCCAGCTTAGTTTGTCAGCTTTCTACACTCTTTTCTGTTTCTGCATTTTGCTTTCCATTCTACTATTTCTAGGATTCTGGTATCTTCTTCAAATTGGTTTGTCCAGGTATTTCTTGGTCTGCCTCTTGACCACAGAGGTATGGATTGTGTCATCCTCCTCACCACCTATATTTTATGCTCCCTGTTCTCCTTACAATTCTTGAATTTTCTTCAATCTTCGTTCTCCACCTCCTGTAATATTTGGTCCGAGCATAGTTCTCAGTAATTTTTTCTCGATTGTCTTTAGATTATCATCATTATGTCGTTCAATCTCCTCGATTATGGCTAGCGCTTTATGCGTCTACGAATCCCTTTATTGGGGTGGATTACTCCACTTATTCTTTTTGTTATAGTTTGTTGGTCCCAGCTTAGTTTGTCAGCTTTCTACACTCTTTTCTGTTTCTGCATTTTGCTTTCCATTCTACTATTTCTAGGATTCTGGTATCTTCTTCAAATTGGTTTGTCCAGGTATTTCTTGGTCTGCCTCTTGACCACAGAGGTATGGATTGTGTCATCCTCCTCACCACCTATATTTTATGCTCCCAGTTCTCCTTACAATTCTTGATTTTTCTTCAATCTTCATTCAACACCTCTTGTAATATTTGGTGCGAGCATAGTTCTCAGTAATTTTTTCTCGATTGTCTTTAGATTATCATCATTATGTCGTTCAATCTCCTCGATTATGGCTAGCGCTTTATGCGTCTACGAATCCCTTTATTGGGGTGGATTACTCCACTTATTCTTTTTGTTATAGTTTGTTGGTCCCAGCTTAGTTTGTCAGCTTTCTACACTCTTTTCTGTTTCTGCATTTTGCTTTCCATTCTACTATTTCTAGGATTCTGGTATCTTCTTCAAATTGGTTTGTCCAGGTATTTCTTGGTCTGCCTCTTGACCACAGAGGTATGGATTGTGTCATCCTCCTCACCACCTATATTTTATGCTCCCAGTTCTCCTTACAATTCTTGATTTTTCTTCAATCTTCATTCTCCACCTCCTGTAATATTTGGTGCGAGCATAGTTCTCAGTAATTTTTTCTCGATTGTCTTTAGATTATCATCATTATGTCGTTCAATCTCCTCGATTATGGCTAGCGCTTTATGCGCCTACGAATCCCTTTATTGGGGTGGATTACTCCACTTATTCTTTTTATTATAGTTTTGTGTTTAGCCCAGCTTAGTTTGTCAGATTTCTCCACTCTTTTCTGTTTCTGCATTTTTCTTTCCAGCCTACTATTCCCATGATTCTGGTATCTTCTTCAATTTGGTTTCTCCATTTTTTTTCTAGGTCTGTCACTGCTTCTTGGCCATAGAGGTATCCATTGTGTTATCCTCCTCATCATTTCTATAGGTTTTCTTCTCATGATGTGTCCCTCCCAATTTAGTATTTGTGCTTTTATCTACCTCATTGTATTTTCTGCTCCCAGTTCCTCGTTCTCTACTCATATAATATTTGGTCCGAGTATAGTTCTCAGTACTTTTCTGTCGAATATATTCATTTATCTTCTTCTTCCTTTTTATTTATGATCATTGTTTCCATGACGTACGCAATCACTGGTATTAATGCTTTATTTTTTTCTTTCAGTTTCAAATACATATTTCTGTGTCCCTCACTGCTCTGTCTTGATATCTTCATATATTTGGTTATTTCTTGATTTATTTCTAGACCGACTTCTCCTACTTCTGTTTTCGTATTTTTTTATATTTTTTGTATCAAAATCTATCAATTTTTTGTTTAACGTATTCTCCACAGCTATATGATTTATTATATATAATTATAACAATTATGATAATAACTTTATTTATAAGTATAATGGTTACAGCTTTATTGACATGAAATAATTGAATGTGGAAGAGCAAACTTACTTATGTCCGTTTAGAGCAGCATGATGTAGAGCGGAGTAGCCACTACTATCTTGGACATTTGCTCCTGGACCTCTCCGGAGACTGAAACAATTAAATTTAATGTAATTTATAAATTACATAGTATAATTTTGAAATGCTTAACATAAACTTTCAAAAAGTATTACTCTCTAGTAGTACCGAGTACCAGCATTCGGGCTCCCTTGGACCTTCTGAAGATACCATTTCAAATAATTGGGGAAAATCTGTAAAAATTGTCGAATACAGGTGTGTAAATAACTCCTTGTCCCGCCAAAAGGTGATCGTTTCATTGAATACATTGTTTTATCTGAACAACTCGAACTTGGAAAATGAGTGGTTAAATCAAAGACAGTTACTAGGAGCAATCGCAAAGAGAGGTCGAGCTATCAATACCGAGGTATACAGTGGACTGATGATGCAAATATACGAGGTTTTTATGCAAAAATATCTAGGTTCTCTTACAACTAAACCACATGCTACTAGTGAACTCCTACCAAATCGAGCATTTAGTCCAGACCTGGCACTGTCGGATTACTATTCATTCTTGACTGAGTAATCCCAAAAAATAGTTTTATATAGGTCTCAAAGAGCTTGCTGAACCGATATTGACGACAGTTTTTTAATGAAAATTGAAATTACTGATTTCGATAATAACTAAATGGATTCAGAAGAATCAGCAAATATTGCTTGTATATCGCTGCTGACAGACAAATCAAAGAAGAGATATGAAGCACAGCGTTTATATTTCAAAAAATGATGCTACTCCAGTTTTAGAAACCGTGCTTTTGGTGTAAATTCACGAAAAATCTGATATATTGAAGTCTTTATTAAGTTTATGGTGTAATTATTTCATGCTAAAGGCCACTCATTTCATAGAAGATAATAGATATCCAAAATTTGAGCATAAATGAAAATAATATTCATAATAATCGTACTATTAATATAATGTATACAGGATGTTTCCAAGCGATAAAATGCAGGAGATGATTGTTCGTATAAAATTAAGATTGGTCTTTCCTATAACAAAATTACCTCAGTCCACCCCTTTCCGAAATATCACCCTTAGAACGTGGTGACTAAAATTGAGTTTAATTTTTTTTCTAAAATTTCAGTAATGCTACAAACTTCAGTAATTTTCGTGCACTTCCAAAGGACTAACCAAGGGTATTCTTTCAATATTCCTGTTATACTATAAGGGGATGAAACAAGCAGCCCTTACTTCATTTCATTGGTGTTTGAGAAAAAAATTAAAGAAGACTAATAATTTTTACACAAAATGAGGATTTACATTTAAAACTTTATTTTACATAACTTTTAATATGAAATAAAGTAAGGGTTGGTATGTTCACCCCTTTATAATGTAAAAGGAATATTGAAAACATACCCGTAGTTACATCTTTGCGAGTGAACGAAAATAACAGAATTCCAAGCTAATAGTATTACTGAAATTTCAGAAAAAAAAATAAAAATCCTCTAATAGGCACCACCTTTTAAGGGTTATATCTCGGATTTGTTATGGGAGAGACTAATTTTAATTTCATACGAGCAACCACCTCCTAAATTTTGTCGCATGAAATTAAAAATGTAAGATATTTCATACTAGTTGAAACTACTCATAATATTATGTGAATGTTAGGGCATAAAATGACTTAAAACCTATTGTCAAGGTCAAATGATACCTTTTTCGTAATTAGTTTCTTTTTATACTATAAGCCCAACAACCATTAAATATTTCGTGATGGTAAGTTAACCCTAACAACACTTTGTTTGCAATTAGTTGTAAGACTTATAGCGTAAGTGCAATATTTTTTTCTTTCTGTATTCAAAGCTAACTTTTTTCTATAATCTGTGGAAATTCCTGCGTTCTCTGTCATAATTTTTTCATTTTATTTCAAGTTGATTGTGCTTTCATTGCGCTTGAAAGCTCTCACTCGACATGTGAGACCAGTTAACAATCAAATACTTCAATTGGTTAATGAAAGTTTGACTCCCATGGCCTCAACATTTTCCAATTAATCACAATTTTCCACTCGCTCTATACAAATTCAAAGTTCAACGTCAGATATTATACAGGTACGATACAAATTAAACTATAATTGGTTCTGTGACACTTACTCGTCAATTAGAAGTTATGAAGCCACTTGAAAAAGCAATAACGTTACCGTGACTCTTATAACAAAAGGGTGTGAACTATTTTCCGTTTAATACCTTCATACAAACACTTGACAATGATTAATCCGAAAATCTCATATTGGAGTTTTGGGAGTTTTCTCCCTATTTGGTTTCACAATCACATCTTCATTGTTATTGTTCAAAATGGGATTTGTTTTTATTTCAGAATCCTTCCTTAATTTGATCATTATCTGTAGACAGATTTTGGAGCTAAAAATATATTTCAAGATGCTTCAAAAGACGTAACACGAATGATATTTATCAATACTGAAGAAAAATCACCAGAAGCAAGATTTTAGCTTACGACATACACAAATAGCCTTCTAGGTCCAGAGTTCCGATAAACTCCACGTTTCTACGATAGCTTACAAGGTTAAATCTTCGTTCCTACCGATTCGTTACCTGAGACTAGCAATGACAAGATATTCTAAATATAGGCGAACTAAAGTTTGATTTTTTTTTCTGGACTGATTAAGGTATGATTCTTGGTTCTGGAACAACCAAAGGGACTAAATTCGTTGATAAAAAAATGAGGACGTGCATAATATCTTCAATGTTTTGGAAATATTAAGTGTTTTCTGATTTACTACAAAAATCGACTTTAATGAAAAGAAAATTTTTCCTCCGTAGCCTGGTGGCTATTGTACAAGGCTCATATGCGAAAGGTCCCAGGTTCAAGTCGCACTCATCCCAATGTTTATTACAAAATGCACCTTTAATAGTAGTATTGTTACTAATTGAATTTGTTGTTTTTCAATATGTTCTAATCTTAAAAAAAATGTTCAAAATATAGTATTTCGATAAAATTATCGTTAGTAGAAAAAATATTGTACGCAAGTCATGTGTAAAGGTCTTTTTTAGACTTATGAGAGTGTCGCATTTTCCTGCGGCTCATGAAATATTCGTCGAAAAACGGTACTTAACTTAACTATTATTTCACTCGTTACTTTACACTTATTTATTTCCTATTTATCCATTGATATAGAGAAAGTTCGCAAAAACCATTCCAGGGTTTTTGTTTACTGGTACGAATATGAAAAAAACTTATAGCCTTATAGCCTGTTGTCTGATACCCACTCTGGAGCTTCTGGAAGGCGAGGTTTGACAGGAAAACGTATTTTTGTGCAAAAATCATGGAAATGTTATATTACAATTAGAAGATGTTTTGTTTTCTGAAAAAAGCCCATTTACAAATCACGGTCATGTTAATCGTTAAAACTGCTTTAATGAAAATCCTTACTGGATGAGAAAATATCAAACGCAATATCCTGAAAAACTTATATTGGAAATCCTATCGTAGATTTCTTTTCAATTGATGGCAACTTTAATTGAGAAATTAGTACGTATATAATAGAGTTTCAGCAAGATGAAGCTCCGTCTCATTAGCAAACCAAAGTACGGTGGTACCTGAATCAAATTTTTGCAAAATTGGTGGATAGGAAAGCGTGAATCGATAGAATGACCAGCACGATCTCATGATCTGACGCCATAAGATTTTGTTAAACAAAAGTGAACCCCTCAACTTGGGCTCAAAAAGGCGAATCATGGTTGCGATTAGATCAGTCACGCCTTAGATATTGAATAACGTAAGAATATATTTATATTAATATGTTGCCAAGACGTTTAATCAGTGCCCAATAATCAGAATTATTGGGTTTTTATACATAGCGAATTTGTAAAATAAAGTATTTCTTTTTTAATGTTAATTTTTTTGAAAAATAAATAAATAAAGTTAGAATTGACCACTGTCACAGGTCAGACCTTATACATTTTTTTAAATGCGACTTTAAAAATTCATATCGTTTTATTCAACATGCCCTCATTTATTTATTAACGAATTTATTCCATTTGGCTATTTCCTACTTTAAATATCAACTCTACAGGCTTATCTGGCCTGTATTTTTCTGTTTTTTTTTTTGTCTTATGTTGATAATCCTTCACTACTACTGTGTTTAAATCTCTTCTAACCTCCACCAACTCTTCTTACATACTTTCTCCATCTTTTATTGCTCGTTTGAACCATCTATCTTCTGTCATTCTAACATTTTCTTGGAGGTGTGTCATGATGACATGAAAACCTCCTTAGTACCCTCCTACTTTTTTTGTCATTCTTGTCTAATCTGTTTTCAATGATTTTTTAGAGAACTTCGTGGTTATTGCATTCTTCCTTGGGACTTTTTGGTGGGTTACTCTAGTTTTCAAGGATCTTTTCTTCTAGCATTGCTTGCGTCAATAACAGGCATAATGTTCCAGTTAATCGCTCGCCTCCATACTTTATAATTTCTACTGGAATATTGTGGCCTCCTGGGCTTTTATTATTCTTTATAGATATTAAACATTCCGTCACCTCTTGTTTTAGGAGCGTTATGGCTAGATCTTTGACCAAAATGCGTTACCAATCTGTTTCCGAAGGACCTAGTAAAATTTTTTTGGTTCAGATTGACCAACAAAATCATTGTGTCCATTTTTACCCATTACTTTAAGATTAAGCTCTTGTTTAACGTAGTAGATTGAGTAACAAAATCGACTTTTTAATTACTAATTATCAACAAAGTGTGATATTTGTTTTAGTTTTTTGACTCGGTACTTCCGTTTAGATGTTATGAGAATTGAGTGCTCTGAGCAGCTACCTCACTAACAAAATGAATCTCACATTTATTTACAGTTTTTTTGCCTGTGAAACTATAATTAAGAATAGAATTTACACAAGCAATTTCACTTTCAACAATTCTAACATGATTATATTAAAATAATTGTTAGATTAATTAATCCCATTGTGTTACTAATTACACGCTGAATTTTCAACAATACAAAATCGATTGACGTTCAGAAATAGTCCATTTGTGAGGTCATTTACTTACCCATAAATAAATGAGTATGTCATGCCAATTTTCTAATGAAATAATTATTTTTTTGTGTTTCTTTAGAATGTAAACTCAAGCGTGAAGGCTTGACTCAGATGGTTTTTGACCTTGTACTCCTATTTTATAAGTAGGGGTTATTTTATACGATTACCATTCCATGTAATCTTTTTTAAAGCAAAATTCGTACATCAGAGTCAATTTAATCTGATTTTAAACTTTGGTACCTGCTGTATTATTCACATACGATTGTATGAATATTCAGATGCTGGGAGAGGACATTGATGGTGATAGAAATATTACTAGATAGAGAAGGCAAAATCAGATATCCGATTATGCAGATTTCAAATGTTGTCCAGGATCATTCTAGGTTATAACGGCAACACAGAATCGATTTTTGCGGTTGCAAACTTTAAGAAATCATACAACAAATGCTGGGAATTTATAAAATGTACTAGGAGGAACTTACAACGTTAAAACCAGTGATAAAACCGAAGATAACCGACAATAATACTAAGATTTCTCAAGCAAGATCTCGTTCACTAATTAGTCTTCCACTGCCCAGTTCGAATTTACTTTTTCAACGAGTAATTTGTACGTACGTAAGTCAACATACGTCAATTGGATGCCTATTATAGAATCGGTATTATATTTTGAGGAAAAATGAACTTTTATGGATATATGAATGTAGAAAGGTGTTAGAGTATGTGATTCCCTTTTGCCAACAATAATACCCGACTTAAATCCAATAGAACACACAATAAAGTTATATCAAATCCTCCGGGAAACTTCGAAAATGGGAAAATGAAATATAATTAATTAAATGACTTGATCCACGTGCTTTGTACTTGTGACCTCTGTCACACCTTTTCTAGTTAAAATAGATGTTCGCAACGCTACTAGTGTTGAGTCTTTCGTCCGTATCAACACTGGGATAGACAGCCTTGCGTGTCGAAACCCAATTAAATGGGTCATAATTTTACCTAATTTACTTTTAGAGATAAAACAAATGGAGGTGTTTACTTAGTAATATTGTTTTGGACTTTTATCGGAAAATAAAAGATAGTAATAATAGGGATATATTGAGATTAAATTTGCTTGCACTGAAAGATTTCGCACTTGGATCCTTATCGGTTTGGTACCGTTTTTATTGCATTCAAGTTATCACTCTGAAAAAAAATTCGTTATTTTGGTTTAACAACCAACAAGATTCAGCTGATTAGTTGAAGAATTTCTTCTTTGGTGAATCGTCGCGCCGTGAAGCCACGTTGTTTAGTACTTGTTTGGTAGTCATCAATACTGAACGCATTCAGTGAATTTGTAAACATGGAAAAAATTGGTTATGTGTCACAATATATTTATTTGAAAAGCTTTAGCCCAACTAATATAAAAGCTGAACTGAAAGTGCAGTACATCGCATATTATCTGAAAATTTGGACATGCAATGTTTCACAGAAATAAAATAAAAAAGAATCAAAACAATGGACTGAAAAGGTAGAACCTGCTCCATCTGCAGTCAAGGTCATAGCGTCGGTTTTTTGGGATGCGCGTGGGATAATTTTCATTGACTATCTTGAAAAATGAAAATGCAATGCACCAGCTCATACATCCGTTATTTCTATAGCCAAAATTGATGAATAAAAATTTCAAATTGCTACCTCATGCACCCTACTCGCCAAATTTAGTCCTATCGGATTATTTTCAGTTCCCAGACTTGAAGGGACCATCCTCGCTTATTATATTGAAAACCAAACAGACAAATCATAATTTCTCTTTTATAATCCCATTATTGACATTTTGTTTTCTTAATATTTTATTTTTATAATTTTTAAGTTTTTAAATTATGAGGAAAGATTAATTTGTTGCTTCTAATTTTACTTACGATGTTTTTACATAAAATATCTCACAATTACACAGCACATTAGAAGTTTTCATAAGGAAAACGCAAATTTATTTAACTATGGTATCAAATTCAAGCATATACAGACGATATTGGATATGATAATATAGAAGAACGAATTTTGATCTGAAAAAAATATAACAAGCATAAAATCACACAAGCTGTAGAGCCCAAAGACTGAAAGGAGAGGGAATTAGAAAAAATACAGGCCGAAAAATATGAGAAGTAACATCAGATTTGAGAATACCTGGAAGAACTGACTAGAGAAAAAGAACAGAATCGGATGGAGAGATATAGTAAAGAGAGTGTAGAGAGACAAACAAAACAGAACTCAAATTTGAAATATGTACGATGTACAATATGAACTGAGAAAGACATTTTCCGTTCATTTCTAAGTTTTACCTTTCATATTTTTTTTTTTTATTTTATTCTTTGATTTTTTGGAAACCAAATCGATAAGAAAAGATTTATTTGTTGCTTTTAATTCTCCTTAGGATTAAAACGACAAATTATATTGTATTTTTAAAGAAATGAGCAAAGAATGATACACCCGGTATTAACCTAAAAACATCAGTGAACGAAAATAACCTACATTAAATTTAATTATACGGCCAGTAATGATACCTTTGTGTTCAAAGTAATGTTCAAATATAAATAAACATACGAATGACCAATTTCTAGTTAAAAGAGAAAACACGTTCCAAACTGGAACAAATAATGTCAATAAACTGATTTCTCCGTGCTTTAGATTGAGTGTTATCGTTATCAATTACTGAGAATATTTTTATTGTCAGGTGAGAGTTAATAGAAAAAGTAAACATTTATTTAAGACAGAAATATTTAGTTAAATACTAAGTACTTGATAAAAACTGGAAGATAACTAAAATTGTTAGAAATATTGATAAAAACAATTGGAGAATTAGTTTTTTAATGCTCATTTCAGAGATTTTTTGGTCCTAAACGGTAGGATGTAAAATTCGTAGGATAATATAGTACATATCCTTTCTTTTTTAAGCAGAATTTGATATTAGTAAATATATGAAACACATTTATTTATTATAGAAAATATTTACAAACATTTACAGTTTTTCTAGGTAATTCACATCTCTAGTTACACTAATTCGCCACCACTCCGGAATCTTTCTGATGCCGGTATTGAAGAATTCCTTGGGCAACTCTTCCAAATGCGCACAAAATCCTCTACCTCATCGTCGGTGTTGAATAACCTCCGAGGGCTACTTTCACTGATCCAAACATGTGTTAGTCACAGAGAGATGTTCTGGTATATCCCCCAGTTCTGATATTGAATCGAGCGTTATCTTGAAGAAAAATGATACAGTGATACGCAGCATTTATGGAACGATGTGTGCGCAGGAAGTTAACGTACAGCATTCCCAGAATATAGTACACATCATTTGAGCCGCGTACTTGGTTGCCTTTATTCTTACTGGTGCCCTTTCCTGCTTCTTACTCCTTGGTATCGGGAGTGTTTCGTCTGTAGTGAAGATTCGTGTTAAAAACCGCCTCGTATTGCGTCAGCAACCGACGAAAAACTTTCAACCGCATAAATAAATAAAGTCTTAGTTTTTCTACGAGGCAAATGTTTTCTGATTTGAAACAGGTTCGTTGTAGACGATCATGCGGCTCACTCTAGACGGTTTCGAAGTCATTTTATACGGCTGATATACTCAGGCACCTACTATCCAAGTATTTTTATTGCCCTCCCACACCTTCAAACGAATGATAATACGTTACGCAAAGGCGATTGGTATATGGTCGTAGCACGAGCGTGAAACGTGCGTTCGCGACAAAAACTATACCACGGTGTTAATAAAGAGCCCAACTACCATATAATCAACCCGTGACTTTCAAAACATACAGACGCGCTATCTACAGTGTTTGTTTCGATAATATTTGCACCGCTCTCGTAGTTGCTCTTTAGTGGGGCAAAATTTTTGTCCAGCAACCATTCGAAGCCCAATCCATGATAAATGAGGCCATTTTTCCAATATTTCCTCCATCAGACGCTCCAATATCGATACGTAATAGTTGCTATTTATGGTTTTTTCTTTTCTTGAGATAGGTGATGAATTTAATACGCTTCATCACGTGCAGTCTACTCGGTGTGAAATGATAGATCCACTTTTCATCAATTGTCAAATATCGACTAAAAAAATTCGGGTTTATAATGATTGAGCAGCTCCAAATACTCAGTATCATCAATTCATTGTTGTTTTTGGACGATTATGAACTCAAGCGGCACCCACTTTGAACAGAGCTGTCATTTTTATGTATTTATTTTTTGACAGTAGGTCTAACTCAAAATAATGACTGATTCCAATTTGTCAGAGCTGGTGTAAGCTGCGATAACGAACAGAATATAGTTTTTGATGTGTGCCCCTTGGGTTCCTCATGCATTATCCGTACACATCCAAAAGAATGCAGTCTCACTTTTGATCGCATACTTGATACTACAGATCGGATACGCCTTTGTCCATTAACCACTTTTTGGTTTTTGCAGTACTTCTAAATTAATGTGACCAAAACTTTTCATTAGTATCCATTCTTATAAAACTTGTTTATATTTTCCACGAAAAATGTAAACAATCTATTTTAAACAAGTTAGCGCTTGCACATAAGTTATATTACAAAGGCAATAAATATCCAACGGCATTTAGAACGTGTCTTCTTCTTCTTCTAGCCGTTTTCTATCCTTTGGATATAGGCCTCTCTCATATTTTTCCAGTTTTCCCTGTTCTGTGCCATTTAGAACGTGTGTCGTACGATAAATTTTATAATGTGTGGCTTGTATTACAATTTTGACGATCAGCACCTCGTCGCTCACATCGTTACAAGGACGAAACTTCATAATTTCGTCAACCTAAACAATGTATCATTTATCATTCTTGGAATCCCGATAAAAACAAAAATAAATGTTGATGATGTATTTTGTGGTAGGAAATGGGAGAAATAAAAGAAACAGAATTTAATATTGATAAGAAATCGACCAAGAATTTAAAAATTGTGGTTTATGAGAAATTAGATATTTTTCCTGTTTGTGTCCTACAATTACTATTTTTATTCTTAAAAGACTAAATTAGAATATATTCAAATTATTCCAACAACACGAGGGCTATCCACAAAGTAGTATTATGTACAAATTATTAACTGCATCTGGAACGGCAACCAAATTTGAGCAGCGTTTGGATGAATTAAGTTCATAAGTTCATTTTTCCGGGTATTGTCATGCAAAAAAATTTGATAACATCATCATTCCTTTGAACTGCTCTCATGAGTAATTTATTGTGCTATTATGTTCAATTCCTTCTCCATAAATTTTTATTTTATCTTGCAATTGAAGTATCTTAACCAAGTGTTGTCGCCAGATACGATTAGATCCAGTAATAACTTTTAATCTTTATTGTAAACGTCCAGAAATATATAACTAACCTTTATTTTAAGCAATTTAGACATCCACATTGCAGATAATTTGTAATAACCCAGTTTCCTAGTTCATAGTTGTGAGCCGCCGGGAGCCGTTGAGCACATAAGCCTTCAGATATGCCCGTCGTGTCCCACTTAATGTTACCAAAGACCGACGTCCCTTGAGAAGTCGACCAGGCGCTTTGACTTGAACCCTTTGTCATTAGGCAAGTTGTGAGGTTTGCCCAGGTGTTTAAACCGCCATCGTATGAGTGCAGGGCACTTACAGATGACATGGTCTGCGGTTTCGTCCTCCTCCATGGACCAACGGCACTCCGGATCATCCGTGATGCCCATGGTGTGGAGATGGCGTCTTAGATGGCAGTGTCCGGATTTCGCGTAGGTTTATTTGGGTCCATCTATATGTGCCTACGCTTGTCTCATGCCAAATGTCTCTACCAATATCTGCCGAGACCGCCGAGAGACGCGATGGCAGCGCTTGTGGCCACACCAAGAATAATAACCCAGGTATCAAACAACAAAATTTGTGTAACTTTGATAATTTTTAATTTGAATGGTACAAATGGTACAAAAACAGCTCAAATTCTTCAACGACACTACGATACTTTGTTTAGGCTGAAAATTATACGATGAAAGAGTATAATTTAAGGAAAATTTTCCATTAAAAAGCGTAAATCAATGGCATATGTAAATAGTGAATGGATGTCCTTTTAGAAGATGACTACTGTGTACGTTTGCAGTGTAGATACCCAGATATTAAGCTCAAGAACTTCATTTTGGCAATAAGATTGTCACAAATCGTAAATAAGCTCCAAAAAATAATATGAAACATGTAGAGAATCAATACCCCCTGTAGATGATGAAAAAACAGTATCACTATATTTCATAGTAGTCATTTAGGCACAATAATTGATATTAAGTATACTTCTGTTTAATTAGAATGTAATTTAACTAAATCTCGCACAAGGCATATCAATAAATGAGAAGAATCGAAACTAAAATCGAACCATAACGATTCATCGTCAAAAAAAGAAGAATAGTAGAGCTTATAGTGTACAAATGAAAATAATAATAGAAATAATTAATGTTTTCCCAAATTTCCTAAATAGATTTCTCAAAAACAGTCAAAACATCTTTAGTGATACTTCTCATCTTCTCATCTTTGATTACTTCACATATTTCGCCACTAATTTGTATTTCAAATGTACTTTTAACTAATAAGTAATAGATGTTCCCTGCTATCGATTCAAGTTCTCGTTTTTTGCACTAAATGAATCACTTAGCTGATTTAATTCCAGTAGTTTACTATTTATATGTTAAGTATTTATAAATTCATTCGAAAAGTCGATTTCTTCAGAAGTTCTTATGTGTACACCAAAGTTAGATATGGACGGACACGAATATTGGTTCTTGAAAAACTGAGCATCATATTTTAAAAGAAAAACAAGTCTGGCATTGAATATTCCACAACTGGTTATTCTAAATAATAATATTCCCAGCATAACGGAATAAACCACAGTCAAAAGAATTTTTAATTATTACTCTTAAATTAAGAGTCAAGTATTATTTTTGTAACGTGTTAAAAATATTTATTCTTCAATACTATTGAAGGTATGTATTTCCAAAATATTTTATAAACATTTATTATTTATCATTATGCTGTATTATTTTCCACTGTTCGTTCACATGTTTGAAAGATCTTTGTTATACGTAAGGCAATAAAAAGTATGGAAATCAAATTAATTTATTTAATATAATTTCTCATTGAAATATTGTACTTTTTGACTGAGCCTCGTAAATTCATAAACTATGATAAGATGAATACAGTTTTATTCAAGTAGGTACTACAGTCTATTATTAATTTTAATTTTATTACGGGTCAATTACAGTTAATAATTTACAGGAAGTTTCCATACATGTCTACGAATGTATAAACCAATTACATAAATTAGTAGAAACTATTGTCATTGAAACCCCAGTGCATTGATTACGTTTTTTATTATGTTTGTTTATGGAATTACTCACGCACCTGTCTTGTCTTTATGTTAACCTTATAAATAGTTCAAGATCATTAATAAAGTCAAAGTACAAAATTCAATGCAATTTTAAAGAATAAAGAATGGTCAACTTGAACTCCTCCCATTTTAAGTCAATTTAAATTCTTTAGCACCATTACTATCTCTTATATCTCACTGACAGTCAATTAATCTGAACTTAAATTAAAAAAATGTACTGTTGCAAAAAATAATTCTTTTCTCCCACTAGCACTTGTTCTCTCTCACCAGAAAATTTTAATGGTAATAAATAATTTTCATGCTGAAAAGTACTCTCTAGATTCAAGAATTTAATCCATCATTCTTGTTGCAAAAATATAACTGCCAAAGATTCAATATTCATATAAATAAACCGTTTCTTAGTAGTCCATTTCTTCGAAGAAATATTTCATTTAAAAATACTTCACAATAAATGGGAGCTCACACGAAGGTCAAAAGTCACAATTTACAAGACAATAATCGGTCCCGTAGTCACATACGATGAGAGACGTGGACTATAACGACGAGAAGTGAGCGGATTTTGAATTGCTGCGAAATTAAGACCCTACGAAAGATTTTTGGACCTATTTACGAAAACGGTGCGTGTTGCATCTGAGGTGGCTGGGACACACGCAGAGCCATGTATGGAGTTCCTGGAGGAAGGCGACTAAGAAGAAAATCGCGCCTTCGCTGGTTGGAGGACGTTAAGGCGGACCTGAACCAGCTTGGAGTTCGAACTTAGAAGCACCATGCTCAAGACAGAAAGGATTAGCAGTCGATTGTTGAGAAGGCCCTGTTTCTCAATGAGCCAGTTAAAGAAGAAAGAAGATAAATGGAAGTTAGCGATAGCTGGTGATATTAAATAAGTAAAAAAAATTAGATACTTGTTAATTCCTCCAAGCAAAACCTATTTAAAAGTAATCAGCCTTTCAATCTATGAAACTCCAAACTGGTAACACCTTTTCATTAAACAACTATTATATGGACAGTTGTGTTCTTGGTGACTTGAAATATCAACTGAATGAATCAATCCAATTGGGCAGATTTCTGAGTCCAGCAGCTTCCGGACGTATCCTAACATCACATTTCCTTACTGTATTCCTATTTAATTTGCCCTTATAATTGGATATCACATCATATGGTTTCACTAATACATTTCAGTGAAAACTTTGTGATTTTTAATATGACTCAATCCAATTGGGCAGATTTCTGAGTCCACCAACAAATCTCAATAGTGATATACTGAACACCATGTCTATACACCTTATTGAAAACCTTTTGAAAAAGTAGATAATATTAATGAGCAGTTTCCTTACAGTGAAAGTCACCAGACCTATCCTAACATCACATTTCCTTACAGTATTCCTATTTAATTTTCACTTATACTTAGATATCACATCATATGGTTTTACCAATATATTTCAGAGAAAAATTTGTGATTTTCAATCCACTTAATAATCCTATCATATCAATTGTCACAACATCGTTTCCAAATTACCAACTTAGCAGTCATTTATATATGAGTATTATGAAACATAAATATTTTTAATTGAAAAATAAAGTTTTTATAAACAAACAGTTGGTTATACATATTTTTATAAATATTTATATTGTATTGGAGTTTCCCAGGTTTAATAAATGTTTAAATAAGTAATACTTAAGGACAAAGTTAAATATAGTAATTATTAGCAACATCAAAGAAATTAAATACCAAAATAAAAAAATAATTATAGATATCTATTATTATTATTATAACTGTAATGAACACTAATTAAACCTTTGTTATTAAATATGTAGATAGAACAAAATAAACTTTCTCTATTAATTGTATGCTCAGATATTTCCTTGTTTCAATTTAAGAAATAAAAATTTGAATAGGTAATTTTTAATACATGTAGGTGCTAGACATCAAATGATTATTTTCTACTTATATAAAAGAAACATTAAATATATTACGGGTTAAATGATTGATAATTGTATAAAGATTAGATATGAGCTGTTAATAACACATTAAAGTTTGCCAAAGTTGTTTAAAAACAAGATAACATGACAGCTGATTATAAACCCACCTTGCTAGTGGACCACTCCTTTTAGCTCTTTGACCGAGTATTTTCTCGACAACTGCAACATTACCCTTCCTAGCGGCCTCCAAAAGTTCTTGGTCTTTGCCCATAGCCCTTTGTTTGATTTTTTATTTATTTATGAGTCATAATTTCACGACACACTACTTTACACATTCACGTACTACGATTTCATTGATCGGATACAGCCATGTTTACACTACTACGCCTCTAGTGGTTACTAGAAGAACTGACGTGTACATTAATTCTATGCTTGAAGTTACTGGTTGCCAAGTGGTACTAAAATTACACTAAAATTAAACTAAATTATGTCAAAATTTATCATCATACAACTATATATTAATTTTTAATTGCAATTGGTACGTTGTTGTATATCTATTTAGAGCTGCATATTATTTTAAATATTTTTGTCTCCAGCTATCAATTCAAATACTAAATTTAATTGTATAACTGCTAATTTTTAGATGAAAATCAGTTCAAACATAACTGGCAACATTAATTTGGTTGGCTTTTGTTACTTTTTATTAATCTTTATTAAAAATAGAGTATGATATTTTATTGACATAAAATAAAAATGAAATAATATCGTTTTAATTGGCTGTGAATTTGATTCAGAACTTCCACAGTTTTTTTATATGTAGTATAACTGGTATGGATCGATTACGTATTATTAAGTTTATTATAGCATTAGGTCACTTGTGTATATTATCGCAATTTGGTGAGTAAAACATTTTTATCTTGAAGAAATACGTATTTTTTTTTAAGATCAACTGTTATAGATAATTAATTTAGAATCTATATTCTAAACATAACCTAACTTTTTTATTTTAGTATATTGTGAAGACAAACTCTATTTAGATGTTTCTTCATACCATCCGAACCAAAACGAATACAATGTGTTTAAACGATATTTTGACATCAAGAATAACACAACCATATATATTGATAATATACAAAATGATGTTGGTTTCTTTATTATTCAAATTCATACTTACATCGAAAATGTGACTTTATCCAATGATTATAATTTGAATTACGGTTCATATGTTACGGGAACAAATATTGGGTTGTATTCACAATCAAAAAATAATAGTGCCGTTTTTTATTTATTCAGAAATAATAAAATCAGCGATTCATTACAGAGTTTAATAGTTTTAAATATTTATGATGCGACAGGTAAAAAAATTAAATTTCATTTTTACACATACAGGGATATATTTAATAGAGGAAGTGATTGATAAAGTATTTTTTTAGATCCTATACCGGGAGGTTGTAACCTCTCTTTTGGGACCACAGTGGCCCCTTATCAATCAATACAATATACTGATAGTATGATTAAAGTCAATAGTCAACCTCCGTCTTATAATGGCATCTCATGTGTTAACAATTCGATTCAAACTAATATGTTTCATATGTTTTTGAATGATTATGATAATTCTATGGAA